>NC_050576.1:360542393-360907809 GCF_011100635.1 Trichosurus vulpecula | reverse complement strand
AGAGTTTTGATTTGAAATGGTTCAAAAAGGTTTTGAGATAGGGAAGGAAGAAGAGTATAGCCATTGAAATGTGTTGTCCTTGGAAAGAACCGAGGGTCATGGAGTTTGGAGGTGAAGATGATGACAAGGAACAAGGTTGTAGGATGCTAGGGAGGGGAATAAACAGAATGATAAAATATGATCACACAAAGGAAATTTGGAGTTAACAAACATGGAAATAAAACACTTGTGGGTCATGGCAAGATTAAGAGTGTGGCCATTTCTGTGTGTAGTTAACATAGAATGGAGGAGTAGATCATAGGAACTGAGCAGACTGAGAAATTAAAGTTAGAGTGCCAAGCAATTGACTTGCAAGTGAGCTTTTGAAATTCTTAAGTTTGTAAGTTAGAGATGGTTCCCATTCTCCCCTCCACCCCACCTCCAACTCCTGGGTCATTTAAATTGGAGTCAGTCCTAGAGCATACTTTACTGAGACCTGGAAGGTGAGGACTCCACCCTTGACCATTATCTAGGACCAGGACATTAACATTCTCTCTATCTGCATTTCTCTCCCTTCCACACATACTTTCCACGTTTTGCTTAGGGATGGATAATCAAATCAACATTACAGTGCTGTTGGAATATAGTATAAAATCTACTGCTGTATTCTTCCAATCAGAATCCCTGTGATGGACACATAGTCCACTGGTGGACACTGAGTGATTTAATCAATTTAAACTAATAAGTATATTAACGCGGATGTTGAATAAATTAAGAAATGTGTGTGTTTAGTATAAAATTTCATTGAAATAATCTTAACCAAAAAATTTCAAAACCACAACAAAACACTTTTGTATTTCAAAACACAGGATATACATTTTTACTTGATAAAAAAGAGCAGGTTAATAGAGAGCAACATACATTTGTAACTTTTTTTGATGGCATTATGATAGGAAGCAAAAATGGATTTAAACTCATTGTTTGAAAAGTGGCATGTAACTTTAGGTGTGTGCTTCTATTATAATTTAAAAACCCCTACAGTTCTTTCAACTTCCCTTCTTTAAGAGGTTCTGCTTTCATTGTCTTTCTCCCCCATTTTTTATTTTAGACTCAAACTCCAGAACACAAATACAGCATAGAGAAAAGAAAAAAAATAAATTTAAATATTGAAACTTAAATACAAAGTAAGAAAAGAAAAAAAAAGCATGTCATGTGCATAGCAGAACATAAAAGAAGATTCAAAATATGTAGCAATAATTTTTTATTTCAAGAAAGTCTGTATGATAAATACAAGTTGTGTTGAGAGCTGTCCACTTTGTTTCTTTTGTTTTCTTTTGTTCTCTGCCATGTACTTTTTACTTTGTTCTTTTTCTCCCATCCCCCCACCCCAGAAGTCTACAATTAAGTGCAGATATATTTATATATAGATGTATACATATACATATATACACATATACATACCTATATATGTACATATATAGACAAATACTTTCCCTAACACATTCTACTCCTGATCTTTGTTTTTATGTTTGTTTGTATCTCTTATTTCCTATCCCTCCTGACTCTTCTACTTTACTTCTACTGGCTGCCTTGCTCTCTTGCTCTCTTACTTAGTTTACCTCCCCTCCAAGAATCCCTCCCCTATCTTCTCATTCCCATGAATCTAAACACCCTTATATATCCTCTTTTACCCCATTCCCTCACCCTCTCCTTTAGAGATCCCTCCCTTATCGTCTCCCCCTCCCTATCCCCTTACCATTTTATTTCTTCTGAATTTAGAAGTCTTCTATACTCTTCTAGTATATGTGTATTGTTCCCTCTTAAACCCATTCCTGATGGAAGTAGGTTGCCAGAACTACCAGCCTTCCTCCCCCATCCAGTTCCTCTGTGTTGATTCTTCTTCTTGCACCTCATTTGTATAAAATAATTACTCTTTTTCGCTGTTCCTAAATGGTTTTACTTTTTAAAATCATATCAAACTCAGGAATACCCCAATCTTTCTTATGAACTACACAATAACTAATAACAATCTGAGACATACATTTTAGCTTTTATACATACATACATACATACATATATATATGTACACACACACACACACACACACACACACATATATATGTGTATATATATATATATATATATTTATACACACATATATACAGTAAGGTCTGACCTTATTGAATCCCTTGTTTTTGCTATATACCTTGTGTTTCTCTCGGCTCTTGTATGTCAAATCTTCTATTAAGTTCAGGGTTTTTTTAAACAATATTCTGAAAGTCTGACAGTCGATTAAATGTCCATTTTTTCATTCAGTATTATGCTTAACTTTTCTGGGTATGATATTTTCAGACAGAACCCCAGTTCTTTTGCTCTTCAATATAGAGTGTTCTAAGACCTGGAGTCCTTTAGTGTCTCCACAACTAGGTCTTGTGTGATTCTAATTCTGTCACTGTCATATTTAAATTGTTTTTTTCTTGTTGCTTTTAACATTTTATCCTCAAAATAGGGGTTTTGGAATTTGACTATAATATTCCTATGAGTTTTCTGCATAGGATCTCTTTCAAGCAGTGATTGATGGAGAGGATTCGGGTAGATGGCAGAGTAGGTCAGAAAATTCCAGACTCTCAAGCTTTCCCCCAGAAAACATATAAAATAGCACCTCAGGGCCAACAAAGTGTGGGTAAAAATAAATAAGAATAGGGGCACAACAGGTCCTCCAGGGACAATCCAAGAAGATCCAAAGGAAAATCCCAGGAAAAGATTTGGTCTCTGTGAAAAGTAAACACCTCCAGGCTAGGTTCCCTGTTAACAACAAGCAGTAAGCCCTGGGTTAGCTGATTTGGGAGGCTGCCTTGGCCCTAGACACCAGAACTCCACCCTGCTTCCCCATATTGAAGGAAGTTGGTCATCTGAGCTGAAGAAGATCAAGGGAACCTCTGCTGAAAAGGAACGTGCCACCCAGCTGTGCAGTAGAGAGTGGTGGAGTTGAGAAGGAACAAGCACACACCCAGTAAGTACAGCAGAAGTGGGGCAGAATGCTTCTGGCTGTGGGCACTTACAAGAAGCTGGAGGTTTAGCTTTGGTTCCAGGCTAGAGGGGAGAACTGAAGATATGGGGCAAGAAGCACCACCCTCCGTACCCCAGGACTAGAGGTGATTGCAAAAATTAAGGTATTACTACAAATATATACAAAGGAGAAAGAATCAAACTATAGAAAGTTATTATGGGACTAGAGAAGACCAGGGTTCATCTTCAGAAGAGGATATTGAAGCAAAGAAACCCTCTTCTACCCCAAAGAGTAGTGTCAAATGATCACCTGCCCAAAAAGAATTCATAGAAGAACTTAGAAAAGACTTTAAAAATCAAATGAGAGAGATTGAGGAAAAACTTAAAAAAAAAAGAACAAGAAAAACAAGATTATGAAGAGAAAGCCAACCAATTAGAAAAGGAGATCCAGAGTCTTAAGGAGGAAAATGACATCTTGAAAATTAAAATTGCATAAGACGAAGGCAGTGAAGTTGTAAGAAACCAAGAAATAATTGAACAAAATATAAAGAATGAAAACATGGAAAAGTGAAACATCTTTTAAGAAAAGTGATCTGGAGAACAGATCAAGAAGAGAAAACATAAGAATAATCTGGACTACCAGAAAACTATGATTAAAACAAAGAATATACAATAATACAAGAAATAATGAAAAAAATTGTCCTGAAGAAATAGAATGGGGGTGGTGGTGGTGGTGGTGGATGGGGATGGGGGGTGGAAAGAGGGGGCAGGGCAGAAGAAACAGAAAAAAAAATCATTCACTTTCAATTCAACAGAGGTTTAGTATCTGTGAAGTGTAAATTTCTATCCAATGTGCTGAAGCTGTGGCCTACCCTGTGACTTGAAATTTGGATAGATTTTCTCATTTTTTTAGGTTGAAAAGCATTCTTACAGTGCTGAAACAAATAAACAAACAGAATGCATACCTTCCACTTAAAATGCGGTGAAATTTGCTCTGGCATTCAAAGTTGCTAGAAAACGCATTGTTTTATCAGGGGAAAATGGTAATAAATTACAAAAGAAAAACATTAAAGCAATAAAATAAATATGGCTAAGGATATTGCATAATAAAGTACATTAACAGGTGGAGATGAAACAGTCAGAGTCCCAAGGGCTACCCAATAGAAGATGTGTCAGATTCTAATCTTTAGCAATAATTTTTTTTATTAATGGAATTAGTGATCAAAGAATCTACTTTCTTGTATATTTCTCCCTCTCTGCTCTGAAAAGGTAAAAAGTTCTTTTCTCTAATTTTGCTGTTAAACTCAGCAATTGGTACTTAAACAGAGATCGTCATCCCGGAGGAATGAATACCTGTTTCAACAATCCGGCTACCAGCTGTTGTGAGGGTGAAAGACCAACACAAGCCCAACAACAAGCATGCTGCCAAAGCCCAGGTTCTTTTGATTTGCTTCACTAAGGAAAGCAACGTTAAGGGGTTGACAAGCTTACTTTAATCCAGCATACGAATATCGTTCACTTAGTTCAGGGGAAAAAGCCAGCAACCTGAACTTCAGAATAAAATGCAAAGTACAAACGTTGACAGACCTTGTCTGATTCAAATCCCAATACATAGTTACCAGAGTTTAACAAAGTCCCAACATGCGGATTATGAGCTGGAGGGCTCTTAGCTACAGCTTCCCAGAGTCTCCACATCAGCACACTAGCTCGAGTGAGAGCCCAGCGCAAATAGCTCTGTCTTCTCCTCTTATACCAATTCAGACATCATCAAACGTCATCTGAATGACCAGAACTTAGGCTGCTATGATTGGCTCTGGAGTTAGCACCTCCCCTTAGTTAGCCCCACCTTGGGCCCCACCTTAGTTACCAATCCACACCCACATAGGTTTAACACCTAATAGGGGTTTGGGCCTGGGGCTTAGCACCTAGTAAGACTCAATGAAATACATTGAATTGATTAAAGGAGACAAAAGCCAAACTCTTCCAGGGCACTTGGTTGAGCTGAGTGCTAACAGCCCATTTTGCTTACCAACACATATGGGTACTGTAATGATTATACTATGCATCAGGAAAAATGAAAGATAAAATATAAAAATTCAAAAATAGTGTGCCATTGTAAAATAATTAAAAGGGCAGAAAAAGTCCAGATTGAGTGAGTTTTAATCCGTAACTAAATTTTCCAGCTTTAGTTTGTCCATCCTGATTTTACTGTATGTGGGAGTGTGACTTATGATAAAACATCCCTGTGACATCATTTATCTAGGAACACCAGATCAAAGTCATTTGCCTATTCTAAAAGCCTCTGATCTTTTTCATCTAATCAGTAAGTCTCATATGTGAAGGTTTTTTGGTTTCCATTATGTATTACTATTGTTTAGAATGATCAATTGATTAATAGATACATAGATGATAGATAATGTACATGTATATGTGTGTGCATGCACAGTTATATTTCACTCAAATGAGATTAAACAAGGAAAGACAACAGATATGACATTCGCATAACTTCAAAAGTCAGACTAATTCCATGTACACAGGTCAACCCCAATATTTACACACCAAGAACAACAGCAACAAAAAAACCTAAACCTCATTTCTCAATAGTGTTTTGAACAGTAGTTTTTCTGGCATTTCTCTCTGTGGCAAAACCTATATCAGGGGTGCAGTCTGGGGAGAAGGCAACCATGTGTGCAAACAGAAAACTTCATCATATGCATTGAATCTGATGCTCTTGATCTGATATCAACTCTGTTTTAGACATTTCTATCTGCACCAGTTCTGGTGAATAAAACTGCAGGGACTGGTGAATCCAGTAGGTTTTAAATATAGGAAAACCTTGGAAGTTTCTTTTCCTTCTGCCACATTATAGCAAGCATTGATTTTATACAATACTCTTCTTCCAAGGAGAGGGAGTATGAAGTTTAGTGAGCAGAGTGCTATTCTTGGAGTCAGGAAGACCTGGGTTGAAATCCTGCCCCCGAAATTTATTGTGTGACCCCTGGGCAGGTCAATTAATCTCCTTCCTCTTTTAGACAATTCCTTAATATTTTCCTCCTAAGCCATAGATGAGTTACATGGCTGCAGAAATGCAAACATTCTTCCAAGGATCTCAAAGTACTTCATGTTCATTTTGTCACAATATTCCTATGAGGTGGCAGCTGGTCTATTATTCACATTTCATAGGTAAGAAAAATTTGGGAAAAAAAGAGGAGGAAAGCACATATTCTCAAGCCCCACGTGTATTCAGTTGCAGAGCACATTTCTCTCCGTCTGCTTCTGTAGTGTATGTATCCACAGCTTTACCTATAATTAAAGCTGCATTATTCATACAGCTGCTGAATTCTGACAGGCAGGAGAGAGTGTAGTGAAAATGTGTTATATCTATCCCATGTCAGTTGACTTCAGTGCCATGGAGCAAAGCAGCAACAAAATTAAGCCGTATCACCTCTGAAGGAAGCCTTTTCTGCTTGTGCAGTATTATTTGGATGAATTTTTTTTTCTTCAAGCTTGTCCATCAGGTAATGAGGTGGACTGAAGAAATCAACATCAGCCTTGTCTTTGCCACCCAAGCAGTTTCCGCAAGCACACTATTGCTCTCTGCTGCTGCCTGTGGAACCACATGTGTGCCTGATTTCCTGGTTGAAAACCTCACAGGCTCCTTGCCTTGCTGGATTTTCAACACTTTAAAGCTAGTTTTTTGCCTTTCAGATCAGGTTCTCATCACTCAGACTCTTCCCTTCTCTTGGAACAGGTGAAGTCTTGTCTGAAAAAAATTGACAAAGATTGGAAGAAAAATTTTCAACTTATCCATCCCTCAAGCTTTTTGCTCCTGAAAATAAGGTTGTAATATTTTGATGGAATGGCTTGGATGTTAAGAAAGTGCTACCTGTAACTACATGCGCCAGTTTATTCCTGCCCTCACCAGCAGCAACTGAAGTTTCTCATGGGGTGATTTAACTTCAGAGTAAGTGTGGGAGGTGTTTTCCATAGATTTTTATAATTATGTCAGATAAATCATAACACACCATAATTTCCTGAACTGTTTAAAAATGACCAGAAAGAATATTTTTTTAATAATTTAGTGAAATTGCAATAAACAACCAATGAGTCTGAGGGATTCCTGATTTTAGTTTTGCCAGTAATTTTAATTACTTAAATTATTTGCTACAGGGATGACAATGTGACTGGGTGGCCTGCCAATTTAGTAATTATAGCATAAAATTGGTTTTATGATTCCAAGGGCTTTCTTTGTGAAGCCAGTATCTCTTTAGGAGGCTAAATGATTAGATATAACTTCCTGCTGGGTGAATAAATCCTTAGGGAGTCTGGCAACAGGCATCATATACATGTAATGATGGATGAGGAGGGGTCAGAAAGCTTAGTATAAAACTATCACAGGGCCTTAGGATAATCTAGGCAATATTTGTCTAAATGAAGCTTGCCAACCTAAAAACATTATGAATGGTAATCAAATTATCCTATGACTGATGTATGGGAAATTTTAAAGTTTATCCAAGTGTTTAAACTGCACACCACTGAGCATGCCAAGGACCCTGAAGCCTGAATAAAAGGCTCAGTGGGTCCAAAATGTGGCATTTATGGAACATGGATTTGATGTCATTGAGAAAGATGAATCAGGTTTTATGCTATACTTCTTCAGGAGACATGCTTATACCAATTCAGACATCAGGTTTACTGAATATGTTATATGTATTATCTAGTATAAGAATCTTAGCAAAGGAAGGAAACAAGCATTTATTGAACAACTGTGCCAGGCAATGTGCTAAGTGTTTTGCAAATGTCATCTCATTTGATCCTCACACTGAGAGGTAGGTGTTATTATTATGCACATTTACAGTTGGAGAAACTGAGGCAGACAATGGTTAAGGGATCTAAATGAGATAATCTGAATTAACCAGGATCACACAGGTAGTAAGGTCAGATTTGAATTCATGTCTTCCTGATTCCAGGCCCAGTGCTTTGTCCACTGAGCCTCTGCATAGAGGAGAGAGAGTGCCAGCTTCAAAGCCTAGAAAACCTGTATTCAATCTCACCTCTGACACATACTGGCTATGTGATTCTGGGTAAATTACTTGACCTCTCAGTTGTCTAGGAAACTCTATAAGATTTTAAAACCTCAAAGAAGATGTTGACCTGAAATGGTAGAGAGATTTTCCTCACCCAGGATTTACCTATACCAATGAAATCACAGGGCTTTTCCCTTATGTTTTAATTTGCCATATGTTCTAATGCTTTCTGTATTCAATTTTAATGTTCATGCCATGTATTAGGTATCTGCATGTGTAATGAACTTTGTAGTTTATATATTACCTATGATTATGTTTTATTATGGTTTATATATGTGTACAATGTATGTTTGCAGATATCTTGGTCTATCCTGACAAAGGAAATCACCTATTATTGGTTAATTTGATTTACTTTCAGTTTGATTATAGGATTAGGCTCCCTTCTTCAGGAAAAGCTATCCCTAAACTAAACCAGACTAACATAGATAGTCTCTTAACTCTAGGTTACCTATGGATTTAGTGAATAGACAGAGAAGACTCTATAATTTGTACCAGATAATTTAGAAGAATAAAATAATCATAGAATTACTCTTTTAAAAAACTGTTTCCCTTTCTGGCAGAAAGGGGGTGGTGGTGTTTGACCACAGGCTAAGTCCTCCTTCCTGGAAGATGGAGAAAGACTAGCCAGAGGCTAATTTCCTCTTTCCACTCTTAGTGTATAAGCTTTTTCCTTGAGCTAGAGTCTAAGTTTAGTCATGGACTCTGCTAAGAAAGATAGGGAGACTGCTAACCACTGTCCACAAATTCCTCTTTCCCAGTACACTTTATGGTTACAAAAGAGGAAAGGACTTCTGGCATGGGATTAAGAAAGTCTGAGAGATACTAACCAGTCAGGTGACCTGCCTTGTCTAATTGAATTATGTTCAAAACAAATTTCTGTCATTTTTCCAAGTTCTCTTTTTTTTGTTATAAAAACCATCTCTGTAAATCCCTCCTTATTTCTTTCCTCTGAGGAGCCAGGTGACCTGATTTGGTATGCAAATGCTAGCTTTGCACATTAAATCATAGATTGCTTGGTAACTTTGTCCTCAGTTTCCTTTTTATTTCAAATAATCAATTTTAACAACCCCATGTAATTCCTTGGGAATGCAGTTTTTTCCTTCGGAAAGTGAATGTAACAAGGACATTCAAGTCCCCTTTCCCAGCACTTTGAACTTTTGATATAGTTTCATTCATTCTTCATTTCTCAGATAGCCTGAATGGAAGACAGATGTTATGTCATCCATTCATGGAGGGAGCCAATGTCAAATAGGTCCATGCACCGGATCTCAAAACTGAAATATTGAGATAGAAGGAGACACAATAGCAGCTGGGATACATCAATCCCCTTGGCACTGTTTCCATTATATTTGTGATAGTCAGGTGGTGCCATGTAGTATTAACTTCTGTGGCATTTAAGCAATGTTGGATTTCAATGCTGGAATTGAAGAGATAGGCCTTGGAATTGAGGTCTCAGATAATGACAGAATAGAGAACCTGGGACCCTAGAAGAACAATCTGTGCTCCTTTTCCCCCACTATTAGTGCTTTCTAATCCACTTGTGAGTTAATAGACTGTATTCAACTCCTGTTTCATGGGGAGATGGGAGAACCATGATAATTCATTGAACTTACAGTATAGCTTTCTAAGCAGTTTTTGTCCTATGTCTGGAAGACTGATAAGAGGAAAGACAGACTCAGCCTGAAGGGTGTTTCTGCCTTGGGAGGATCTGGACCCAGTGATTGGTCCAATAATCTATTGTACAATCTAACATGTGATTAATGTTTCTGCTTATAGTATGTATTTGCAAATTTAATTAAACTGTGTGTTTAAATTATGAACTTGAGCACCACTAGATAATTGAAGAAACATGAAAGAAAAGTTGGGTTTTTTTAAGAGACTTGACCAAATAGTCGAAAACTGAACCAGAAATTGATTGTCACATTTGTAGTTAGGAATATTTAATGTAACGGTGCTAAACAGGGGTCAGGGGGAAATGCTGGCTTATTAACTGCCATATGCCCTCATATTCTGAATGCTGATAGGATCTAGGCTGCTATAATTTTATATTTGTTACATACAAAAAAGAACTTATGTGAAAAATTTGCAAGTCATTTCCTGGGAATGGAGAATATGTCAATTTACAAAGAGAACAAGTGCCAAGTTCCTATGTTCAGGCTAGCTAGTTTATCTAATTTATACATTTGGTAAATAAGCACAATGTATACTATGTATAACATTGTCTCTAGGGAAAAACATATTCAACTTTAAGATAATAGGAACATATCTTCTCTATTGTAGCTCTTTTAGCAGGGAGCAGAAACTTCCCTTCCTTTCTATGACTTTTTTTTGCCGGTGAGTCAGAATGAGCATTCCTCCAGGTCAAAGACACTGGAAAGGTCCCCTACCATGTAGATGCAGGGGAACAGATACACTGTAGCAGAGAATTCTTGAGGGCTGGTGGTGTGATGATTAGATCACTGGTCAGGTAGATATTGAATGATAGTAGTAAGACAAAGTTTATATTCTCTTTGCTCTCATTTACCTCTTCTTGTTATCCCTGTCTCCCCCCCGCCAACTTTTTTCCTTTCTCATAGGTTAGTTAGCCAATGAAAATTTATTAACTATCTATGTGCCAGTCATTGTACTAGGCAATAAGGATACAAAGAAGAGCAAAAAACAAAAACAAAACAAAAACAGTTCCTACTTACAAGTACCTTACAGTTCAATGGGAGGGAAACTACTTGAAAACAACTAAGTACAAAAAAAGATACGTACAGGATAAATTGGAGATAATCAACAGAGGGTTGGTATTAGCATTAAGGGAGAAAAGAAAAGGCTTCTTGTACATAGTGGGACTTTAGCTGGGAATTGAAAGAAGCCAGGAAAGCCAGGAGACAAAGATAAGGAGGCAGTGAATTGTGGACATGGGAGAGAGCCAACAAAAATGTCCAAAGTTGGAGATTGACTGTCTTATGAAATGAATTGCTCTGAGGTCTGTGTTACTGGATCACAGAGTAATTGGAAGAGGAGCAATGTGCTGTAGGAAGGTAGGAAGGGGCCTGATTGTGAAGGGTTTTGAACATCAAACACATTATTTCATATTTAATTTGGGGGGTGATAAGGAAGCACTGGACTTTATTGACTCAGGAACATGAAATGGTCAGATTTCTGCTTTAGGAAGATCAGTTTAACAGTTGAGTGGAGTGACAATGAGACTGGAATGCAGAGAAACTTGAGACACAGAGACCAACCAGCAGGATATTGCAATAGTCCAGGAGTGCAGTGATGAGGGCCTATACTAGAATGGTGGTAGTATTAGAATACAGAACGTAGAGCATATGAGAAAGGTTATGAAGGTAAAATCAACAGGCCTTGGCAATAGATTGCTTGTGGGGAAAGAAGAGAGAGGAATAAAAAATGATACCTAGGCTACAAGTCTAAATGACTGGAAGAAAATTGGGTCCACCACAGTAAGAGCATTCAAAAGTGAGAGAAGTTTGGGCAATTAGTTAATGGATTCAGCTTTGGATATGTCGAGTTTAAGATGTCTATGGGACATGCAGTTTCAGATATCCAATAGGCAGTTGGAAATATGAGACTGGAAGTCAGGAGAGATGTTAGAGCCGGCCACATAAATCTGAGAATCATAAGCAGAGATGACAGTTGAATCCATAGGAGCTAAAGAGATCAGCAAGTGAAATGGTATAGAGGATGAAGATCAGAAGGTCCAGGATAGAACATTGTGAGACACCCACAATTAGGAAATGTGCCTTGGATGAAGATCCAGCAAAGAACATTGAGAAAGAGAAGAACTAGGAGAGAGTAGTGTTACAAAAACCTAGAGGGAAGGGAGTATCAAGGAGAAGAGGGTGTTCAACCATGTCAAAGGCTAAAGAGGCGAAGAAGGATGAGGACTTAGCAAATGCCATTACCTTTGGCAGTTCAGAGATCATCGGTAACTTTGGAGGGAGCAGTTTCAGTACAATGAATCAGATCAAAAGTGAACACAGAGAGTTAAGAGAGTGAGAGGAAAGGAAGTAAGGGTATTGGTTGTAGAAAAAATTTCTTTAAGGAGTTCCATCATATAAGGAAGGAGAAATAAAGTGAGAGCTAGTGGGGATGGATGGATCATGTGAAAGATTTTTGAAGACTGGTTGTGGGGGAGACATGTAGATGGGAGGGAAGCAACCAATGGAAAAGGAGAAATTGAAGATGAGGGTAAAAGGGATGATAGAGTGGATAAGCTGCTGGACAAGACAGGATAACCGTTACTTGTTTATCTAGAGGGGTTCACCTTGGAAAGGAGAAAGATCACCTCTTCATGTGAGATGGGTGAAAGGCGAAAGTGGTAGAAGACATTTTAGTGATGTGAGGTGAGGAAGAGCAGAGAGGAGGGAGTTCTTTGGGACTGGCCTCATATTTTTTTGGTGAAATATTAGGGAAGGTTTTTTGCTGAAGGAGTGGGGACAAATAAAGTCATAGTAAATTTAAGGAAGGATGAAAAAATTGCAAAGCTTCTGTAGTTGGGATGAGTAAAAGAATTGCCTTGCCACAGTGTGGTTCTAGTTCATGTTATGTAACACAAATTTTTCTGGGCAGGTAGGTGGCCCAGTGGATAGAGTGCTGGACCTAGAGTCAGGAAGACTCATCTTCCTGAGCTCCAATCTGTCCTTAGACACTTACTAGCCATGTCAATATGGGTAAGTCACTTAACCCTGCTTGCTTCAGTTTTCTCATTTGTAAAATGATCTGGAGAAAGAAATGGCAAACCATTCCAGTGTCTTTGCCAAGACAAATCCAAATTGGGTCACAAAGAGTCAGACTCAACTGAACAATAGCAACATAAGTTTGCAGTGGACCCAGTTGGTTCAGGTTTGTGATTTTCTCCAATTTTATTCAGCAGCCTATGAGTTGAAATGAAAGCAGTGGATGGTGGGAGTATTAGGGGCAAGTGGTTACAGGAGCAATATATTGGCATAAAGTGAAGTTCATTCTACCTGGCCCATTTCCCTCTTTCCCCCTTTCCTGCTTATCTTTCTTCTCCTCTTTCCCTGCCCTCTTCAAACAAAGAAACAAAAACAACCTTGTAGTCTAGCACTAGTCTAGAAAAGAGAAATTAGGGGATAGCAAGACATGAGTAAAAAGGCCCATGGAGTTGCAGGGTAGATTTTTCTTTCTCTTCTGTTTTGCTGCCATTGACCTGTACTGATGAATGTTTAGGAACAGAGATCAGAGGGAGTTTTCCATCTGTTCCTTTTTTACCTTGCATTAACAGAGGATTCCACCTCTGCTACCATATAGTTGGTTGTTGTCCTTCCTTCTTGAAGAGGACCAAAATGACATCACTTTGTTGGGATCAAGGTACAGTGTGTCTGACTGTGGCTGATTAAATCAACATGAGCTTGGAAGGCTCTACCACAGGTCATGCACAAATAGTCAACATGAACATTTGGAGTGGAGATGTCTCTAAATTTGAACTACTCACAATTCTTTTGAACTACTGCAATCCTGCACTGCTTTTAGAGCATAGCACCTTCTCTGAGGTGTACATACATTAATAGATATTTTCCTCTCTGCTACCATATATTCTACTATTGGAATTATGGAAATTTGATCAATTCATTATCATACTAGGAGATCCTTTTTCACATGGTTAAGGGAAAATAGGAGGGGAAGGAAATACCTGATAAGGTTGCAGGTAGGTTAGAAGAATCCATGTCGTTGCCTAGCTTGTATTTTCATTTCGTGCATATATAAGTTAAAAGTATTGAAACATAATCAGAAAATTCTTGAGAAGGCATTTTCCTAATTATAGATGTTGAAGCTATGATGCATTATTTTAAAAGGAGTTTAAATAAGTGAAATTAATGAAGTCACCTGGGAAAAGTCACTTTCTCCCATCATCATCATCATCATTGATGACAAAACAATAACAAAGACATTCATTGAGTATTCTTCATCCTATTATATAGCACTATACTAGGCACATTGAGGGATAAATAAGTACATGATATAAGTTCATCCTCTCAAGGAGCTTATATTCTAGTTTTGTTTTTCAGTCATTTTCAACCACGTCTGGCTCTTTGTGACCCCATTTAGGGTTTTCTTGGCCAAAATACTGGAGTTGTTTACCATTTCCTTCTCTAGCTCATTTTTACAGATGAGGAAAGTAAGGCAAACAGGGTTAAATGACTCGTTCAGGGTCACACAGATAATAAGTGTCTGAGGCCACATTTATACTCAGGAAGACAAGTCTTCCTGACTTCAGGCCCAGCATTATATCCACTGGGCCACCTAGCTGCCATACATTCTAGTTAGAAAGTCAATTATTATACATGTAAGCATGGATACATGCTTTAAAATAATTCTAAGTAACTTTTAAATTATGAGTTGTAGTCTGTAAATACCAAAGAAGCTTATTGAAAGGAAAGGTAAAAGTGGGCTAGAGTAGTCAAGAGGGCTTAATTTAGAAGGGTATGAAGGTGGATCTTGAAGGATGCAAAGGAGTAAGTAAGTGCAAAGGAGATGTGGATAGTCTGTTGGGTATCTGACATTGATTAGTCTAGCACAAGATCAATAGGCCTGATTTCTTTAACAACTGCTTGTTTCGGAAACTCTTTTGGAAAAGCCAGTCTGTGTTGCTGGAGCATCAGCCTAGCTGAATTTTGAGAGATTAATCACTGGAATTTGGCCATCAGGTATTGAATTTTTTTGACCATAGTGACCTGTGAAGGCCATTTACCAAAGTATAGAGGGGTTGTGATCTCTGCTGGTGAAAGGAATACCCACACTGAGAAAATACTGGGTATTGAAAAGTATTAAACTCTACTAGCATACTTATATTGAAAAGTGCATTAGTCAGCTATCATAGGAACTCACACATGGAAAAAGAAGGTTTTTTTTTTCTTTTTGTCTACTCAAGAGAGATTTAAAAATAAATAAATAAATAAGCCTTTGTCAAGTTTGCTCTTTCATTGTCCACATTACTTCTCTAAGCCCTTTCCATAGCTATGAGAACAAGAAATAGTATAGAAGGATGAAGTACTCTTATTTCCTTTTCTCCTTGCTAAAATTCAACCTCTAAAACAATGATATTCTTCCTCTTTTAGTTGCACAAAAAGGTCATTTTAAAGGATACTTATTTGCTTTGTGTGGACATGAAAACCAACTAAATATTAACTTGCAGCAAGTTTAATAAATCTCTTTTTTCTTTATTTCCTTTAACTTTTGTGAGACTAATTTAGAAAGCATACTTCCTGTGCCCTCGTAAGATTAAAACTGGATTTTCTTCTTTATTTTGAGTTTGGGATTTTAGCTATACGTGAAAACAATTATGCAGTCAATTTACATGCAAGGACATAAATGTAATATCCTTCAAAGACTGTTATTGTATTATGTGGCTTTATATCTTTTATTACCAACAGTGTGACTATCATGACCATTTAAACTTATAAAATAAATACCTCATAAAGCCCATATAAGATTACTTGTTAGCTTAGACCAAGAGTTTCCTTACTATTGATTTTATCTTTGGGGGAAAAATTGAAATCCTGTTTGATATTTCTAATAAAAAATTCAATAAAAGATTTTGATATGTATCTTTGTAATTTAATTAGATAATTTTAAAGTTCCTTATATCTCTAGAGGGCAATTGGTGGCACAGTGGATAGAGTGCTGGACCTGGAGTCAGGAAGACTCCTCTTTATGAGTTCAAATCTGTCTTCAGATACAATATTCTCTGTATGATCCTGGGCAAATCACTTAAGTCTATTTGCCTCAGTTTCCTCTTCTGTAAAATCACCTGGAGAAGGAAATGATAAAATGGAAGATACCATTCCAGTATCTTTGCCAAGAAAATCCTGAACAGGGAGTCGCAAAGAAGCAGAAACAACTAGCCAAAGTGAACTTCTTTCCAACCCCCATTCTTATACTGCTTTTTACCAACTCCATGAATCCATTTAGGATGCCTGGGGATGACTCTCCAACCACTTCCTTCTCCAAATCTTGTAATCATTCTATTCCTGGTTTTTTTTTTGGTGGGGGGGCAGGACAATTGGGGTTAAGTGACTTGCCCAAGGTCACACAGCTAGTACATGTGTCAAGTGTCTGAGGCTGGATTTGAACTCAGGTCCTCCTGACTCCAGGGCTGGTGCTGTACTCACTGCCACCTAGCTGCCCCTTTTCAGTTTCTGTTTGTTTGTTTGTTTGGTTTTTTTTGGAATCATTCTATTCCTTAAAGGTCCATTTCCTGTTCTATATTTTGAAATCTTTTCTGATTCTCTCATAACTCCAGTTTACATTGGGGGGGCATGAACTTTGTAAATATTTTACATTGTTAAATTCCTCATGACGTTTTTATGGGAAGCTGTGTACCTTTGTTATTGTAGTTATTTGTATGTATATTCATGACTCCCCCTCCCCCCAGCTTGTAAATGTTTATTTATTCTTATACTCTCAGAGCCTAGCACAGTGTCTTGCACTTTCTAGGTATTTATTAAAAGTTTGATAATTAATGAAATAATGAAAAAAAATCTGAGAATAATTACTCAGATCAGAAATGTTCCACAAATGGAATGCCCAATGAAGATTTTTTTTTAAAGGACAGAAAGGAATAATGAACATATCAAGTTTTTCTGTGCTTACCCTTTAATTTCTGATAGACTTACCATTTTTTTGTATGGTATTTTTGCTATTTTCATAACTAGAGACATCAGAATCTACTATATCATAATGCATTTCTAATAATATTCAGTTGAAAAATTTAAGAATCTCCAGCTTAATATGTACATAATAAAATTACAATCTCTTCTTTCAAACCTACTATTCTTCCTAATATCCCAATTTTTGCAGAAGAAACCACTATTCTTCTAGCCACCCAGGTTTTCAATCTTGGGAATCATTTTCAATGTCTAACTTTCCTTCCCCACAAATATCTAATCAGTTTATGTCTTAGCATTTTAACTTCCATAACATCTCACATATGCTATCATTTTCATCTACTCAAATGGCCACCACTCAATTATAGGCCTTCATTATCTCTTGCTTATGTTACATTCCTTATCAATGGCTCTTTGATTGGCTGCTTTATAAGCACAGTTTGTGAATCCAGAGAACTGGGAGTATGGTGGAATCCTCCACAGTAATAGGAAAGTTCAGACATGGGAAGTTCTTGGGGGAGGGAGCAAGGAAAAGAGTTTAGTTTTGGACGTGTTGAGTTTAAGATATATATTGGACATTCAGGTTGGAATGTTCTATAGGCAGTTGGAGTTGGGAAACTGAAGGTCAGGAGAGAGGTTAGAGCTGGACAAATAAATCTAAGAAACATCAATGTAGAAATAATAATTGAATCTATGGGAACTGATGAGATCACCAAGTAAAATAGTACAGAAGCAGAAGGGAAGAAAGCTGAGGAGAAAATCTTGGAGGACACGCATGGTTAATGGGAATGTTCTGAGTCATGCAAAAGGAAACTGAAAAATCATAGTCATACAGTTAGGAGGACAACTGAGAGAGAGGAACCTCATGAAATCTTAGAAAGAAAGGAAGAGAATAAGTATTTATATAGTGCCTACTATATGCTAGGTACTGTGCCAAGGGCTTTAGAGAATATCAAGGAGAAGAGGGTATTTAATAGTGTCAAAGGCTGGAGAAGTCAAATAGGATGAAGACAGAGAAAAAATCATTAGATATGGCAATTTCTCAGAGATCATTGGTAACTTTGGAAAGAATAGTTTCAACTAAAGGATGAAAGCTAGTTTATTACTTATAGAGGAGGCATTCCAGAGAGCACAGTGAGAGGGGTGGAGTGGGAGGCTGGCAGAGGGTGTTGAATTGAAGGTGATAGGAACAAAAGAACAGTCAGTGTGGAACCAAAAATGAGGTAGGAAGAATGGTCAATTCAGAATCACTGGAATGAAGAAATAATGATAAAGTGAGAATATAGTAAATTTTGTTCAAGTAGGTTCAAGTAGTTCAGTAGGTTATCATGATCCACAGAGGTTTAGCTTGAGGGTATAGAAGTCCCATAGAGTAGCCATCAGTATGTTATCTGAAAAGCAGAGAAAGGGATGGGGAAGTTGGGATATGGGGGATGAAGCTAGCTGACCACGATGGAGTTATAATTGGTGAATTAGGGCACCTGTAATGTTATACAACACATGGGAGGCTAGAAAGCCCTCTTAGGCAGGGTCAGGCAAGGAAATATCACATCCTAAGTTGTGTACAATTCATTATCTAGTCTCTTCTTTTGCACTTCAAAAAGGCAGAGGAGATGAAAATCTCTCTTATCTGTCAAGATTCCAAGAGCCTTTTTCAGTATTCCCTCCACTGCTGGGGATTGGCAGGGGTTGAGAAAGTGGGGAGAATAAGCATTTAGATAGTGCCTACTATGTGCCAAATACTGTGCTTTCTACAAATATTATCACTTTTGATCCTCACAACAACCTTGCAAGCAAGATGTTATTATCATCCTTATTGTACAATTGAGGAAACTGAGGCAAGCAGAGATTAAGTGAATTATCCGGGGTCATATAGCTAGTAAGTTTTTGTGGCTAGATTTGAACTCAGGTCTTCCTGACTCTAATTCTAACACTCTATCCATTGAGCCACCAGCTGCCTATGATTCAGGGCTCAATGCCTTTACACCTAATAGACACACTACATCAATTCTTATGATCATCCTAGGGGTAGCCTTCTAGTAATGGATCTCAGCATTAAGGTTGCTTTGGAACTGTCAGTTGTTAAGCCTGTATCTTGCTGGTTTGGTAGGGCCTTCAGGGTTTGTTGTCTGCTAGCATAATCTTTCAAGAACCCAGAGATGCTTCATTGAAGCATTCATAAGACTTTAATGGAGGTTCACTGTAATTAGTGCCAGGAAAGGCAATCTTGTATCCCACTTAAGTCTCTCATGTTGTTATTTAAACATGACTCCTTTTGGAGTACTCTCTGGAGATGGGAAACAACTTTTTTGGTACTATGTGAGAAATTAGAGACTTTCCTTTAATCTGTCCTAAATCTTTCTCTCCTTTAAGCTGAATAATTTATATTATTTGAATTTTTCCTCCTAGGCTTTGTTTTTAACTCTTTAATAAGCCTAATTCTTTTCTTGAATTAACTCAAAATTATTTGTGTATTCCTAGAGTCCAGAATTTTTAAAAATAACTCTATGTATTTTTTCTAAACTCATAACATGGCTTGATTTTTAAGCATTTTAAAAAAGAATTTTTGATTAAAATGAGCATATTATACTTTGTTCCATGACAAAATCTACCACTGGTACTGAGCAAAATTCCTATCTTTCTAAACATAAGCAAGGATTCATTGTTTTATTTGAGACGGCATATCAACTGATCAGCCATTTCTTCTCATAGCATCATAAAAAGTTACTGAGCCTGAAATATTGAGAAATTCAATGAGAGATAAGCTGCATTCTTCAGTTATAAAGAATGAGGGATTCTCAGCATAAAACTGGTAAGCAAACAGAAAGAAGAGGGAATCAAAACATTTTAATACGCCTATGATTTCTCAGAATTAAGTTGGCAGCCAAATGGCTAACTAAAAATTGAAGATATATCAGATACGGTTTGTAAAATTAAAGTCAGAAATGCCTAGTAGGGAGAAAACCTTGTGATAAATGCTAAAGATAACAAAAAAGGCTTTTTATGTGACAAGCAAAAAGAATATTGATGAAGGAATGGGACTTCTTTCTGGAGTGAAAGAAAATAATGATGGGTGACAGAATGAAGGTAGAATTACTTATCTATTTTGCTTATACATTTTCTACTGAGAAGAATGATTTTTAAATTGCGAACAACAGAAGAAAAATGACTCAAAAACCCAAATAAATGAAGAGACGCTGAAAGAGCACTAGGATGCCCTTGATGAGTTCAAGTTACATTTTGGGAACCAACTACAGCCCAGATTCCTGAAAGAAATTGTAACTATAATTTCTGAACCACTTTCAGTGACATTCAGGAACTCATCATGATAAATGAGAGAAGTGCTGGGCAAATACTGGCCCTATTTTCCAAAGGGTAAAGAAGGAATTTATTATTAAACATACTTCTTTGTGAGCATTTACAAAAGAAAGTGATCTCTATGGGTCAACAGGGAATCATCAAGAAGTCATGTCAGACTAATTTTACTTCCCTTGCTTATAAAGTTACTAGCATGGCAGATCAAGGGAATGCTATGGTATGCATAGATTTAAAGCAAGGCCCTGAGAAATGTCTCTTAAAACATCTTGGAGCCAAGATAGAAAGATTTAGAATGGATGATAGTAAAATTAAGTAAGTTTGGAACTGGTTGACTGAGAAGATTCAGAAAGTTATACTTAATGGATAGAAGTAAAACAGAGGGGAGTTCTCTAGTGCAATGCTGCTAATTTATGCCCATGGTTTTGTTTAAGGTTTTTTTTTCTCCCATTAATTTAGATAAAGGAATAAATACTATGCATATCAAATTTGCAGATGGCACAAAGCAAGGAGAAATAGCTAATGAATTAAATGAAATAATTGATATCTGAAAAGATCTCAATAGATTAAAACAAAAGACTGAAGATAAGTAATGAAATATAACATATATATATACACAAGTACATAAGTGAAGCCACTTCGTTTAAAGTCAATCAATTTAATAGTAGAGTATTGGAAAGATATGATTAGAAAGTTTATACGAATAAACAGCTAGGGATTTTTAATGGACTAAAGTCTTAATATAAATCAATAGTGTGATATGACAATTAAAAATAAACAACCTAATGTGAATTTACTTTAGTCATTCAATAATCTGTACTCCTTCTACTGACTCAGATTAAAATCTCGTATGAAATGATTGATGCCTTTTAAGAGATTATAATAAAAAAGGGTTGAAATATCTAACAGTTGATCAATCAACAAATAGTTTTAGCTCCTTCAATTTGCCATAGAAGTGGTATGGCATAGTGGATAGACAGCTCACCTTGAAGCCAGGAACGCCTGGGTTCAAGATCTACATCTGACACATACTGGCTTTGTAGAACCACAAAAGTCATTTAACTTCTCAATGCTCTAGGCAACTCTTTCAGACTGTAAGTTGTCCCAACCTGCATAGATGGAGGAAGTTTCCTTATGTTGGAGTTCCCTGTATCAATTAAATTAGAGATCCAGGTTCTGTCCTTACCCCCTGTTCAGATCCCCTTTCCTATTATGTGCCAGGTAGTTGGCTAGGTGATAGGAATACAAGGACAAAAAGGAAGCAACCTTTATATCTATATCTATAGATAAAGACATATATAATATGTAAAATGAATACATGAATACAAGATAAATTTGGAAGTCACTAGTAGCTGGAGGTTAGGAAAGGCCTTATGTGGAAGGTAGCAATTGAGTTCCAAAGGAAAGTAAGGGTTTGAAAAGCCAGAGGAGAGGACAGAGTGTGATCAGTGCCCGGGAAACAGCCTGTGAAAATCATGGAGGTTGGAGATAATATGCCATTGTGTGAGGAATAGCAAGAAACCCTGTTTTCCTGGACTGCGGAATATCAGTAGGAAAAGTGTATAGTAAGGTTGGAGCTCTGTTATGAAGGGCTTTAAATGTCAAACAACGGGGTTTGCAGTTCACTCTAGCTATTATAGGGAGCTACTGAGGTTTATTGAGTAGTAGTGTGGCAAAGTCAGACCTAGGCTTTAGGAAAATCTTTTTGGCATCCGTATGGATGATGGATTAGGTGAAGGACTGAGAAGTCAATTATAAGGATATTATGACAGCCCACTTGCTGGTGGTGGCTGTGCCTGTAGACGGAAGGGGATAAATGTGAGAGATATTGTGGAGTTAGAAACAATAAGCCTGGGAAACTGATTGGATATGTATGGAGAGGGAGAATGAAAAGCTGGGCATGACTAAAAAGCTGCAAACCTGCCTGGAAGAATGTATCTTGGAGAATGGTTGTGACTTTGACAGAAATAGGAAAGTTCAGGAGGAGAGCAGATTGGAGGGAGGGAAGGGGAATGAGAAATTGTGTTTTGCATAGCTAGGTGACAGACTGGATAGAGTGACAGATTTGGAGTCAAGAAGAGATCTGAGGTAAAATCTAGCCTCTGAAATTTACCAGCAATGTCCAAACCTTAAAGTGATATCACAAGTTAGCTATTATTATTGTTATTATTGCATATTGAATTTAAGATGTCTATGCCAATCAATAGGTAATCAATAAACATTTATTAAGCTCCTATTTGCCAGGCATTATGCTAAGCACTAGGGATACAAAAATAGGCAAAAGACAGTCTCTGCCTTCAAGGAGCCAGGATCTAATGGAAGAAATAACAACTATATGATATTCAGTTTGAAATGTCTAATAAGCAGTTGGTGATGCATGACCGGAGATCAGGGGAGACTAGGGATGATTATATAGGATGTGAATTGTGTGCATAGCAATGATATTTAAACCCAGTGGAGATGATGAGTTTGCAAAGGAAGATTTCAGAGAGAGAGAATAGAAGAGGACCGAGGAAAGAACTTTGAGGTACACAAACAATTAGGGACTGGAATATGGATGAGACCGAGGAGGGGACAGACATGCAAAAACCAGGAGAGTACCATATCATGAAAACTCAGAGGGTAGAGAGTATCCAGGAGGACAGAGTGGTCCCCACTGTCAAATGCTGCAGAGAAGTATAAAACAGATTGGATTGAGAAAAGGCAAGATTGGATTGAAATTTAGCAATTAAAAGATCATTGATTACTTTGGAGAAAGCTGCTTCTCTTGAGGAATGAGGACAAAGACCCGATTTCGAAGGGTTGAGAGGAGAGCAAGAAGTAGGGGTAATGGAAGTACACAGATGAATCCTTCCACTCTCCTACCCTGACTCCTCCTTAGTAGTTTGGTTGTGAAATGGAGATGAGAGATAGCAAAATGGCTCATGGGAAAGTTAGGATCAACTTAGGATTGATCAAAATTTGGAAAGAAGTGGACCTATGTATATATTGTAGGAGAGGAACCAGCAGAGATAGAGATTGAAGATTAAAAGAGAGGAGAAAATTGTGGGAAATTTGCTAGAATAGATGGAAGAGGATGGGATCAAGAGGGCCTTTAGTAGGGTTGACCTTAGTAAAGAGAATAGCCACATCTTCATCACTTAATATTGTCTGGTAATCTCTCCCACTTTACTATAAGTTTCTCAAGAATGGGGACCATGTCTCATTTAGATTTGTATTTTACCTGTCCCCCAACATATTACTATATACCTAGTAAGTGCATAATTAAAGTTTATTAAATAATTAAGGAGACTGTGAAATTTTAAAAATAAAATCTAAAATGTTTCCTAATCAACATATATTACAACATATATTTCATGTACATTTTCAACATGATTTTTTGGCCATACTTTCTTACTAGCTATGGCATTAGAGTCCTTGGTCACCCAAACTTTTGCAGCTGACACAATCACAGACTCTATCTCATTTTTTTTCTTTCTTATGCCTGCTTATTACTGAATTGAAAGTTATTCTTCTAAGAAGCTCTGAGAAATCTGACTGCTCTATAAAATCTTACTCATTTTACATGAGTAATCTTACTCTACAAAAAACCCAATATTTATTTCAGTCTAACATGGGGCTCATTCACATTGAGTTGAAATGAGCTAGCTCTTCCTGGCTTGGTCTATGGAATATCTATTTGGTAATTCCCTGCCCCCCCTCCGGCAAATGCAATTATTCAGAGCAGATGGTTGCAGTTGCCTACAATTGGCAGTTGAAACCACTAGTCAGCCACCATCAGTTTTTGGCATTGTTTCCTAGTCTTTTGCTCTGAGATGCCTGGGAGCAGGTGGATATTTCCATGGATAATTTCCATCACATCTATTTCTATCAAAGAGAACCTACTGAATTCTGTATATTTTCTAAAATAGAGGTTAGTAATGCTATTTACGGGCATGACAGTAATAATTACAGTAATTGTGAGTAAACATGCTGGGGAAAGTTTTAGTGAACCTGAATCATCAGAGTATGGCTGTCATTGATTTGCTCCCAGGAGTTACTGTACCTGGCTAAGAAGTTCATGTTTGACTTTCTCCCGGTGTTTGCTAGAGTACTGAATCAAGCCTTCCATGGGTAGGACCTTTTGCTTACTATGCCAATATATCAGAAAATTAAATGAATTTTATTGACTAGGGATTATGCTATGAGAAAATCTATGAAGATGTTACTTCCTACCTACATACCATACATACCATAATCTCTGTCCAAAGAAGGCCGATTTCTTGTCTAATCTCTAATTTAGAGAATAAAATTCAGGACTTTAAATGGCAAATGTTTATTAAGAACATTTTCTATGCAAGATGCTATAATAGCTAAGAAGTGGCATAGGATAATAGAGAGCTGGAGTTGAAGTCAGGAGGAGCAAGATTTGAATGCTATACTAGATACTTACTAGTTGTGAGCCAGGGGATGTCATTTCACAGCTGTGAGTCTCTGTTGCCTCCTCCATAAAAATAAAATTGGATTAGATGGCTTCTAAGGTTCTTTCCATCTCTAAATATATGATCCAAGAATAATAGCACCTACCACAAGGGGTTGTTGAGGATTAGATGAGATAATGTCTGTAAAATATTTTTCAAAACTGAAGTGCTATATAGATGTCTGAGATGATGATGATGATGATGGTGATGATTAATCAGTTCTTTGACTTCAATGGCTTAAGGAGTTCTCAGGGAAGAACTTCCTTTTCAAAAGTAGATTGGCACATTATCGGCAATTTATACCTTTAGAATATTGCTTGAGGCACTGGCATTGGAATGGCCAACCCAAGATCCCCCAGCTACCATGTGGCAGAGACAGGACTTGAAAGCAGGATTTCTGGATTATGAGGCCTGCCACCTTACCTCTCTTCTTACAATTATATGGTGTTATATGGAAGTTTGTTCTAAAAGCAAGGACTTTCAGATTCTCTCATTAAAATTATTTCTGAGATCTTGTTGTAATGATGCCTTTTGCCTGTCTTCCCTTTGTAGTAATGCCAAAGTTGAGCTCTTGGTGGGAAGCAGTGATCACTACTAAGTGACATTATGTAATCAATGTGGGAGTGAATCAATGTGAATGTGATTCGCTTTGCCAAGTTTCTTGAAATGGCAGGAGTCCTCAGAATAGAACATGTAGGAGCTTATATTGGCTCTAAGCTAGAACCATTGAAATAGAAAAGGCTCAAGATCAGATAGTGACCTTCTCCATCTCTCCCCTCCTATCCCATTTCAATGACTTTTCCCCACTTTTTGTGATCACCCTCCCTCCCCACTAGAATTTGATTAGTTCCCTCATATTCTTTCCTTGTCCTTTCCCCTTCAAAACCAGCTCTAAGAAAGAATCTGCAATATATCATTTATATCTTATTAGGTCTGTCAACATGTCACTTCCCTTGGAATGGTTTCATTTTATCTTTGATTATAGAATAAGTGTGATATGTTACATAATTTATAGACTACCTACAGATTATATACAAATATGAACTTATCTATTGGTACTTTAAATGTGATATCCTTTCTTTTGAGAGGCCCTACTACTAGAGAAACTGAAATGCATCCAAAACATAAGATAGAAGGAAGTTGATAGATGGTCCAGAGATGAGAGCAATGGATAGCAGATGGGCAGCTCATTTGCTTGACTGGTATCCTCAGCCTGTCAAGACCTACCTCACAGGGTCATTATGAGAATCAAATAAAATAATATTTCTAAATTTCTTAGCATAGTACCTGGGACACAGCAGGTGCTTAATAAATTCTTTTTCCTTTCTTCCTTCAAGAGAAAGTGAGAAAGGTTCCAAGAAATTGAGTAGATACTATGTGTTAGACTTTTCAAAGAACAAACAAGACTTGTATAGGATGCATAGGTATGGATGCATTGGAATCTATATCTTTAGAGGAAATACCTGTGTCAGTGAGGTCATAGATTCATTTGAGTAATTAAGAATATGAAATGAAGCTTTATCCTCTGGTGCAGGTTTTATCTGTTATCAGTGAGCAGCCACTTTGTGTGTGTATATGTGTGTGTGTGTGTGTGTGTGTGTATGTATACAGGGAAGCTGTCATAGCATGCCTAAAATCACACTAATTGTGAACATATGCATGCATAAATGCTCAAGATCAACCCTTTATGGATAAACATTGAGAAAGGAAGCATACAGTAAGTACTGTGTAAGTATCGTTTTTGTTGTTGTCATTAAAAGAAGAACCAAGAGAACACTGTATACAGTAACATCAATATTGTTTTAAGAACAACTTTGATCTAGTAAGTCATTTTCACTTCATAAATACCCAAATTAACTATAAAGGACATATGAAGACATCATTTGAATCCAGAGAAAGAACTGACAAATAGAAGTATGTATAGAATGATTATGTACATACATACATACATATATACATACACATACATGTCTCTAATGGTAGCCATTTCTGGGGGGGAGGGGAAAAAGAAAAAAATAAATTTATATAACTTTATTATATAATTAAAAGCAATAGCAAATTGAACACAATAGACTTGCTGTTTCAGGTGCAAATATCTTTTTTGTTATGTTATGTTATAGAAATGCTTGTTTTATTCCATAAATTAAAAATAAAATAACTAAACATTTTTAAAAAATAAAGAATTCCATAAATATAATTCTAAAGCTCCCCTCTTTTAGCGGTGTCACTGAGAGGCTTTTAAAATTGCAGTGGATAACATACTCGAGGGAAGCAAATAGTAACCCTATTTTTTTTTCTTTGTGAGTTATTCCATTCTATGACAAGGGCCTGGGGGAATGGTCACATGATTTTCTCAACAAAACTCTGAAAGTTGGTTTCTGTAGAACTTGCTGACTGGAAAAAATACAGAATTCAGGGTTTTTAAATTATCATTGACTTTAAGCCAAGGAATTAAAGGAATTACATACAAAAAAGAAAGTACTAATCTACTTGGTTCAGGTTATTCTCTTTGTTGTTAGTGTCATTGGACAATATATAGCTCTTAGGTTTCGGCTCAAACACCAGCTCCTATGCAAGACCCTTCCTAATTTCCCCAGCTGTTAATGCCTCCCCATCTCCATAACCTTGCGTTCATTTTGTCTATATTTTGTGGTAACTTATTTTTTATGCACCTGTATGTATATTTGTTTTTTCCCTTGATAGAATGCAAAGGCAAGGACTTATTCATTTTTTTCTTTGGCACCTAGCATGGTGGCTGCTAAATTTTTTGGACTGGATTTAATTCACATTGGAAACTTCCTATAAGGAAACTTCCTGTACCAATGCAGGTTGGCACATACTCTGAAACTTAATCTTCAAGAGTATTCTGGTCAATGACAGGTTAAGCGACTTGCTCAGTCACATTGTCATTGTGGGTCAGAGCTAGAACCTAGGGTTTCTTGCCATTGAAGTCAGTTCACTGTCCCCTATCCTCACATGGCACACAACAGTTAAGTAACAAATTCTTTGCTGATTAATTGGCCTCATTATCAAGTAGGTTAAGGGATAGGGGCTGAACCCTGGATAAGTCATTTAACCACTTTCAACACCAATTTCCTCATTTGTAAAATAGTAGTGATGATTAGATAGCATGTCCCAGAAGTCTCAAGGCTTCAAGAACTTAAAACCTCCCTAAGACTTCTGGGACAGCTTGTATTAACACAGGATTGTTGTGAGGATCAAATGAGATTTCATAAACCCTAAAGTTCTATACAAATATTAGTTTTTATTATTGCTGTCTATTATTATTATTATTAAGTAAGCAACAAATACAAATTTTAAAATGACAGCTAGTGAGCCCCAAATTGAGTGCTTGGGCCTGAGGAGATACAAAGTTTAAATATGACATGATCCCTTTGGAGCTTACACTATAATGAAGGAATAAAACACAAACACAGATAGCTGAGGCACAGAGTACTTGGAGGGGAATATTATGAAATGAGGCTGAAAAGGTGAAATTGTGGAGAACCTTGGGAGAGTTTGGTCTTTATTAAGAAGGCAGAAGAATTCTGTGAAAGAGTACATCCCTACATTAATGATGCAAATCTTAGACCCTGTAGAGTATTCAGAGATGGTGATGCATCTGAGAAAGATTGAGACAGGATTCAGAGGGACTTTTTTTTAAAAGACTAGAGTAATAGGTTCAAAGAATTTTAAAATTTCAGATTGTAAGGGAAATACTGACCATTTCACTTTATAGAATAGAGAACTGAGGAGCTAAAAGGCATAGTGACTTTCCAACAATGATAGAGCTAGGTAAGTGTCACAGCAGGGGCTAAAACCTGGTGTCCTGGTTCATAGTGAATTGCTCTGAGCAGAACACAGTTCGCCAGGGAAGCAGTCCTCTTTCCCTTTATTTTCTTATCTGAATGAGTCATTGTGACATCTGTCTCATAATGAGCTTCTCAGGGGCACATTCCTGAGTCTTCTGTCAACTTCTTCCTTTCCAAATCCTATGAAACAAGTTCTACTAGAAGCTGCCTGGGTGGGATGAAGAAGATTAAATGAGAAAAGAAGTGCCTCTGCTATCCAGCCTGCATGTAACAGAGGAACAGATGTATTTTCTCTCTTTCTAAATTAATGTGTATTTTCCAGGAAAGAAATTACCGTAAATTAAAATAAAGTGAGCGGCAAGGAAAATATGCATGTTTTATGATTACATAGCTTTCAAATGAACTACGTGAGAATGTTTTAATTTTGTTCCATTTCTTTATACCTCTCTTTCTACCTATATGTCTGTGACCAGCCCCCTGCTACCTTTCCGATCTTACTCCCTGTCACACACTTTTTGAGCCAGTGACACTGGCCTCCTGACTGGTTCTTTCTTATTTTCATTTTAATAATATTTTATTTTTTCAAGTTACACATAAAAATATTTTAACATGCATTTTTTTAAAAAAATGAGTTCTCTACATCCTTCCCCTTCCACTCCCTGAGACAGGAAGCAATTTGATATGTGTTATACATGTGTAATCATGCAAAATCATTTCCATATTAGTTGTGTTTTGAAAGAAAACAGAGTAGAAAAAAAAGAAAACTGAAAAAATTTTTAAAAGTACACTTCAATCTACATTCAGACTCCATAAGTCTTTTTTTTCCTTTGGAGGTGGATACCACTTTTCATCATGAGTCCTTTGAAATTGTCTTGGATCATCATTGTATTGATAAAAATAGCTAAGTTGTTCACAGTTGATCATCATACAATATTGTGGTAGTATGTACAGTGTTCTCTTGGTTCTGCTTACTTTACTCTGCATTAGTTCATGTAAGTCTTTCCATGTTTTTTCCAGAAATCATCCTACTTGGCATTTCTTATAACACAATAGTATTCTATCACAAGCATATACCACGATTTGTTCAGCCATTCCCCAATTGATGAACATCCCATCAACTTCCAATTCTTTGCCACCACAAAAAGATCTGCTGTAAATATTTTTGTACAAATAAGTCTTTTTTCCCTTTTTTAAAACCTCTATGTAATATAGACCTAGTAGTGGTATTGTTGGGTTAAAAGGTATGCACAGTTTTATAGTCCTTTGGGGCATAGTTCCAAATTGCTCTCCAGTATGGTTGGGATCTGTTCACAACTCCATCAACAATGTATTAGTGGCCTAATTTTCCCACATCTTCTCCAACTTTTATCATTTTCCTTTTCTGCCGTATTAGTCAATCTCATAGGTATGAGGTGGTACCTTAGAATTGTTCTAATTTGCATTTCCCTAATCAATAATGATTTAGAGCATTTTTCATATGCATCTGGCTGTTTCAAGAAGCAGACATTTTATCTTTTAGCCTCTGGCATTTTCTCTGGCTGTCTCTCATGTCTAGAATGCCCTCCCTTCTCTGCCTTCTGACCTCCCTAGCTTTCTTTAATTTCCAACTAATATCCCCTCTTTTTCTGGAAGCCTTCGCCATGCTCTCATAATTCTAGTGCCTTCCTTCAGTTAGTTATTTCCTATTTATCCTGTACACAGCTTGCTTTTTATAAATTCATTGCATGTTATCTTTTTGTATCCCCAGAGATTAGTATAGTGCCTGGCACATAGTAATCCCTTATTCAATCTTTATATCTATCTATCATATAGCTATCTATCTGTATAATAGGTTTTGGCTTGTAATTGTATCAGTATATGGAACTAAGTATGGAAAGTCTCTCCACTGATGTCAACCTGTGACTATCCTGTAATCAGAAGATTTCTTCTGGTCAGTAGGAGGTTCAATGTTTTATTCATGTTTACTTACATACCTAGGTGTCAGAGGCAAGACTTGAATTCATATATTCCTGATTCCAAGGCTGGCCCTCTGTTACGTCAAACTGCCTTTCATTTTACATATATCATCATTTATGTTTACTGTTAAGTAATTAACATTTCCTTTCTTTATTTCATTCTAAACCTGAATTTCAGTTCTCCAGATCCTAGGTAAACGATCACCACTTACAAATAAAGGCAAATGAAATTGATGACTCATGAGCATGCAAAATTTAAATGGAAGTAGGGTAGCAAAGCCTAATTCCATATATTGTATTGTGAATAATTTATGATTTTTGCTCAAATGGGCTATAGGCACTGGATGACATTTTGTTAACACTCATGTTTTTATTATCCCAAATTCTATTGTGCTGCAGATTTACAGTTACTTTGCAGGTGGCCTCAAATCACAAATTGGAGGACAGTAAATATAGAGACATTTGCCCCTTGGTACACATTTTTTTAACGATAATTATATTTTCAAATGAGCTTAATTAGTCAAACCCATCTTTGTATTATTTGGAAAGCCAAAGAGCCGAATTATCTTTGGTTATTGGCTTAGTGGGAACAAACAATGATTATAAAGACTAAAATGCTCTGGAAAAATGGTATAGAGTCATTTTATTTATATGACTGTTGATTTATCTTCAGACTGAGCCAGAACAATTAGAATTTCTAAGAGTATTAGCAAAGCTCTTTAAGACACTGTTATTCTTAATAATATAATCAACCCCGTTCTCTCAAGTTGAATAGTGGTGCTGTTGCCAGAACTATAACCAGCACTATTTGTACCAGGGCCAACACAAATCATTGCTAAAGGAACTGATAAGGAATGTACCCTCAACTCAACTTTTTAAACTTGGTAAGGAGGAGCCACTGATAAACTAGGGTGTGTGTTGATGTGGGGGCAGGGCAGAGGGGAAGACAGTAGGCTAAACAATGATTTCCTATTTTAATGTATTCTTGCTAAATTAGTGGTCTATTAATTAATTAATTAATTAATTAATTAATTTATTCATTTATTTATTTTGCTTCTTAAGCCCTGCATGTGCTTTCAACACCCTCTTTGTTTGGCGTCCTTTACCAAAGCTGATCCCCTTTCTCTACTTACTACTGACTTTGCCCTTTACCTACATATAATATGTAGACCTTGAAAGGGAAGGAACTCAAAAGGAGCTTGTTGCTGCCTACTCAGCACAGAAAAAGGCTTCACTGTCATTGAACTGAAGTCACCTTTACCTAGACACAGTTATCATATACTATGACTGCTATGACTACTATAACTAGAGAGCCTGTGACATCCTCCTCCATTTAGTAAAGTATGTAGATGCAGGGGTGATTATTAGGGGTAAAGAAGTATGCTATTTTCTGTTATCCTGCTTTGTTCAAAGGGGAAAACAATGAAAAGGGCAGAGAAGGAACAAAATAAGAATTTAAGTTAGAATGATCCAGTTACTTTAATATGGTTAAATTATTGTAGCAGTCATTCTTCAGTAATTGGTATATTTTTAAATGTTTAGATTTGAATGTTATTTACAGTGTTTGAAATGTGAAACCTTCACTTTTTTTCATTAAAATACAGTCATTTTCTTTTGAGCAAAATGAACACATTGTCAGCATTTCGTAAAGAAGACAGATAGGTGTTAGCTTAAAAAACGTGGTTGTTTGGTATGGTTGCTATAAAAGTCAGCTTACTATGATAGTTTGGTGCAGAGGAGAGAACCCTGGGCTGGAAGTCAAGATAGCTGGGTTTTTGTTCCATCCCAGACCACCCTGACCTTGTGGTCTTGGACAGGTAGATTCTCCCCTTTCTAGATCTAGGTTTATTCACCTTTGAAATGAGAGGCACGATGATCTCTACAATCCCTTCATGATTAACAGGTTATTTACAGAGAAGTGAAGTGGAAAGCACAATGAACCTACTATCTAAAGACACCTGGGTTTGATCCTCCTCTGAAACTTATAAGCTCTGTGATCATGGGCAAATCACTTAAACTCTTTGAGCCTCAGCTTCCTCATCTGTAAAATGGGGATAATAGTGCCCAGAACTGTGACTAATTATTATTATTATTGCCTATTTTCATACCACAAATAGCAGGAAGAGTAATTTTTTTACAAAATATGACCTTAGTTGAGTATGTATATGTTGGGGTAGAGGATAAGATACAAAGATTCCTCAAAAAAAAAAAACAAGACAAAACAAACAAAAAATGGCGCTGGGCTACTGATCCAAAGGGTGCAAGGGAGTAGGTAGGAAGAAAGGAAAATGAAGGAGGAACTTATTTCAGTTGGTCATCTAGTAGCTTCCTATTTTAACTCATTAATTTTATTTTGTTACCCTGTAGAAAAACTCAATTTGTCCCCGTTCTATGACTTCCCCATTATAGGTCTGATATTACCTACCATACAGGTTTGTTGTGAAGCTTAAATGATATAATGTATGTAAAGTCACTTTGTAAAACTGAAATCATAAATATATGTGAGGTCTTACAAATGTAATAGTGTCAGGAGATTAACAGTGGGTTTGAATCCCAGCTCTGCCATTACCATGAGCTTAAGAAATTCCCTTTATCTCTCTAGGCTCCAGATATATCACCTGTAAAATGGGTATTGAGCTAGATTGTGCCCAAGATTACTTCTAGCTCTAAATCTTATAACATTTCTTTTTTCTTAATTAATCTTTCCATTGTTTGTCTCCTGTAGATGGTAATCATACATCTTGAACTTTCTCAGGACAATTCCAGTTTCTACTAGTATTTCTCATTCAGAAATTCGAAAACAGATTCTTATTCAGACCATATGAGTTGGTTATTTTGGCTCAGAAGATGCTGTCATTATGCTCGTGAGCATCCCTCCTCCCTCCTCCTTTACAAAAGTTAATAAGGGATGATGGAGAAGAGTTTTCTTGACTGTTGTATCTATAGTTTCAGAAGTTGTCAGCCTTCCTACAGTAAATGCTAGATGGGGCAGAAAAAGCTTCCCCCGCCTGCAATAAAATACTAACAGAGAATTGCTACACATAACTCACTGTAATAGTAATAAGGATAATCATAACTAAAATTTATATAGAGTTGCAAAGTACTTTATGTACAATTTTGTCCTTCACACTCCACAGTAAATAAATGAGGTAAACACTACAGGTACTATTTTTCTCATTTTACAGATGAAAAAATTAAGGTCCAGAAAGCATTAGAAGTTTGCTCATAGTCACATAACTAACTAGTAAGTATCTGCAGTGGGATTCATATCAAACATCTCCTGGTCCCAAGGGCAGTTTTGTATCTACCACACTAAACTCATCTCCATCTTTCTCCCTCAGTGGGTTCATGGAAGAGTTAGAGTTGGACAGAGAAAATAGGCCAGGCTTTTAGAAACTTAAATATACACTATTTCTAACTGTTGAGTATAAATGAAATGACAGGTCTGGAAGAGATGGAATGGAGTTTGCTCTTTTGGGGCTTTTAAAAAAATAAATGGAGAAACTTAGCTTTAATTAAATGGGCTTTTAAAAAGTCAGCCTTATGTTATTGGTGCTGTCAGAAGTGATCATTTATTTATTTGTTTGTTTGTTTACTGTAGCAAATCTACCAAAGTTTTGTATAAAGGAATTTTTTTTCTAAAAAAAGAACCACTAGTTTTAGGTAAAAAGGACCCTGTACTGATAATGAAGAAACCTAAGTCTGAGTTCGGTCATTAAATTTATCTTTCCATATTTGTGTTACCTTTGGTGAATGACAACCTTTTGGGACCTTAGCCTCTTCATTTCTAAAATGGAGGTCATCATTCTTTACCATTTTTTCCAGGCTTATTGTACCTGTAGACTTGAACTAATAGATACCAAAACAATTTGTAAATGTTTTGTGTCTGTATTTGAGAAAACTCTATAAATGCCAGGAGATATTGGTATATAAAAGTGAATGATGAGGCTATCCAAATACAGAAATTATAAAATTTTATATTGAGGGTTGTATTTTAGGCTTTCACATGTTTAATAAGAAAAGTCAGAATCTTTCTGAGTTATAGCTGCCCATTTTTCATCTCAACCTAAAATAAACTTAATAAACCTTATGCAGTGCTTGGAAATTCAAACTTGACCTTGCTTTACCTTCCTTTCTTGAACTTTAACTTTATTTGCCATATTGCATGCCATTAGAGTTGAGGAATAATTGAAGCACTTTTGAAATATCTGGAATTCAGGAGGCAGGAAGCAATCCCTTAGAAGAAACATAACTTTCATTACTGGGGAGTTGGCAGTTTCCATTTCAATATTTCTAAGCTATTTGTTGAAGGAGAAAATAGCTTTATGAATCTTGAGATGATAGGAAGAGGACTCACTCTAAATTCAAAGAGACTATTTTCTGAATGGAAACTTAACCTGTTTGAGAAAAAAAGAAGAATGGAGGTCAGAGAAGAGTATTGACTGAAGATTGTTTATAGTAATTGTGGCTAACACTGAGCTTTTATTGTGAGTATCGCTGTTATCTCAAAATGAATAGTAAAAATAGGAAAGCTGGCAAAATGATTCTAAATAAATTGAACATTCTTCTTGAATTAGGGTCACCAGTGAATCTCCTTGCCAGTATTTCGACTACTCCAGAGTGTGGTTTTGATAGTTCTGTGAATTTATAATCTTAACAATGCATTTATTTCACTGGTGCAGATTACAATCTACAATGACAGTATGAGAAGAAACAAAGAAAACAGGAAGAAGATCTCCTTCTTAGTCTATGTAATTCTTGTTCATATCCTTCCATAAATCCTTCATAGGAGATCTGCTAAAAATCTGCATAACTTCTCCTAGACCTATACTATGTTGTTGATACCAGTATACTACTTAGGGTATCCCTCATTCTCACTAAATGAAACATCCACCTCCTTTTTTTGTAACTTATACTCCTGATCATGTTTTGTACAACTTTTTAAAGCACACATCATAATTTGTTTTATGGTGGCTAAAGTGGCTTGTAGATTCTTCTTTTATTAAAACATTGGGTAAATTTCTCCAAAAAGGAGTAATACTCAGAGTCAATGTCTTTGCCTTTATCCGTTATCCGCTCCTTGAAGAAACCCTGTAGTTTTCCAGGGTTCAATGCAATCATCACTAGTTGTCAGCAAACAGTACCATTTTGTAGAACCTCACTCTTTAGAGGGAATCTCTTTTCTCTTCATACAGAACATCATCTTTGACAGTGATGAACACCTTTGGTGAGCATATATCTTTGCATGTTTTATGTCTTACTGAATATTGATAGAGGCTCATTAAATAAAGTTATTTCTGCTGTCACAGACACGAATGAATCCTCTATTTTAACATGTGTGGAAAATACCTTATTAAAGTGGAGCATCTGAGACTGTGGTCTGCTCTTTTTGAGTGGTGTGCAGAGATCCAGACCTATAGTTTCTTTGCAGGGAGGAAAAAATCTCAGTGGAGTAACCCTATCTACCAATGGAGATAAACAAGTTTTGAAGTTTATCATTGTTTAGGGCAGAGGTGGGGAATCTGAGACCTCGAGGCCACAAGTGGCACTCTAGGTCCTCAAGCATGGCCGTTTGACTGTGAAGTTCAAATTCAGTCAAAGGGTTGCATTTGAAAACCTAGAGGGCCACATGTGGCCTTGAAACTGCAGGTTCCCCACCCCTATTCTGAGGACACTAAGAAATTAAGTGACTCGCCCAGTCAGATAGTCAGTATTTGTCAGAGGAGGGGCTTGTAGCTAAACCTTCCTTTCTCCAAGGCAAGCTGTCTATTCACTTCGCCATGCCACTTCCTGCTATTTTCTTCTGTTGTACAATTTTTAAAAACACATTTAATCAACAAACAAAACAGCATTTTTAAAATTCTCTACAGCTTTAAGACATTTAGGGAACTCTGGAGATGTGTTAGAGAATTGTATGTCAGTGCCTGCCCATTTTCGTCTCATATTTTCAGCAAGGACACTTTCTTCACTTTATTTGATATGTACAAATATAATTCTCATAAAATTTACATAGATAAGAAAATAGGCATATGATTCATTAATTATTTATTCATTCCTGGTTGCCATTTTTGGCATTAAGAAATAATGATAAGGGGCAGAGCCAAGATGGCAGCTTAAAAACAAGGACTCGCTTGAGCTCTCCACCAAATCCCTCCAAAAACCTGTAAAAAATTACTCTAAACCAATTCTAGAGCTATAGAACCCATGATATGACAGAGTGAAACAAGTCTCCAGTCCAAGACAGCCTGGAGGTTAGCCGGGAAGGGTCTATCGCACAGTGCTGGGAGTGGAGCGCAGTCCAGCTTGCACCATGCCAGGAGAGACCAGGCCAGAGTAGACTGGGCAGAGCAGGTCTCAGGGTCCTGAATCACTGAGCTGTGCCAGTTTCCAGACTTCTGAACCCACAAATGCCAAAGACAACAGAGCAGGTCAGTGGGAAAACTGTTGGACTTGGGTGAGAGAAGTGTGTGGTCTGGACCCAGCCCCAGGGTGGTGGAAGTGGCTGCAGCAGTGGCAGCAGCAGCAGCAGCCAGGGCTGCTTTTGGAGCTCCATACCCACAGATGGTGGGGAAAATCAGGCAGCTGATCAGAGCAGGAGTGCAGGGATCTCTTTGCTGGTGCTGAGGCAGCATTCTGTTGCTTTCCTCTGATTGGATCTGGGTGACAATCCTGGTTGGTGGTCCTTGTGGGAGGAGGAGTGCTGGTGAGGCAGAGCTTGTGGTAGCTGCAGAGAGGGAATCCTCCTGGTAGTTACACAGCAGAAAGGAATGCTTGCACTCACAGACCAGAGCACAGGCCAGGAGAGGTGTATCATACCACCTCAGAATAGAAGTAGCTCTGAAAACAGCAGCACAAAACCCTGGAAACTAAGGACAAAGCTCTCTCCACTATGGAAGTGACAAAGAGCTCAAAAGTCAAGTAATTGGCTGGGAAAATGATCAGGCAGTGTAAAAGGACTCAGACTATAGAATCATTCTTTGGTGACAAAGAAGATTGAAACATAGAACCAGAAGAGTCAACAAAGTCAAAGATCCTGCATCAAAAGCCTCCAAGAAAAATATGAATAGATCTCAGACCATGGAAGAGCTCAAAAAGGATTTGGAAAAGCAAGTAAGAGAGGTAGAAGAAAAATTGGGAAGAGAAATGAGAGTGATGCAAGAAAATCATAAAAAAACTAGGCAACAACTTGCTAAAGGAGATCCCAAAAATACTGAAGAAAATATACCTTAAAAATAGACTAACCCAAAAGAATGAAAAAATGGAAGACCATGTGAAATATCTCATTGGAAAAACCACTGACATAGAGAACCAACCCAGGAGAGATAATTTAAAAATTATTGGACTATCTGAAAACCATGATCAAAAAAAGAGCCTAGACATCATCTTTCAAGAAATTACCAAGGGAAACTGCCCTGATATTTTAGAACTAGAGGGTAAAATAGAAATTGTAGGAATCCACCAATCCCCTCTTGAAAAAGATCCCAAAAAGAAAACTCCTAGGAATATTGTAGCCAAACTCCAGTGTTCCCAGGTGAAGGGGAAAATTTTGCAAGCAGACAGAAAGAAACAATTCAAGTATTGTGGAAACACAATCAGGATATTACAAGATCTAGCAGCTTCTGCATTAAGGGATCAAAGGGCTTAGAATATGATAACTGAGAGGTCAAAGGAGCTAGGATTAAAACCAAGAATCACCTACCCAGCAAAACCAAGTATAATACTTCGGGGCAAAATATGTATTTTCAATGAAACATAGAACTTTCAAGTATTCTTGATGAAAAGACAAGAGCTGAATAAAAATTTGACTTTCAAATACAAGACTCAAAAGAAGCATGAAAAGGTAAACAGGAAAGAGAATTAATATGGGGACTTACTAAAGTTGAACTGTTTTGTTTATGTTCCTACATGGAAACATGATATTTGTAACTTATGGGAACTTTCTCAGTGTTAGGTTAGTTTTGGATATGAGGGGACAATATCTAAAAAAATAAAATTACGGGGTGAGAGAGGAATATACTGGGAGGAGAAAGGGAGAGATAGAATGAGGTAAATTATCTCACATAAAAGTGGCAAGGAAAAATTGTTATACTGGAAGGGAAGAGGGCATAGGGTAAAGGGAATGAGTGAATCTTGCTCTCATAAGATTTGGCTTAAGGAGGGAATAACATACACACTCAATTGGGTGTCTTACTCTACAGCAAAGTAGGGAGGAAGGGAATAAATGGGGGGATGACAGAGGGAAGGGCAGATTTGGGGAGGAAGTATTCAAAAACAAACACTTTTGAAAAGGGTCAGGGTCAAAGGAGAAAATTGAATAAAGGGGGACAGAATAGGATGGAGGGAAATATAGTTAGTCTTACACAACATGACTATTATGGAACTGTTTTGCATAATGATACATGTATAACCTATATTGAATTGCTTGCCTTCTCAAGGAGGGTGGGTTAGGAGGGAAGAAGGGAGAGAATTTTGAACTCAAAGTTCTAAGAACAAATGTTAAAAAATTATTTTTACATGCAACTGGGAAATAAGATATACAGGCAATGGGATATAGAGATCTATCTTACCCTACAAGAAAGTAAGGGGAAAAGGGATGGAGGGGGGTGGTGATAGAAGGGAGGGCAGACTGGGGAAAGGGGCAATCAGAATATATGACATCTTGGGGTTGGGGAGGGTAGAGATGGGGACAAAATCTTGTGTAAATGAATGTTGAAAACTAAAAATAAATTAAAGAAAAGAAATGATGATACTCAAAGTTACTATATTTTCCTTTATCCGTTTTCTCATTTTCATTGTCAACAGATTGTTGAAATAGATGACATTGTAGCTGTTGCTTTTATATTCAGGGCCTTCTATATTTATTTTTTGTTTTAATTTGATATTAAAATTTTCCTTTGCTTCTAATCAGTGTGTGATCTTACTACAAACACAGTTGCTTCTGAAATCAACCCCAAAATGTAAGTGCCTGTAAATAATTGTTGAAAGCCCTAAAATTACTCTGCAGAATGCTAAACTACATCTATCTACAAATGACTCTGTCTCAGTAGTTTTAACCTTAATAATTATGTGGCATAGCACTAAACTACAAGGTATTGAATTCATCCCATAGTTTCTGGATTGTGACATAAGCATTTTCTCCCACATGCACTAGCTCTATTGCCTAATAAATAGGCAACGTTGTCAGTCTCAGGCATTGAAAGCCCGGGACAGTTTCTTATCTGAATTCATCTCTTCTTCAAAATCTAAACATGCAATGGGAGGGAGAAAAGCATTAGCAACTCCCATGAGTGACAGAAACCTGTTAGTAGCTATAGCCATGTACCTTCATAGGGAGCCTGGGATAAACCAGCCCATTCATCTGTTGCTGAGGCAACAGAAACAACAGGAACAGTTATGGACCAGCAGGAGGCAACATGCTTCAAAACTGATTGTTTCAGCTTCTCACAAGGAAGAATCACTCTCACCAATGGCACCTTGATATAACAATTTCAATTAGCCAAGAATTGCAGGAAATCAAACTCTCAATCAGCTCTAGCTAGGAGCCAATCATGCCTTATTTATGAGACGCTGCTAACAAAATGAAACAGAATAGTTATGGTGGTTATGAAGACCGTGGTTAGATTTACCTCTTAAAACTTTTTTACCAGTGATTCAGCTGCATGAGGTTGGCCCACACATGTGGACACTTAAAAATAGGGAAATTAATGCACATAAATGGGAAACAGATTAAGGCCATAGAAACAGAATCTCCATAGAGAGCAGTAACCATATACTTTATTTGGAAAGGAGCTAGTCCATTCCTTAGACTGCAACACTTTAGAAGAAACTGCAGGACAAAAGGAGAGGGAGCTATTTCCAGCCTGGCAGTGCCATGCAGGAATGGCATGCTTGTGGGAAAGATCCTAAGCGTGTGGTCTTCATTGCTCCTCACTCTACCTGAAGGCTCATGCCTCAGACATGCAACAAGATCTACACTCACCCAAGGCCCCACAAAACCACTCAGGTCTCAGATTTAGATAGAGCTTTAGACAAAGCTGATGTGGCAGTCCTAGGAAACTATTTCATCACCGGCAAGTCAAGTCAGTGGGGATAATTTGGACCCAAAAATGAGGGTATTATCTCTAAATTACCTAGTAATGAATGGAAAATAAAGAGCAAGTACCCAAGGACCCGACCCAAGGAAACAAACAGTTGGGGAGGGGGACAATGCCTGATCTTTGGGATCAGTTAAGCTTTGAAGTAATACATCATGGGGCATGAGGCCATACTAATTAAACTGGTTGCACCAGTTTACACAGATCATCTCCAACTACACGTTTTCAGGGAAATTCTTTGCTTCAATAATTTTGTCGAACAACAGTAATAAAAGAATGATGGCATGAGATTGTGAGGTGGTCATTTCATGAAAGCTATTTAAAAAAAGCTAGATCAGAAATAGGAACAAAGAGGCACAGAATGAGGAAATGTAATTCAAATGAATTAGACTTCTGTGATATCAGCAGTTTCTTTTTAGTTAAATCCCTTTGTTGAATAAGAAAGACGTTAGATTTCAACATGGTAGGAACCTAAATAGTTTCCTGATTCAAGACTCTCATTTTACAAATGACGGAACTGGGGCTTAAAGAGAATAAATGACTTACCCAAAGTTACAGGTAGGAAGAGTCAGACCTGGGACTTGAGCCCAATTTCATTGATGTCAAATCCAGCAGTTCTTCCGTTATACCACATCATACCCTATAAAGAAAGTTGATTACTGCTAAAAGAATTTTATAAGTCCATCATTTGAGAAAGATGTCAAACCACATAAACCATGTCTTTTTTCCCTCTCAATGTTATTCTAATTGTATACAAAATAGAAAATAGGTGTCCTTTGATCTTTATTTTGTGATTTTGAAAAATGATATAATATAGTGACTTGGGATCAGAGAAAAGCTGTATTTACATCCTACCTTTGACACTGTAGGGTCCAGTACTCTCTGTACTACTCCATATAACCTTTCATGGTGAAATTACTTGACCTCTCTGCCTCTGTTTTCTTAGCTGCAAAATGGGAATAAATGGGAAAAATAAAAAATGTAGTAACTATATCATGAGAGGGAGCCCTGGAATATTAGGTAGAGAGCTGGCCTGAAAGGAAAACTTGGATTCAAAGTTTTCCTCTTCCTGACACATACTAAGAATGGAAAAAAATGCATATTGACTTGACATCCTGACAGAAAAATAAACAAACAAATAAACTGGGTTTAAGTCCTGCCTCTGACATATACTAGTTTCATGACCCTGGGAAATTCACTTTAATCTCTGTATTCTAGGCAGCTCTTTAAGACTAAAACTGTAGCAAAGTTACCAACCTGCAATGGTAGAGGAGATTTCCTCATCTGAACATCCCCTATAGAAATGAAAACCCAGTTCTAGCTTCTTATTCCTATACCTAACAACAGTACAAGATTGTTGGGAAGCTTAGATGAGAAAATGTATTGAAACCAGTTGTAATGATGGTGATGATGCGGAGGAGGATGAAGATAGTGCACTTGTGATGCAAATGCAAGAACAGTACCCATATATAGGAGACCTCAAATGTAGAAATAAATTTTTGTACTAAATGGCATGCATACATACATGCGTAAATATATACATCCATAAAGTGACACATTTACTCACATATATATTCAAATTTTGTAAGGGGTCTAGCCTACAAAGGTATATATTATGATGCTTGTTTCTAGGAATACATGCTATGTGTTACCGAAGAAATGTAAAACTACTAAAAAGAATATATTAAAAATACATGCATGTATTATAAATTATAATAGGATTTAATAATTTAATATACAATGAATCCATTACATCAACAAAGATTTATGTAGTGTGTCCTGTATACACTGACATTGTATAACGAGAGTTTACTGAAAGTAGAGAAGACTGAGTCATTGCCAAAAAGTAGTAATTTCCAATGCAGAAGCAGACCGGCTAGATCTTTCAGAGGAATGGTGCTACAATTGCCTCAGGATAATGAGACAGTGCTAGAAACACTGCACATACCATTGACAACACATTGTTTTGCATTATCAGGGTATCAATAAATATCTTAAACTGAATTGATCATTAATGCTTCTTAATTAAAGCCTTTCCATAGCTGCTTGGTTTAAGCTGGAGATGGCAGGGTAGATACCTTTGCAGTCTTGCCCTTTTAATCAGTGTTACCTAAGTCCCATTGTTTTTGAATGTTCTGTGCAGTGCCTTGATTGGTATGTGCAGGATATTTCATTGTATTTTTAATGGAAGACAAAGCAATAGAAGCAAATTAACTACAAAGAAATAAAAATCCTGTTTCAATACAAACCTCAATAATAAAGGAGAAGAAAGATGAAAAACATGAATATTTAAACACAATTGTTTCCAAATAAAATGTTTTCCAGAGATTTCTGTGACACATCAGCCTTTTCTTAAGAAATAGTTGGAAGATCTCCAATTGAAATTCATCCAAAAAAAGGCTGATGTGCTAAAAGGACAACTGAGGCCAATTTAGTTCAACAGGGATATAAAAAGTAGCTTTCAGGAAAAAAAAAATCAGAGAAATTCTAATAAAATGTAAAGGATCTGCTAAGGGGGAAGATTAGTGAGGCAATAAAAATAAGAGAAGACAAGTTATAAATACAAAATGGCAAAAGAAAAAGTAAATGTCAACATGCAAAAAAATACTGTCCCTCAAGCGACAATGTTTTCATATATACATATATATATATATATATATATATATATATATATATATATATATATATATATATATATATATATATATTCAAGGAAATAGCACAAATCCTGTTTTTTTCTTCTATAAATGATGGTGAAACAGGGAGAGGGGGTGAAGAGCTGGCAGGCATGACAAGTATTTGGCAGTCATGGATAAAAATGTCCTGTTTTGTTTCTGATAGGGAATCTGGCTTTGGCTTTTGATTCACAGGTTACAGGAATGCAGCAGATTTTAGCTTTACAGGTTTTCTCACATGGATTTAGAAAAAAATAACCTTTTGTCCTATTCTATACTCTTGCTAGCATTCTGATCCTACCAGGAGAATAAAATAAGCAAGTAAATATGTAAAAGCAAGAAAAATAATAACCAGGGGATTAGAAGTCACGAGGTCTGAGTTTCTTGATTTCCTTTTACTTTTCAGTAATATTTCAAAAACAGAATTTTCTTGAGAAAAAAATAAAAAAATAAATTACACTAAAAATTAGTTATGGACTCTAAATTTGTGTTCAACTAAAGGAAGTTAAATGAAGAAAATATGACATAAAATTAAGTACTAAAATACTTGAACAGTCAAGTTGAAACAATGGTACGAAAGACACCAATGGACTTAGCAATTGATCACTACCCAGTAGAGGAATTGGGAGAATTCCATTGATCATCAGTGATCATCATCATCTACAGCAAGCTAAACATTGTCATTTGGGCAGTTAGGTGGCACAGTGGATAGAGCAGCAGGCCTAAAGTCAGGAAGACTTCTCTTCCTGAGTTCAAATCTGACCTCAGACACTACCTGTGTGACTCTGGGCAAGTCATTTAACACTCTTTGCTTCAGTTTTCTCATCTGTAAAATGAGCTGGAGAAGGAAATAGCAAACCACTCCAGTATCTTGGCCAAAAAACAACTCCAAATGGAATCACAGTCAAACATGACTGAAATGATTTAACAACAACAAAACCTTGTAATTCACCATATATCACCCTGTTCATGAAGGACGAACCAGATATGAAATAAGTTACTTAATGAGAACAGATCCCTTGTTATAAAGAGGCTTTCTATCATCCTCAGAATGTTTGAACTTCTATTCCAGAGTCCCAGCTACATAGTATATGGTCTTATGAGCTCACTAATTTAGGGTATGTAGCCAGTGTGAATTTATTCAATTAAAATTAGTTTCTGAAGCCTTGTCCTAATATCAGAAGCTAGCTACTTTCATGAACTTGCCATATTTCATTGAACTCTAGTCATATTTTCATAGCATTTAGGTGTCTTTCAGGTGTTTCAGTCCTGTCCAGTTCTTCATGACCCCATTTGGGTTTTCTTGGCAAAGATACTGGAGTAGTTTGGCATTTCCAGCTCCTTTGCAGATGAGGAATCTAAGGCAAATGGGGTTAAGTGACTTGCCCAGAGTCATACAGCTAATGTGTATCTGAGGTTGGATTTGAAATTAGGTTTTCCTGTCTCAAGGCCTAGTCCTCTATCCACTGTACCTCTAGCTGACCATTGCATAATGGAGTCAATTTCTTATTAGGAATGAACAGACATGGACCAAATAAGATATACAGAGTATTAAAAATATAAAATAGGTAATTTTGATTATATAAAATTAAAAAGTTTTTGTACAAACAAAACCAATGCAACCAAAATTATAAGGAATGCAGAAAATTGGGGGAAAAATTTTGCAACAAGTATCTCCAATAAAGGCCTCGTTTCTCAAATATATAGAGACCTCAATCAGATTTATAAAAATACAATTTATTCCATAATCAACAAATGGTCAAGGGACATGAAAAAGCAGTTTTCAAACCAAGAAATCAAAGCTATCTATAGTCATATGAAAAAAATGTCCTAAATCACTATTGACCAGAGAAATCAAAATTAAAATACCTCCAAGATACCACCTAATACCTATTAGGTTGGATAATATGACAAAAAAGGAAAATATTCGATGTTGGAGGGGACGTGGAAAAACTGAGTCATTAATGCATCGTTGGTGAAGTTGTGAACTGACTCAGCCATTTTTGAGAGTAATTTGTAACTATGCCCAAAGGGATATAAAACTGTGCGTACCCTTTGATCCAGCAATACCTCTGTTAGGTCTATATTGCAAAGACATTGAAAAAAGGGAAAAGGACCTATTTGTACAAAAATACCTATAACAGCTCTTTTCGTGGTGACTAAGAATTGGAAATCAAAGGGATGCCCGATCAATTGAGGAGTGGCTAAACAAGTTATGGCATATGACTGTAGTGGAATTGTATTGTTCTATAAGAGATGAGAAGCAGGATGATTTCAGAAAAATCTGGAAAGACTTACATGAACTGATGCATAGTGAAGTGAACAGAACCAGAATGTTGTACACATTAACAGAAATATTGTTTGAAGAAGAATTGTGAATGACTTTGCTATTCTGAGCAATATGATTATCTAACACAATCCTAATGGACTAATGATGAAACATACTGTCCATCACCAGAGAAAGAACTGATATTGATTGAAAACAGACTGAAGCATGCTACTTTTTTAACTTTCATTTTTTTTCTTTCATTTGTGTCTTCTTGTACAAAATGGCTAATATGGAAATGTTTTTCATAATTGCACATTATAACCTATGTCTGATTGCTTAATGTCTCAGAGAAGGAGGAAAAGGAAAGGAGGGAGGGATAGAATTTGAAACTCAGAACTTTAAATAAAAAGTGTTTTAAAAATTGGGGAAAAAGGGAGTGAAGAGTCATGCTTGGCTAAGATAATGAATATTTTACTCTTCTCAGAGGAACAACAAAAGCCAGAAACACTACATTTATAAATACTTATATATCTCTGCTCTAACAATGGATATTTTCTTCTACAATTCACATCATAAGTCAACAACACTTGACCATCTTGTATAACTATTATCTATGACTGTACGTAAATGAACTATAGGGAGTCCACACAAATACTTGCAGACCTCCCTCTCTTTCTCTTGAAAACACAACAGTACTTGTGGAGTAATCACGATATCCACCTGCCACCTGTTTTCTTCATTGTATGACCATCTCATGTTCTCTGTCTTCATGGTGACATCTTTTATGCCTACTCTTTCAAGTTCGTCACTGGTTATATTCTATAGTCTTCTTACACCTACTATGTGCTTCTCTATTCATTTTCAATTTTTAGAGACTATTTTATTCCATGTTTTACAATTATAGGTAAAGCAACACAAACAGAATACTCATATTAAAAACTTGGGCCTTAGTTTCTGGGGAAAGCATTTTGGAAGGCAATTCAGCCCATCTTGTTGAATAGTTATACCCTCTGTTGCAGATACATACACTCAAGGAAAGCTTTATAAGTTGTCCATCTAAATGGACTATGTTATAATGTCTACAGTGTTATAATGTTGGTTAAAAAAAACTTTATCTACTTAGTCTTTCTTGTATAAATGGTCAGGCTAAAGAGGTCACTCTTTTGAGTGGATATGGATCTTTCCCAAAACTTTCTGCTATGTGCTAAATTTTGATACACCAGCAAAATGTCTTCTGCAAACTTGACCATTCACTCAGAATCCCATTTAACTTGGACTTTATGCTGTAACTCATTTATCAGTGTAAAACATGTGAGGCAAACATGTTCTGCCCCCGTTTTATGTGTCATCTGATATTTATGTTAATGTTTACCAGGTGGTAAACATTATTATATCTTATTATATCTTTGAAAGAATGTTAAATTATTTGGATGTGTAGACAGAAAACATGTTCTTGGAAGATACCTTTTAAGTAAACAGTTTGCTGTACTAAATGAAATGCTTTTGCATGATGAATAGGCAACAAGTATGGTGGGATCTTATATTCTCTACATCTTCTAATCAATTGTGTGATGGTAAAGATGAAATTTATTTTAAAATATAACTTTTAAAAGCCTACCTGTTCCTTCTAATATCCTATATGTAAGAAACAGCTTTAATAGCTCTATTTTTGACTTGGTATATAATCCCTTTGTGAATTTTTTTAGTTTGGAGAGGTTTGTGGCTAAAAAAGATACTCTGCCATTTTGTAAATCATGCTTACTAGATACTATTTAAGGGAAGATCACAGAAAAGAATAAAAGAAAAAAGCCAGTTCTAGCATCTGTTCACTTTACCATTTAATATTTGTATGATTAAGGCTGTTTATCAATTTGTGTCCCCATCATTTATGCTGTATATTCTTGAAAGGATAAGGACTGACTGTTACTAAATGTCGCATCGTTTACTTAAGGGCATGTATAGAGCATCATATACAAGTTATGATTATTTGTGTCATAATAATATAAAATAATTTCATTTCAACATAGGAAAAACTAATTCAGTAACCACATTAAACCTAAACCATCATAAGTATACTATTATAGCCTATGCATTTCAAATGTGGTCGATAGTTTATCTGCCTATGTTTCTATTCACCATGGCTTGTTTGGTTTGGTTCATTAGCATTGTTAGATGGCTTTACAGAATTCCAACCTCTTCAGCTATTGTAAAATTAATGATCTTTATCATTCTCTTAATAGAAATCTGATGATTTTAATTACATGTGGTGATTCTAAGACTTTCCAAATCTCTCATTCAGTGTAAATGAAACTCAGAGAAATAAACCTATCAGCTCAACAGAATGCACTTTATCACATAAAATTGCCATTTAAAATGTTATTTGATAAATGTGATTAGATCATCATGTGCCATACCTCCAATATTGCTCATGATTCAAATGTGGATCTGCTTTTCCTTTAGATGATATTCTTTTTTCTATAACAATTTGATGATTATCTTTGCTGGCTGCTTAGACTATATCTACCCATTAGAAATAAAGGAATTGGTGAAATGCTATGCTTATTAAAAATGTAATGGATAATGACATGGGAAGAAGATATAAGTTTAGATTTATTTATAATAAGGTAAATGCAATTTCACAATCTTTGGGATATAAAAATATCTTTTCTCTGAATTTAATAAACTATTATATATATGTATGTTTGTATATGTATATGTACATATATATATATATATATATATATATATACATACACACATATATATCCCACATGGGCTGGAAGACCCCCTAGTAACAGGCATGCCCTTTCTCCCTTGCCTTCCTTATACCCTCACCCCTGAATCCAGCTACCCCAAACCCATGTGGATTCCTTGATTGCTCATATTCCTTAGATGAGATGAGAGTAAACAGCTTTATTTCTTCCAGTGAGATGGGCGACCAACAGTAAGCCCTGTCTACACATTCTAAGATCCTCTGGGCCTTGCCATCTGTCCTGCCACTAACTTGTCCAGATTCTGGCATGGTTAGTCAACTCAGCCAACTGAAGGACCTCTTGGCTTTGCTATCCACCTGGCTACTATATCTTCTATCCATCTTGCTCACTGACTTTCTTTTATGTGTTATCTTTTCCAATTACATTTTCCACTCATTTCCAATATTACATTTTCAAGTTATGTATTTCATTTATAGACCTCATAGCACTACTGATTGGCATAGGAAATTTGACATACTCCATTTCCAACCTGGACCAGCTTGTTCCTCCTCAGGCAGCCTGGTGACCTTCCACTCCTGGGGCTGACCATATTGGTTCCAGATTTAGTGTAGACATTTAATCAATCCTTCCTCTTCTCCCCCTACCTACTGTAGCTCAAAACTCTGAGGCATCAACATCCCTGGTAGCAGAGATTATAGGTACATGACACTGCCACTGCTGGCCTATCTTCTTTTTTCAGTTGTACAATCACACACACACACACATACACACACACACACATTCTCCACAAAGTCCTTATAATGACATGTATATGGAGGTGACCCTGTGTTCTCTGAGGGTATGCCAAAAGGGAACAATCTCTTTTTAAAGTTTTTTTTATTCTTTTTTAAATTTTATTTTTATTTTTTATCTTATCATTTTTATTTAATATTTCAGTTTTCAACATTGATTCCCACAAGATTTTGAGTTACAAATTTTCTCCCCATTTGTACCCTCCCCCTCATTCCAAGATGGCATATATTCTGATTGCCTCATTCCCCAGTCAGCCCTCCCTTCTTTCACCCCGCTCCCCCCCATCCCCTTTCCGGTTTACTTTCTTGTAGGGCAGGATAGATTTCTATGGTCCATTCCCTATAAATCTTGTTTCCCAGCTGTATAGAAAAAAAACAACTTTTTAAAGCATCTGCTTTTAAAACTTTGAGTTACAAATTTTCTTCCCTCTTCCCTTCCCACCCACCCTCCCTAGGAAGGCAAGCAATTCAACACAGAGCACACATGTATCATTATGTAAAACACTTTCCACAATGCTCATGTTGTGAAAGGCTAACTATATTACCTTCCATCCTATCCTGTCCTCCTTTGTTCAGTTTTCTCCCTTGACCCTGTCCCTTTTCAAAAGTGTTTGCTTTTGATTACCTCCTCCCCCTATCTGCCCTCCCTTCTATCACCCCCCCTTTTTTTTTTCTTCTTCTTCCTCCTTTTTTTCCTGTGGGGTAAGTTACCCAATTGAGTGTGTATGTTATTCCCTCCTCAAGTTGAATCTGACGAAAGTAAGATTCATTCATTCCCCCTCCCCTACCCCCTTTTTCCTTCCAACAGAACTGCTTTTTCTAGCCACTTTTGTGTGAGATAATTTACCCTATTCTATCTCTCCCTTTATCCTTCTCTCAATATATTCCTCTCTCACCCCTTAAATGTATTTCATTTTTTAAGATATCATCCCTTCATATTCAAATCATCCTGTGCCCTCTGTCTACATTCTCTTCAACTCCCTAATACTGAGAAAGGTCTCATGAATTACACACATCATCTTTCCATGTAGGAATGTAAACATAACAGTTCAACTTTAGTAAGTCCCTTATGATTTCTCCTTCTTGTTTACCTTTTCGTGCTTCTCTTGAATCTTGTATTCGAAAGTCAAATTTTCTATTCAGCTCTAGTGTTTTCCTCAAGAATGCTTGAAAGTCCTCTATTTTATTGAAAATCCATATTTTGCCTTGGACCATGATATTCAGTTTTGCTGGGTAGGTGATTCTTGGTTTTAATCCTAGCTCCTTTAACCTCTGGAATATCGTATTCCAAGCCCTTCGATCCCTTAATGTAGAAGCTGCTAGATATTGTATTATTCTGATTGTGTTTCCACAGTATTCAAATTGTTTCTTTCTGGCTGCTTGCAGTATTTTCTCCTTGACCTGGAAACTCTGGAATTTGGTGACAATATTCCTAGGAGTATTCTTTTTGGTATCTTTTTCAAGAGGTGATCGGTGGAATTTTTCAATTTCTATTTTACCCTCTGGCTCTAGAATATCATGGCAGTTTTCCTTGATAATTTCTTGAAAGATGATGTCTAGGCTCTTTTTTGATCATGATAGTCCAATAATTTTTAAATTATCTTTCCTGGATCTATTCCTCAGGTCATTGGTTTTTCCAATAAGATATTTCACATTGTCTTCCATTTTTTTCATTCCTTTGGTTCTGTTTTATAATATCTTGATTTCTTATAAAGTCATTAGCTTCCGCTTGCTCTGATCTAATTTTAAGGTGGTATTTTCTTCAGTGGTCTTTTGGACCTCCTTTTCCATTTGGCTAATTATGCCTTTCAAGGTACTCTTCTCCCCATTGGCTTTTTGGAGCTTTTTCCATTTGGGATAGTCTGTTCTTTAAGGTGTTGTTTTCTTCAGTATTTTTTGGGTCTCCTTTAGCAAGTCATTGACTTGTTTTTCATGGTTTTCTTGCATCACTAGCATTTCTCTTCCCAATTTTTCCTCTTCTTCTTACTTGGTCTTCCAAATCCTTTTTGAGTTCTTCCATGGCCTGAGCCCAATTCATATTTTTCTTGGGGGCTTTTGATATAGGCTCTTTGACTTTTGTTGATTTCTTCTGGCTGTATGTTTAGATCTTCTTTGTCACCAAAAAAAAAGGAATCTAGTGTTTGAGTTTGATTCTGTGTTTGAGTCTGAGTTCATTTTCGATGCCTGTTCATGTTCCTAGCCAACTACTTGACCCTTGAGCTTTTTGTCAGGATATGAGTACTTGTAAAGTAGAGAGTACTTTGTCCCAGGCTTTAGGGTTCAAGCATTGCTGTTTTCAGAGCTACTTCCACTCCACCATGACCCCAGGCTCTGTCACTGCAGCACTCCTCCTCCCCCAAGAACCGCCAACCAGGACTGCAATACAGACCCATGCAGGGCACGGCAAGAGAATTTGCCTTTGTGCCCACAAAGTGTTCCTTGCATTCCTGCTCTGATCTGCTGCTAGATTCCTCCCACTGTGTGAGCCAGGGACTTGGGAAGCAGCCTCAGGAGTTTCCTGCTGCTGTCACTGACACCACTGCACCACCACTGTCACCCCCAGGGCTGGAGATCAGACTGCTCTGAACTGGAATCCGCAGTTTCCCTCTAACCTGCTCTTTGGTATTTGTGGGTTGAGAAGTCTGCTAACTGCCACAGCTCACTGATTCATGGCTCCAAGGCCTGCTCCAGGTGGCTGACTCTGGGTCTGGTCTGTCCTGGCACACCCCATGCTAGACCGCACTCTGCTCCCAGCACCATGTGATAGACCCTTCCTGGCAACCATCCAGGCTCTCCTGGGCTGGAGACCTGTTTCCCTGGGCAATTTCATGGGTTCTGCAGCTCTAGAATTTGTTCAGAGCCATTTTTACAGGTGTTTTGAGGGATTTGGGGGAGAGCTTAAGCAAGTCCCTGCTTTCGAGCTGCCATCTTGGCTCTGCCCTTCTTGGAACAAACTCTTTAAATTTCTATCTTGTTGAAAAGACTTCAGGAATGGTTTGCAAGCAACTGAATATTTCTTCCTTTTGAGGACCATCCTAGCTATGTAGAGAAATGCCAATCAATGTGTGCTAGTGAATTGGTGATGACAAACCATGAAACAAAAAAAAATTGAAAACTGTCTTTAGGCTTATGTATACCCTTTCAACTACTGTAGTGATAGTTGCAGAATGATAGGGAAAAGGGGCAAAAGTTCCCAGAATCTCATAGTATTTAGGCTATCTCTAAACATTAACTTAGCTATTGGTACTTGAATATAAAGTCCATGATTACAATGAGGTAGCTAGGTGTCTTAGTGGATAGAGTCAGGAAGACCTGAGTTCAAATCCAGCCTCAGACACTTACTACCTTCTGTGACCCTGAGCAAGTCACTCAATCTCTGTTTACCTTAATCAATTAAAGAAAGAAATGCAAATCACTAGTATATTTGCCACGAAAACCCCATGAACAGCGTTGATATGCTATGGTTCACAGGATCATGAAGAGTTAGAGATGATTGAACAACAACAAAAACAACTCTGAATGTAAAGTCGTTCATCTTAAGGAAGAAAGGAAAGGAAATAGGATTAGTTTGTCATGTTTTTTTTTTCAAACTCCAAACTGATTCCTATTCATCACTGCTTTATTTGCTAAGTACTTATTCACCAGAATTTTATTAAAAGATCAATATCAACCAAAAGGGAAGTCTCTAGTGCTATACTGTGGAACTTTGGGATTATTAATTACCTGGATACATTCATAGAAGGCTTGCTTATCATTATTTAAGCTATGGTGCACTGTCTTGGGTTATGGGAATACATGAGTTGGATCAAATATTAGGAGAAGCTTACCTAAATAATTTTCCCTTTGTTTATTTTGGTAAAATTTCTGAATACAACTAATCTCAATCTATCTGTATATCCACATACATATCCATCTATCTATCTATCTATCTATCTATCTATCTATCTATCTATCTAAATATATTTTAGAGTTATTGGTAAAATGGCTTCAAGATCTCATAAAAAACACTCAAAGGAACAATTACTATAGAATACAGGGAGGTTTATTCTGTCCTACAAAAAATGTGGAAAATTGAGAGACCTAACTGGAACCCATAAATGATGCAGCAAACATATAAAGGATGGTCACCCCTCCCTCCTTGCCCTCCCTCCCTCTTTCCTTCCCTGCCTGCCGCCTGTAGCGCCCCCGTGGCCGCCGCCACCACCACCACCACCACCACCACCGTCCCAGCGCAGGCCATCCTCTGTTCCCTGCGCGCTTCCACCTTGCCGCGGAGGCGGCAGCGGCGGCTGCAGAAGCCCAGGATCCCGGAGTTAGCAACGACAGCCGCGGCGGCGGCAACGGGGAGCCCAGGGCGTACAGCCAGGGAGGCGGCAAGAAGAAAGTCTGCTACTACTATGATGCCTTATCAAATTCCTCCAGACACTTTAGTCAACCAAACCCAACTACTCCCTGTCCCAGAAGAAACTCCTGCTTTTTTGCTTCTTCAGTTAATGGAACCACCAAAAGCATCATCTCCTTTTCACCTGTTTTACTATGAATTCTGTTTTAAAAGAACAGCACTCAAATGCCTTTCCTTAGAAGGGCTTGCCCTCTACCCATCTGTCCTCAGCTAGCATTTGTGTTTTGTACTTCTGAAATTGATTTATTGTGTATCACACAGTTAACTGTTTTATCTAAACTTCACCTCATTGTCTAGCATGAAAAGCATAGCTATGAATGCAGTGGATGCTCAATAAATGTTTGACTTGAAAAAAAAACATATAAAGGACTTACAGTAACATATAAACAACTAAGACAATTTTCATATTTCTCTGGTTAGCACTATCTTTTGCCCAAGATATTCATCTAGTTCAGAAATCCAGGTTTATGTTGCTATCCTGAGAGCTTGGAATCTCCTTAAAAGACAAAAGAACTTGTGGTTGCTAGATAGCAACCCCCTGATATTCTGGTGATTCAGTCACCCCATGAATCCCTGTAACCTTCTGGGCTGATGGTGCTGTTACAAGGGCTCAGCCCCGCCATGATGCAGTGACTTGTAGGAGCAGCAAAGAGCAAAGTCCATGATTAGACCACATCATCCCCTCAAGCCATCATCCTATAACTTTCCTTTCACATCCAAAATTCTTTAAAAATAGCTGTCTATACTTGTCTAACTACTCTCTCCTCTTTTTAACTCTTGTTAATCCAGTTTTTGGCTTTATCACTCAACTGAAACTGTTCTCTTGGAATTTACCAGTAATTGCTTAATTGCCAGATTTATTTGGCAGTCAATATACATCATCAATATGTATCCTTCCTGACCTCTCTGTAGTATTAAATACTCTTGACCACTGTTTTTGGATATTCTCTCATCTCTGGGTTTTCATGACACTGCATTCTCTTGGCTTTTCTCTTATCTGTCTTACCCATCTCAGTTTCCTTGTTGGATCTCCACCCATACCCTATAATGGTGGATATATCACAAAGTTAAGCTCTATCTTGGGCCATCTCTTATTTCTTTTTACACTTTCTTGCTTGATGTCTTCCTATTTTATGCCCTCTCTATGCAGATGACTCTCATATCTTTATATCTAGCTTTAATCTTTCTTATGAATTTTAAGCTTGCAGCACCAGGGCATTTTGAACTCAATGTCTCAAATGCAGCTCAAGTTCAACATGTCAAAATAAAAATTTGTTTTCCTCCACCCCCACATCCACCTATCTTCTTAACTTCTGTATGTTGTGGAAAATATCCTTCCAATCACTCAGATTCATATCTTAATGTCATCTTCAACTCCTCACTCTCTCACCCTACAAATCATTCAGTTGCCATACTTGTCATTTCTACCTTCAAAATACATCTAATATCCACTCCCTTTTGTCTTACTCAGCATGGACCACAACTATGTCTCTGGCCCTTATCACCTTTCACCTATGTTATTGTAATAGCCTACTAATTGGTATCCCTGACTTAAGTCTTTCTCCTCATTTGTCCTTTTTTTCTGCCAAAATGATTTCCTTAAAGCACAGGTCTGACCATGTCATTTCTCTAGTCAAACTCCAGGCCTTCTTATTAACTCTAGAATTAAATATAAATTCTTCTATTTGGTACTTTAAATCATTCACAACTTGGTCCCACTCTGCCTTCTTCAGCATTATTATAATTACTCTCATTCATATATTTATTGGCCAAGGCAAAGCTGTCTTCTTATTCTTCACAGAGGATGATCCATTTACCTTCTATATGCCTTTGCATTGCTTGTCCCCCAAACCTGGAACACACTTCCTCCTTATTAATAAAAATTATAGTCACTCATTTCTTTCAAAACTCAGCACATATTCTGTATGAAACTTTTCCTCATCCTACATTTTTTTACCTCCTCCCCAAATTATCTTGTATTATTTCTATAAAATTCTAAATGTGTACATCTTACCCTATAGAGCATAAACTTCTCAAGGGCAGAGACTGTTCCATTTTTTTGTGTTTATATCTCCAGCACCTAGCACAATGCCTGGAACATAGTAGGTCTCAAGAAATGCTTGTTTATTGATTGATCAATAACACAAGACAGGGTTTCTTAACCTAGGACCATAGGATCTTAACCTACGATCCATAAGAAGTCTATGGCTAGATTTCAGGGGATTCTATAGATGTCGATGGCAAATATCTGTGTATATATACATATTTTAATGTAATTGGTTGGTGAACTTTGAAAATACATATACTAATGATGCAGTAAGTATTCCATTATTGTAGTTCTCAGAGATTACTTACCTCCCAGAGTTATAAGGAAAGCATTTTGCCAATCTTAATTCACTATATAAATGTGAGCTATTGTTGTTATTGTTGTAAAAAGAAAATTTTTGTTGGATGAAATTTGGGATAGCTAAGGTACTTCCCAACTCTGAATCTATGATTCTATTTTATGCATAAAGGTGAAGGAATTCTTTTAAAAGCTAAAACTCATTATTATCCTGTAGCATTGAATTATAATAATTCATATCTAAATTAAATAAATATTGAGGTTCAAATGTGTACATAGCATTGTGCAGGGTACTGAGGAAGGGAGATACTAGTATTTCCATTGAAAAGACTCTATTGTTTCCACAGTTACATTTTAGAGAAGAAATCCTCTTCAAAGATTTTTTGCCAAAAGGATTTGCTTTTCTCCGTTAAAAATATATTAATATTACAAATTGTAGAAAACGTAAAGCATAGGACTAGAACGGGACAAGAACTGAAAAATGAACTGTGTTATAATCATTTCATTCCATTAAAACATATATTACTGTAGGAAATGGCCTTTCAGAGAAAGATCAAATCAAATTTGAGTTTTCCTTTAAAGAGCCAGAACTTAAGGATGTTTGGATCTCTCAAAACCATGTGAAAATGTCCTCAGAAACTTGAAAACCACTCTATGTCTCAAATAATGTCACTACCCTAAGGATATATGATAGATATGATGTCTAGTGTATGGACACCTTTCCACTGCTTCAGACTATAATCTTGATAAACAGTAGCATCCAATGTTCTTGTGGTTGCCATGTTTGAAATAACACTTTACTTGGTAGTGAATCTTATTTTGATGAGCCTCTTCAAACTTAGCCAGGCTAGTCTTTGTACAGCAAACATTTTAGTCTATCTGCGGGCTTGTACTTGAAGTCTTTCTTGTTTGATCAGAGCCGTGTTCTGCAGCCATTACCTTTAAGAATCCAGGGTCACTTCTCTTCATCTTGAGATATGAGATTAGAACTTTAGTGTCAGTTGAGGTTTTATACACATTTTAGATTTCAAAAGTGATGACAGAAATCACTATATGTGTAAACATATACACATGCAGATATATACATATATACATATGTATCTCTATATCTATACACATATATATGTATCTCTATCATCTATCTGTCTATCTATCTATCTGTCTATCTATCTATCTATCTATCTATCTATCTATCTATCTATCTATCTATCCTGGTTCCTTCTAATCATCCTGAATAATGCAAGAGATTTCATTTGCCAGCTGTACTCTATGGCAGTAATACCATGCAGCTAATCACTGTTCTCACTGTCATTACAAGGAGAAGTTAGCTAGGGGGATATGCTTTATGATGCTTCAGGGCAACCATTATTCACCCCTGGTTTAACACCATGTAGAGGTGGCAATAAGAAATCTAATGAAGAAATCATCTAGCCTAAAGTAGGAATTTCAGGAGAAATCATGCATGGTTGTTTGAATAGGGCTGAATGAGAATTGACATTTTATGTTACTGACTATTGTATAGGTGCTATATACCCTCTCATCTTCCAACCATTAGTACTGCTGTGATTCCTTCTGTTTTAGTAGGCAATAGAGCATACTATAACTAGAGTCTCCTCTTTGTGCCAGACCTTCTTACAGCTGTTCATGGTATCAATTTCTTACTAAATTACAGTATCTAATATAGTTTCTGAGAGGCTTGGCAGCCCCAAACCCAGATAGAGTTCAGTTATAAAACCCAGCAGCAGGCATTGGCACTTAGAATTCAGGGGGAAAAATGAGTTTTCATTTCTTTTAATTAAAATAAAGTAGGGGTGATTTGCTTGTTTCTTAAATGTTTTGACATATGCACTGAGCCAAATTCTCCTTTATTTGGAAGGGTAACTTCAGCTCTGGTGGACTGCAGGAAGCAAAGATGTTATAAACACTTGTAATTTTCACTGAGCTCTGGCTTATGCTACCCTGTGGTCCAGCATCCTATGTACCTGGATGATTTGCAACACCCCAAAATTGGAACATCAGGGGTCCCAGTTGGTCCCAGGAAGCTATGTATTCCTCTTTCTACCTCTCTCATAGCATTCAGGATGTACCTTCCACTTTATTATCTGAAAAAAAAGAGTATTATAATATAGGCACTGTCTAACATGTAGCGCTGTCTCCAGGCTCAAAATATGTAATGTATGTGAAATGCTTTGTGATGGTAAAACCCTAAATGTAAGCTTCATAGAAAGGTCTGTGGATGTGGAGTCAGGAAACTAGACAAGTCCTATATATATATATATACACACACACACACACACACACATATATATGTACATAAATATGTATGTATAAGTTACTTATATTTTAAACTACAATTTCTTTACCTGAAAACTATGGGAAAAATATATACCTTATCTGCCTCACAGGAAAATTGTTAAACCCAAATTAAATTATGCGTGTAAAATTAATTATAAACAATCATTATACTTAATTGTGGTTATTTTGTAATCCCATGTTTGTTATTTCTTATCTATATAATGTTGGACAAGTCATTTAGTGTCTTGAAGGCTTAGCTTCAATATGTTAAATGGGATGTATAATAAATCACTTTGAGGCTTTATCTTTGTCTTTGTCTCTGTCTGTCTGTCTGTCTGTCTTTCTTTTCCCACCACCCCCTTCTATTGGTCACTCACTCCAACTTCCAATCACAGTGGCAAGTTAGCAAAGTTTCTCAGATTGGAGTTTGGGCATAGGGCCACAACTCATTTTTCAGAATTCTAGATATAATGCTCCTACTCACAAGTATAGATTAGAAACTTCAACTAGTGTGCTTCAATTTAAAGAAATGTCAAAATGACATGATCAGTTCTTTCTTTTAATTCTTTTTCATTTTGTTAAATATTTCCCAAATACATGGAAAAATTTAACAATCATTTTTAGAAACTTTGAGTTCCAAATTCTCTTCCCCCATCCCTCCCCACTCCTTGAGAAGGCAAGCAATTTGATTTTTGTTATAGACGTGAGGTTATGCAAAACACATTTGTATATTAGCCATTTTGTAAAACAAAACACAAACAAAATATAAATAAAGATAAAGAACTTTTTAAAAATATGCTCCAATATATGTTCAGAGTTCATCAATTCTTTCTCTGAACATAGTCATGTTTTTTTTTTTCATCATGGGCCCTTTGGAATTCTCTTTAATAATGGTCTTAATCACCATTGATCCTCCTTCCATTATTGCCATTAATGTGTACAATGTTCTCTTGGTTCTGCTTACTTTATTTTGCATCAGTTCATATAAGTCTTTGCAGGTTTTTCTGCAACCATCCTGCTCATCATTTCTCAGAGCACAATAGTATTCCATCACAATCATGTATCACAACTTGTTCAGTCATTCCCTAATTGATGTGCATCCCCTTGATTTTCAATTCTGTATCACTACAAAAATAGCTGCTATAAATATTTTTGGACAAATGGGTCCTTTTCAATATTCTTTGATCTGCTTGGGATACAGACATAGTAGTCATATTGCTAGGTCAAAGGGTATGCACAATTTGATTGCCATTTGGGCATAGTTCCAAATTGCTCTCCAGAATGGTTGGATCCATTCACAATTCTACCAACAATGCATTAATGTCTGAATTTTCCCACATCCCCTCCAGCGTTTGTAATTCTCCTTTTAAGTCATGTTAACCAGTCTGATTGGTGTGAAGTGGCATCTCAGAGTTATTTTAATTTGCATTTCCCTAATTAGTAGTGATTTACTGCATTTTTTATATGATTATTAAGAGCTTTGATTTCTTCTTCTAAAAGCTGTCTGTTCATATCCTTTGACCATGTCTCAACAGAGGAGTGGCCCTTATTTTTATAAGTTTGGCTCAGTTCCCTATGTATTTGAGAAATGAGGCCTTTATCAGAGAAACTTGCTGGACAAAATTTTCCCTGGTTTCCTGTTTTCCTTCTAATTTTGGCTTCATTAATTTTGTTTGTGCAAAGGCCTTTTAATTTCATGTAATCAAAATTATCTATTTTATTTCTATTAATCCCCTCTGTCTCTTGTTTGCTCACTAACGCTTTCCTTATTCATATGTCTGATAGGTACATTTGTCCACACTCCACTAATTTACCTATATCGCCATTTATGTCTAAATCATTTATCCATTTTGACCTTATATTGGTATCCAGTGTTGGTCTATGCTTAGTTTCAATCAAACTACTTTCCAGTTTTCCTAGCAAGACACCATTAACTTTTAAGCACAAAGCATCTATTAAATAAAACTCAAATTAAGGGTCATCATATTATTGTAACTTACTGGTAAATGAAGGTCATACTCTTCCATCAATGCACACAGTTTCTATGGAAGGAGAGTGAGTATAAATTTACAGAAACTTAGATGAGAGGCACATGAGGTGGAAAACAAGGGTGCTTGGGGCAACTCATAGCTTAGGACTGAAAGACTTGATTTCCTTGGAACAGTCCATACTAATAATCTCCTATTGGGTAGGGTCTCATCTCTGCTGGCTGCAGTTCTTGAGATACTCCTCAGCTGGCCTCAAAAGTGGTATTATGCTCATTTAACCACAAGGATTTTCCATAAGCTGAAGATATGCAGCTATTTGGTTCATTTCTCTTGAATGGGATTTAGGTGGCAGTAGTGTGCAAAGAAGACAAGTGTCTCCTTTCCTCAGCCACTCTTCTAACAGCAGATGATTCTTGTTTTTACCAATCAGCTCCCAGCAGCAATGCTATTTTCCCCCCTTCAATCAGTTTTCAATAGCTAAGTCTGTCCATTCAGTTCGGTAGGAATGAAGGTAGCTTCTAAGCTCCTCTCAGCCCTCAAAAGGGCTGCTATTCTATGAATCATCTGCTCTGTCTGTAAAGACACCTCTGAGCTCCAGTCCTTTCAATCAGTGGGGTGCAGTCTCCGTTTCTTCTCCTTTGCTATGCTTCTTCAGTTTGTTTACTCTTTCCTTGTCTTTTTTCCATATTCTCTACTTCTGTTTTTGACTGACTTCTTCCTCAAAGTGGGTATCCTTGTGTAAAATGACTTATCTTAGAGTGATAAATCAAAATTCACATTTCTGTCAGACCTTTTAAAAACAAGCAAAATACGATTGTTCCATAGTCTCAAAAATTTATAGTTATTGGTTTATTATGGTGATATGTAAATTATTATATTGGATTATAAATTATAGTTATAATTTTTATAGCTATTCACCAAAATATTATAAAGTTAGTATATAAATAGGCTATTGGAAAAAAATACTCTTTGGTTATCTTTGTTTTTAGTGAGTACTTATACTCTGAGGGGTGGCTTTCTCTTAGGTTCTTTTAGAAATGTCTATGTTTTTCCCCCATGTGCCTTTCTTTGAGCAGCTACTTTCATGTTGTCTTAGAACAGTCTATACTTCTGCTCCTTTCTAAATCTCAAGGGAGTGGGGAGGGGGCTGGGGTAGCACCTTACCCTATGGTCCTATGAGCCTATTAGTCTCTTCATACTTATGAGCTTATCATTGTCTTAAAAGTAAAGCTCAAACCTTGCTAGACGGCTGTGTGCTATGGGGAAGAACATTGACTCTGAATTATAGAGGACCTCAGTTCAAATCCCATCTCTGTTATTTGCCACCTGTTTGACCTTGGACAAGTTACTTAACCTTCCTTGGCCTAATTCTCCTAGTCATTTTATAATGAGGGAATTGGGACAGCTTGCTTCTGATATTTCTTCTACATCCACGAACCTATGATTTTATATACGTGTGTATGTATATATATATATATATATATATATACATATATACACACACACACACACATACACATATATATATATACATATATATGTATATATATATATATATATGATATATGTTTGTGTGTGAATTTATATCTCTTTTAGTGCAAAACACAGTATAAAGGCACGTCAGGTGAAGAGAAAGAAATTTGTGCTATGTTTGTAAAGAGCAAGTATTGATAATTATCAAATAAAGGGAGAAAGAATTAGCTCTTCATATGTATACTATTCCAATAATAACATTTAAATACTTACATTTAGAATCTTTTTTTTCTGGAAGAAAGAATTGCCAATAGACAAGAAGAATATATTTCTCAGGAAGCCACAGGGAGTAGATAGTTCTGAGTTTGAAGCCACAAAATCTGGCTTTGAATCTAACTTAACTTGCTGTGTCAGCTTGGCCAAGTTGCTTAACCCCTCCAGGTCTCAGTTTCCTCATTTGTGAAAAGAAACGACTTGGCCAAATGACTTCTAAGGGATCCTTGCAATGTTAAATATATATCATTTAGTTTTATTTAGCTTGTGAGGGAAATGTATAGATTTTCTTCATACTTAAAAGTAATGAATCACCCTATTATAGTCCTCTTTTTCTGGAAAAAAGAATTGCTGATAGACAAGAAGCAAATCTTCCTCAGGAAAGCAGCAGGAACAGTAGGCAGTGTTTTATTTGGAGCCACAAAACCTGGCTTTGAATCCCACTTAACTTGTTGGGTCATCTTGGGCAAGTCACCTAACCCCTCCAGGTCTTAGTTTCCTCATTTTTAAAATGAAGTGGTTGGCCAAATGACCTCTAAGGACTCCTTCCTATTTAAAGTCTATGAAATTTATTTTTATCCAACTTTAGAGGGAAAAATGTAGATTTCCTTCATACAAAAGTAATGAATCATTGCCCTATTATAATTGTCTGAAGACAATTATTTTATCAGCAATAGGATTTTGACATTACAGCCTTTATAATCATGATTCAACATCCTTAGTTCAGAAATAAGAACCATATACTTTTTTCCCCTTCTGTAATAAGCTTCTGCTCAAGTAAGATTTTCCAATAGCTAAAGTGAGCAATAATTTTCGTGAAAGAATTTAACCATAAATAACATACCAAGCAGAGAAAGTCTGAATTTTCTTATATCTAAAAGCAAAATCCTTTTTGCCTTTTAGCATTTTCTATACATCTGAGGCTTATCTTTTTTCTAATCATGTTTAAACCTGAGACTCTGGCTGCCCTGTGGCAAGGGTACTAAGGTAGTTCATTTAGCTGATGGGTCTCTGAGAGACCAATTGAAGTGATTCACATACAATGGAAGGAAAGAATTGAATCCACACTCTTTACTGAATTATATCAGAGCTTAATCAAGAGGGCAATAATATAGATATGGTGGTATTTCATTTGGGATATATCCATTGAAAAATTGGATGGAAGGTAAAGATTTGGAATCTGCTGGTACAACACCCTAATCCCTTTAGTACCACTAAATATAGTTAACACTGCAATCTTTTCTGCATGGCTATAGAATTGTAAATAGCCCCACTTTAATTTTAGAGCTGTATAGATCTATCTGTCTGTCTATCTATCTATCTATCTATCTGTCTATCATCTACTATCCTACCTGATATTTCATCAGCATAGGTCACTCCTATTGAGGAATTCCCTCTTCCAGTACAGATCTGCATTTTCTCTGCAATTTATATTCTTGGAAAATGAGTTTTCCAGGCTCCCATAGCCAGCACATGGAAAAAGCAGAACCTGAACCCAAGTTTCCCTGACTCTAAACCCAGCACTTCATCTGTTAATGGACTATGACATATACACAGATATACCTACATCCATTACCATCTTCTACATTGAATCAAAGTCCCCAAGATGGTTTCCAGGTAGATGGTAGCAGAAATCAATTCATTTTGAGATGCATTTATTAGGTACCTATTAAGTTGTAATAATCATGAATTTAAATTTTTGATGTTACAATTACTGTTTGATATTGTTTAATGTTAAGGATATTGTTTAGTATTGTATTTCTAATGATAGGACTCCAATATGGAATCACTTAGGCCTTTTAGTTCTAATGCCCATGGAAGGACAGAAGCAAAAAGGATAGTTTGTACTTTTCCACTGTTGACTCTATCAGGTGGATAAGTTTTGTAGCTTTTGGTTGGATGAACTTGAGTCATTCTTTGCTTGCTGCCTTAATGTTGGACCTTCCTACCAGTTTGTGGTCCTATTAAAGAAATTCCCCTACCTGAGCTTCAAACAAGCCTGGTATTGATAAAGGATCATGAGAATTCTTCCACTATATCTGAGTCTGATTAGGAATATCCTACTGTAAAGCGAATAAGTAAGTGAAAAGATCTTTCTAGCCCATTGAATAGGCTTCAGGTGGGGCTTCAGGTGGAGCTTCAGGTGGAGCCAACAAAGGGAGGTCTGATTAGAGACAGGCCCACACCCTTTCACTAATTAAATGTGAGGCCCCAGGCTGGTTAGCAAATTAGTTCGCTAGTTTGAGAGAGGCAGGAAGCCCTCAGGGCCCTAAGGGGAATTGGTAAGACCAGAGCCAATGGGATGTGCCTGAGTTCTGGTCAATCAGATGACATCTAAGGACTGTATGAAAAGAGAGAACAGAACTTGGAAATGGCAGAAATCAAGAAATGGAGGACTAGAAGAGAGAAGCTGAGAAACTGAGGACTGAGAGTAGAATGAAGAGCAGCAGGATTCAGGAGGTGAGGGCCAGCTTCCAGAGCATGTAGAGCAGAGAGTGTTGAATGCAAGAGGGAGTTTTGGAACTTGGAGTCAGTGGAACCTCAGAAGAGAGTGCTGAGCAGGGACTTAGAACTTCTGAGTAATCTTCCTATAGGAGGGTCCTAGCATTGAGGGGAAGCACAAGTATGATCTGTCTTGCTGCTATGATATTTTGTTGTAATGTCCTTGTTACTATAGTGAGATGGGCTTATTGGCTTTGGAATGTTGTTGCCACAGTATGGAATTGGGGGCATTGGTCCTTGGGTCTGATACTTTGGAGTCTAAATAAATGTTATACTTCCTCTGCCATCTACCTAGAGAATTCATTATACTTTGTGATTCCAAACCATTCAGGCATGCTCATGGTCCTCTTCAAGGTCATGAATTTTGCCTTAATGACATACCTGTATCTGGTCTCAATTACATGTTTTCAACCAAGCCCATTTTAGGGTATAAAATCTTGCCATCTGAACTCCAGGTTTGAATGTCTTTGCTTCCCAACATGTCTCCCTCACTCTCAGGCTGGGGTAAGTTTTTGCATGTGTGGATAAGCCTCTGTCTCTTGGTATTGCCACAGTGTGTGTATATGCTTCGTTTGTCTGCTTGCTGCATGAAATAACAATACAGCTCACAATTCTATCATTTCCCTGAGTACAATTTTCTAGAAATCCAGAACCCAGGTATTTGCTTTAACCTGAGCCTGTAGGAAAAATAAAGCTTTAATGCAAAGCATTTTGTTATTCACTAGGGAGAGGAGGAAAAAAAAAACAATTTTTGCTCTCAAGGACATTGCATTTTACTGGTAGGATATACAAAGATAAGTTGAAACATAATTTGAGGAAGGAGAACACACTAATGATTTCAAAGAAGAGGAAAAGCTTCTTGTAGGAGGTATTACCTGAACTGATCCTTGAAAACAGTTAAAGCTCACCAGGAAGAAATGAGAAGAGAGTGAGAGCATATCCATGTTGAGAGGACAGCCTGTTCAAAGACAAAGATTTAGGCAATAGAATTCTGGTTTGAGGAACAATAAATATTCTCATTTGACAGGAATGTAGTATGTGTGAAGCAAAATGATGTAAATAAACTGGAGCCATATTATCAAAGGGTTTAAATGCAACAGCAACAACAACAAAACAACAACAACAGGGTGTGTGTTTTATCCTGGAGACAGTAGGCAGCCACTGAAGATTCTTAGGTATGGTAATGACATGGTAAGATATATGCTTCAGGAAAATTATTTGATAGCTCTATGGAGGATGAGTTGGAAAGGGGAAAGTCTAAAAGCAGGGGAGCCAATGACAAGGCTACCGCAAAAACCTAGTACATCAGTATGATGATTCAATAAAAGGTGGTGGCTTTGCAAATGGAAAAAAAAAGGATAGATGTTAAAGACGTGGTAGAGGTACCACTGATGAGACTAGTAATTGCCTATAAAGGCATGGGAGAGAATGAGCAGTCAAGGAACTGTTGAGAACTTCAGTAACAGAAAGAATGGCAGTATCTCTAGCAAAAATAGCTAAATGGGAGGGGGGTGTAGGTTTGGGGTGAAAATAATGATTTCCCATTTGGACTTTTTGAGTTCGAGAAGCCTATAACATATACAGGTGCATCAGGTAGCTGGTGATGCAGGAGTAGAGTATAAAAGAGATAGAAAGGCTGTATATACAGATGTTAGAGTTACATGCATAGGGATAATAGTTGAACCCATGGAAGCTGTTGAAAGAAAAAAGTAAAGAAGGCCCAGGACAGAAAGCTATACTTAAGTAGCAGAATATGGATAAGGATAAAATAGAGGAGAGTAGGAAGCAAAGAGTGCCACAAAAGCAGAAGTAAGAGCCAGAGTCCAAAAGGATGGGTAATGAACTGTGTCAAAACCTGTAGAGAGATCAAGAAGCATGAAGACTGAGTAATTAGCAGCATATTTAGCAATTAGACCTAAAAATGTAGGCTGAAGCCATAATCTCAAGGGATTTAAATACAAGAAAGTCTAGATTTTATCCTAGAAGCAATAGGGCATCGTTGAAGATTCTTAGGTACATAGTAGTGACATGATGAGAGCTGTGCTTTAGGAAAAAAAAATGCTAGCAGTGTAGGGAAAAGTATTAACCTGAGAGAGAGCAATTTCGATTGAATATGGAATCTGAAAGTAGAGTGGAAGTGAATATTCCTCTCTAAGTTCCACTATTGACTTTCTGGATTTTTCTCTGCTCCACGGAATCCTCCTTACCTTAGAAGTTCACTCTACGTCTGGCTTTCATACATTGGAAGTAGTATCTGCTTCTGTGGCCCCTTGTTATGACTGGCTTGTTCCTCTCCTGCCATGTCTTCACTACTCTCCAGGTTCTATCCCCGATTGTCTGGGCTTTCTGTACTTCCTCATCCCCACTTCCTTCTCTCCTCCTCCTTAGGCTTCCATTTATGTGTTGTCATCTCCTAGTAGAATTTAAGCTCTTTGAGGACAAGAATTGAGTTGCTTTCTGCTTGTATTTATATTCCTAGCCCTCAACACAATGACTGATGCATAATAAGCACATAATAAATGCTTGTTCACTTGATTTGAGTAGGGAGGTGAGAAAGGGCAACAAAAATTCAAAGAAAGTTTTTTTTAAATTTTTTTTTTCCCTAGGGATTTGGTTGTGAAAGAGACATATAACAATGGCTTTAGTGTTTGGAAGGGTCAAGTAAAGGTTTTATAAGCATATGGGAGACTTGAGGTGCATGTGGTGCAGTTTGCAGGCTAAAGGGAAAGGTTAGCACATAAGGAGAAATTGAAAATGAGAGAGGGAATGATGAAAGGGAGAGAAAGAGAAGGAATTCAATTCAATTAAAAAACCTTTCACCAAGTACCTATTAGGTGTAACTGCTAGGCACTGGCAACTAGGCCAGTTTTGTTAGAACATGTAGTGTGTGTGATGTGATGTGAATGTGAAATAAACCTGGTAATGAAAGTTAGAGCCATAGTGTGAAGGGCTTTGAATGCCAAAGGAAAAAAAAAATTAAAATTTCTTAGTGACAGGAGAGTGACATGACCATAGCTTTGTTCTAGGATGATTATTTTGGAACCTGAAAGAGGAGGTTTTTAATCCAAGGAGACACTGGGATGATGGCGAAATTAGATAGATGGGTGAAAGCAGGAAGAAATAACACAGAAACACAGTGTATTTTCTGTCAGGTGAAAACAGTGATATGTATTACTGCAATGTAAGTTGCAGTTGTAAAAAGATATATAAGAGCCAAGCGGGCCTTTGTTCTCTGCTCACTCAAGGGTGAATGCAAGGAATGGTGGAACCTGATTTAATGAAGAAGAAAATTGCTGCATTGTGCTGAATCTCAGGATTGAATCTGCTTATATTTCCTATGTGCTAACATAGAAGGCATGATAGTAATGAGGATATAGGTTATGGCAGTTCTTTTTCGGCAAGCAAGGAAATGTCTGAAATAGTAGATATAGCACTGACGCTAGTAGCTTGTATAAACCCCCAACCAAAGTTACAACTTAATAAAGAGACAGACTCCTTTTCACCTAGATAAAATTAAGCTGTAAGAGGTCTTAGATGTTTGGATCAGGATGGAGTATACCTAATTGCGACTGAGAGAAAAAATACATATATGTGCTTGTGTATTCCTGCAGTCTTTCAAATCTGATCAAATACTATTTAAACTAAAAATGAGCAGGAGAAAACAACTCTAGTATCCTTTTGGAGTACTCTCTCAACTCTCACACGCAGGTTAGAAACTGGTACATTACTACCCTAGTTTCAAGATTATCTGTGGAACTGACACTCTTAAAAATGAATCTCATAAGCCCCCACTATTGTGTTCAGCTTTAATAATGAACTAGTAATAATAAGCCCAAAGTAAAGGCATTTGCGGAAACAAAAATTTATAAGTTTGCTGAAAAATATCCCCCCTCATAAACCTGGGGTATATTCTTCCACACATACAAGAAGCATCAATACAAAGATTGAGAACACTAGTAGGGATACATACATCTAGGGAACACATGTGACTAAAGTGACTCACACCACTGGCACTGCATGGCTCTGATGTCTTTCGGTATTTTTATGTATCCTGGGCACAGTGTCTCTGCTGGCAAAGTTGCTTTCCCTAGACATGCTCCTTTCTGAAACTCAACTGGACTCCACACCTGTACTCCCCATAACTGGTCTCTGCTTGCTGTGGTATTTTCTACCAGGTGAGTTTTTCAAAGGGAAACAGAAAAAGATGACTTTTCATTGGAAAAGTGCAAGTTGACTCAAAATCTGAAAGAATACACCCTTCATAAGGTTTAAATGTGACTATTCTAAATAAACATGTAAGATTTTGATATTTGCCTAAGACACTGAGAAATTAAATGATTCGCCCTCATCCACAGAGGTAGGATTTACAGTAGGTCTTCCTGATTCTGTGGCTAGCCCTCTATTCACTACCACATGTATGCCATGTCAGAAAGATAGACATGATATATTTCCCTCTTCCAAGGAATATGTTTTATTAGGGGAAGAGAAAATATCCAAATCCTTCTGAATGGAGATAGACATATGTTCCAAGTTCAGGCAAAGTGTTACAATAAATTTGAGGAGGAAGAGCTACTTACACCTGGTAAGTGCTGAGGGATTCTTCAGGAAAGAAGTGGAGTCTGACTGGGGCTCTGGAGGAAGTGTGAGATGCCAAAAGATGAAGATTTTGGGGGGGGGTGGACTAGGTAGGGGTATATTTCAAGCTTGGAAAACACAGGAACAAAAGCACAGAGATGGGAAATGGCAGAATGATTCCACATAGAAGAGAATAGTCCATTTTTTTTTTCCTGGAACACATTAAATAGTAAGGGAAACATGAGATCAGGTTAGGTTAGAGCGAGATGGTGGATAAAGTTTGTACTTTACCCAGTAGGCAATAGGAAGCCACTGAATGAATTCATGAACTCAAGCAATTTTTAAGACAAGTGACAAAAGTTTATTGTAATGCTATACAGTGGGTATGAATCTTAAGGAACCTGTGAACTAGGAGTAGTACAGTTAAAGTTGATATAGGAAAAACTACAGTGTCGTGTGGGCCAAATGTACTAATTAGGGGACTTGGGGCAGTATTGGAGAGTGGTCAGGGAGTGGTTAGTTCTTAAAGGAACATGTACTTTTTGTATCTACTGCACAGGTGTTTTACGCAGAATTCACAAGGAAAAGCCCACTCTGTGAGTGTTGGGGGGGAGGGGAGTGGACACTAAGGGATGTGTTTTTTAGGCCTGCTACATCACTAAGTTAACTAGCAGTCAGTACCATCCTATCTGGTACTAATCAAGGTGCTATTTGATAAAATAGATATAGAGAATATATGTATATCTTGGAATCTGAAATATATATGATGATGTAGGGAACTAAAATGTGATAGTCTAGTTAGTACCAGATATCTTAGGAGCTGGTACAAAGATAATCCTGTCTATGCAAGGGGGAGTCTTAGGGGATCAGCTTGTTGCTGTACCAGAGAGAGAGATTTCACTGGGGCCCATTCAAAGTAATTGCCAGAGATAGGGTCTTTTGGGCTGGGAAAAAATATGGCCTTAGAATTGGAGTCTGAACACAGGTACCCAAGCACCCCATCAGAAAGACATGATAATAGTGGAAATCAGAATTAATAAGAGATTTTTTACTCATCCTGTTAATGCAACACAGAAAAATGCTCACACTATTTCCCAATTCAACAAGCACCCTTGTCAAGAATCCTTGATTTGTGGCACTTGACTTTGTTGGCCATTACCTCCTTCTTGACCAGGGGTGGGGAACCTGAGGCCTCGAGGCTACATGCTGCCGTCTATGTCCTCAAGTGCAGGCCTTTGATTCCAAACTTCACAGGACAAATCATTAAATGTGGCCCCCTAGGTCCTCAAGTACAGCCCTTTGAATCCAAACTTCATGGAACAGATCTTTAAATGTGGCCCCCTAGGTCCTCAAGTGTGGCCCTTTGACTGAATCCAAATTTCACAAACTTCAATAAGGATTTGTTCTGTGAAGTTTGGCTTCAGTCAAAGGGTCATACTTGAGGACACAGAAGGCCACATGAAGCCTCGAGGCCGCAGGTTCCCCACCCCTGTCCTAGACTGTCTCTGCTGCCTGAGTTTCTGTGAGAAAATCTCAGAGTTCTTTTATATGTCTGACTGCTCCTGCACAGTCTCTTTTGCTGGATCATCACCTGTGTTCCACTCTGAAGCCCAGATATTCTGTCCTGGGTCCTCTTCTCTCACTACATTCTATCTTGACGGTTCTCCTTTGGGTTCAGCTATCATCTTTATGTGGATAACTCTCAGATTTTTTTTACATTTAGGTCTCATCTGTCTCCTAAATTCTCATCCTGGATCATTTGACATTTCCACTTAGATAACCCATAACTATCTTAAACTTAAAAAATCCAAAACAGAACTCATTTTTTCCCCACATGCTCATTCTGTCTCCCTAAGTCCTCCTCATTTTTTACCTGCCATACTTTTTGTTAGGCATATAACCATCCTTCAAGTAAACCACGTTTACTACTCTGGAGTCACTCTTCCTTGACCGTATAAGGAAGGAAGTTCCCACTAGGTACCAAACTCCAAGTTGGGCAACATGGTTTCCTTCCTTCCTTCCCTTCTTCCTCTTTGCTTTCTCTTTCCTTTCTCTTTCCTTTCTTATCTTTCTTCTCTCTCAGCATAGGGTATCACACCCTTACCTGGCAGTGGTCTGCCCAAAGGGAATGTAAATTTTAATCCCTGAAACTTTTTTTAGTTTTGTATTTTCCTCTTAAAGATTAGCCTTAACCTCAAATCACTCTGGTCCCAGACCGAGCCCAACTTGGTCACTGTTTGGGCCCTGATTGCCTCAGAATGAATGTAAGCAACAGTTGTTTATGTTTTGGCCAGAAACCTCCCTCCCAGATCTTTTTCTTAAGAGGACATTCTCTGCCTTTTTTTATTATTGAGCCTTAATCACTGCATGGGTGCTGCCTCAGTCACACTGAGACCTGTTAAAGACCTGAGCTAGAAAAGGCCAAGGTCCCCCATTGCATCCTGGGTCATCTCCAGTTGTCCTGATCCAGTTGTATCTGGCCACTAGACCCAGATGGCACTGGGGGAGAAAATGAGGCTGGTGACATTGCACAGCCCTCCCTCACTTAAATCCAATTCACTTGTATGTCATGGCATCATCTCCCTGATGTCAAGGTCCTCTTTGAGACAGAAGGACAATTAGCAGCAGCATAATCCAGTCATCATTCAGGGCATCTCAATTCTACCTCCATAATATTATCAACACCCATCACCTTCTCTTCTCTTATATAGCTACTACACTCATTCATGCACTTATTTTGTTTCACCTGGTTAGGCTTCTAGCCTTGTTCTCCTTGCTTCCAGTCTCACCCTTTCTAATCCATCCTCCATATAGCTGCAAAGTTTATATTAGTAGAGCGGAGACCTAAATAGGTCATTTGCTAGCTCAAAAAGCCCCAGTAGTTGACCCTTAAAGAGTCTCACAATTTGGTCCCAGGCTACCTTTCTAATCATTTTATACAGTGCTCTCCTTTGTTCACTCCATTTTCAAGGTAAGCGGAACACTTTTCTATACCTTACACAAGTTATTGCATTTCTTAACTCCCTCATGACTGGAATACAGTTTCTTCTTTTGTCTAATATAATTTCAAGCATCCTTCAGAATTTCAGTCATACCATCTCCTATATGGGTCTTTTCATGACTCTCCCACCCCTAATTATGAGTACCATTCCCCCCAGACATTATTTTGTATTTATTTCATATGTATATTTTGAATTTACTTTCCATGTACATGTTGTTTTCCCAAAAATAGAACAAAAGGTCTTAGGGCATCAGCTCAAAGTACAACGTGTATCAGTGCCTAATAAATGCTAATTGCATGTTCAATTAATGAAATATTTACACATGAGCAAACCTGGAGTAAAAACTTAGAGGATTTTTGTCTAGAAATTAAAAAATCAGGATTTTATCAGTAGAGTATGTGGTGACCAATGGAACATAAAATATGAGGAGGCAGAACATTGCACTTAGAATAGAAACGGTCAAATTTAGGCTCTGCCAATTGCCAGTTGGGTGACTTTGGGTCATTTTTTTTGGAACAAGTCTTAACAAAAAAACCCAGAGAAACAAAGAGCTTTAGATTCACACCCACACCCACACCCCTCCACACACACAGTGCCTACACACAGAATGAGGAATATATATCTTTCTGTCCATTACCTCTATACCAAGAATTCATATCTTAAACTGGTGTTATAAATACTTATCATGTTTCTCCTCCAGAACTGTTAAAGACATTGTTCATTTTCCCTCTTATCTCTTGAAGTCATGGCACTCTTTAAACACTATGGCCATATTCTTCCACATAATTTGCTAACGTTCAATGCCCTCTTTACTTTGAGGTCTTTTCCCCAAATAAAAAAAATTACATAGTTTCATCTTGGATATGATTCCACTCTGAGCAGTAACTGTATCCTTAGTCATTGGGTCAGTAATTGCTACATTTACCTGTACTTTCACTCAAAACAAGAAATGGGAGCTCTTGCTTAAAATTAAATTTCTTGTTTCAAAGGAGACAGTGAGGAAGTTCAATGGACCTCCAATTTGGTGCATCTCAGTGAGAAAGAGAGGGTGTTGAGCATTATTTTTTAACCATTCTGTAGAAACACATTAGAAAATGTCTGGAGATTTCTTGAAGAAATTGGGCCACTTGTCTAAGGGAATGTTATAGAATAATCTAGTTTGTTGCATTTGTTATTCAAGGAAATCTCAACAGAATTGTCTAAAAGCTATGCATTAACTTAAAATTTAAGTTAGTGGATGAATTTTAAGTGAGGTTGTTGGGTTAAGAAGCATGTTCTTTTATTTAAAAAGTAAAGAAGATTTGGAAAGGAAAATTGTTTTATTTAAATAGGAGTCACATTTGTGTGCATAAGGTTAAAGGGATTTTGAAAGTCACATCTATATTTTATAGAAACTTCCCTAGTTAATTGCCTACTGAATGTAAGGAAAATGTTTTATGTAAGTCAGAGGTCTTGATTTTCTTTAAACCATGTGATAAACTAGAACCTAAGCAATAACTTTTTAAAGGAAGATGTAGGCAGTAATAATAATAATGAAAACTTACTGCAGTATTCAAACAAATCTGTGCTGTACCAGTTCAAGTTGCATTAGGTTAATCTTATGAGATAATATTATGAGGCAGGTAGGTGGTAGAGTGCAGATTGAGCATAGGATTTGAAGTCAGGAACACCAGAGTTAGAATACTGTTTTAGAAACTGACCAACCATGTAGCCCTAGGTGAGTCACTTAATCTCTTCATCTTAATTTCCTTATCTGTAAAATAGGAATAATGGCCCCTGCCTCACAAGATTGCTGTGAGGATTATATGGGATAATATGTAAATTGTTTTGAAAACATTAAAGTACAAAAGTGCTAGGGATGGTTGTTATTGTTATCATTTTTATGTTAAACATAGATTTACTTTTGTGTTTTGGACTGTAATTTCAAACATACTGTGTAAAAGCCCAAATGACCTTCTAAATATTCTCTTGAACTGATAATTTCATGCCTGAAATTCCATTCCTACTTGCTTAAACCTATTAGTTTAAATCTTGGATTCTAGTAAATCCAAAGGGATCAATGGCCTAAATTGCAAGGATAAACTTGTAAATGTAACAAGTCACTTACACTGCAGTGTAAATGAAGTCAAATTATTCAAATGAGATATTCATAAAAGATGATGATGATAATAAGGGTTATGAGTATAATTCTGATAGATTGTACAAGCCTTTTTTTAATTGTAGAATAGTAGAGTTTAAAGGGACTTTGGAGATTATCAAATTAAATCCTCTTATTTTCTCATGAGGAAATAGAAGCCCAAAGACATAAAATGACTTGGTGTCACTCATGTAGCAAAGTATAAGAGCTTGGTTTTGAATTTAGTTCTTCTGACATCAAGTCTGAGAGTCATTCCATTATAGTACACTGAAGAAAAGCAGAGGGATCATGAGATGCATTTTATTATAGGCCTATCTATAAGAATCTTTGCTATTTTTTCTTTTTCTTTTAACTATCTTAAGACTATTATAAGAAGTATATAGGCTAAAATAATAAAAATGATGACACCTATATTAATTTATGGATTTATGTATGTGCTATTACAATCAAACTTCCAGGGAAATACCTTATATAGTTCAATGAAGCAATAATAAAATTCATTTGAAGGAATAAAAGATGTAGCTAATTAAGGAAAATCATGATAACATATACCATTATCCTTCCAAATTTCAGGGGCTAGGGGCATGCACAATTTGGAAAATTCCCATAAAATTGTTTGTCCCTCCCTTCATACCAGAGAAGAAGTCTGGCTTTTTCTCTCTTTTCTTTTTTGTGGTGTTTATAGTATTATATATATATATATATATATATATATATATATATATATATATATATATATGTATATATATATATATATATATATATATATTTATGCATTTCTGATTTTCTAAACTTTTTTGGTGTCATCTGCTGGCCTTTGCATGTCATCTGCTGCTTCTTTGAAATTCCCCCCAAAATTCACATTTAATTTCTTATGCCAACCTGTGACGTATAGAAACCACGATGGAGAAAGTCATGATGTGGAAGGGATAACTGTAGTAAGAATGAAAAGATAATAGCATTTCCAGAGCTCCCTCAAAATATATGTGAAGTAGCAATTATCAAACCTAATCAAATCTATTTGGTGCTAATTAAAATATAGACAGGCAGAATGGTATAATGAATAGAAAACCAGACAGGGCATAATTATCTGAGTTAATGTCCTCCCTCTAACAAATACTGGCTGTGTGACCATGTGCAAGTCAATTAATCTTTGTACCCTAGGCAATTCTGTAACACCGTAAGTTGCAGAGAAGGTGCCAACTTGTATTAGGAGTTTTCTCACCCAGGAGTTGATTTCTCTATGCCAATGAAATAAAAAGTAGGATCCCTATCCCTAAAATATAGAAAAGTAGATTTGAGGATTAGAGAATTAAACTATCAGCTCACTCACTAGTACCCTCCTCTGAACTGCCAAATGTCCTAAGAGGACTTCACCCTGAGAGGGCCAAACCTACTTGAACTCATTCCTCACTGATTAACAAACAACCTGCCATATCCTACCCACCACAGTGATTCTGAGTTTCTAGTTGTCATTATTCAAACCTTGTTTTCTGTCCCCTACAAACTATTCCCCTATTTCCAGCCCAATCTTTCCTTCTCCCCTCCCCCACCGTGTGTCACTGAAAACTACTTACTTACTCCTAACAAGTTGATTTTGTGGTTGTCGTCCAGTCATTCAGTTGTGTCCACCTGTTTGTGACCCTATGGACCACAGCATGCTATATCTTTCCATTTTGCACTCTCTTCTCAAGTCTAAGTTCATATTCATTGATTCCACAACACTATCTAACCATCTCAACCTCTGCCATCTCCATCTCTTTTAGCTTTCAATCTTTCCCAACATCAGAGTCTTTTCCAATGAGTCTTGTCTTCTTATAATATGGCCAAAATATTTAAGATTCAACTTCAGTATTTTTCCTTCCAATGAATAGTCTGAATTAATTTCTCTAAGTATTGACTGATTTGATCTCCTTACTGTCCAAGAGTCCAAAAGTCTCCCCAGACACCATAATTTGATAGTTTCCATTCTATGGTGCTTAGATTTCTTTGTAGTTCAACTCTCACAGTCATACATTGCTACTGGAAAAACCATAGCATTGACTATGTGGAGCTTTGTGGACAACATGATATCTCTGCTTTTTAGTATGCAGTATAGTTTTGCCACTGGTTTCTTTCCTCGCCATTTCATATAATACAATAGTACACCATCACAGCCATGACACAAATTGTTCAACCATCCTCTCAATTTCCAATTCTTTGCCAACACAAAAAGAGTTGCTATAAATATTTTTGCATATGCATGCTCTTTTCCTATTCCTTTGATCTTTTTGTGGCAGGGTACAGATCTAGGAGTGGTATTACAGGATCAAAGGATATAGGCCTTTGGGCATAGTTCCAAATTGCTTTCCAGAATGGCTGTATGAGTTCACAACTCCACCAACAGTGCATTAGTTGTCCCTCTTTTCCCCTCCAACATTTACTCTTTTCCTTTTTGTCATATTAACCAATATGATTGGTGTGAGGTGGTACCTCAAACTTGTTTCAACTTGCATTTCTCTAATCAATAGTGATTTAAACCATTTTTTCATATTATTATTGCTAGTTTTGATTTGTCTGAAACCTGCCTGTTCATATCCTTTGACAATTTATAAATTGGGGAATTACTTGTATATTTATAAATTTGACTCAGATCTCTATATATTTGAGAAATGAAGCCTTCATCAGAGATACTTGTTGCAAATTTTTTTTGGCCAGTTTTCTGCTTTCCTTTAACTTTGATTACACTGGTTTTGTTTGTGGAAAAGCTTTATTTTATATAGTCAAAATTATTTATTTTACATTTTGTAATGGTCTCTATATTTTCTTTTGTCCAAAGTTCTTCTCTCATCCAGAGCTCTGACAATAAACTATTCCAAGTAAACTAATTTGCTTATGTATCACCCTTTATGTGTAAATCATGTACCCATTTTGACATTATCTTGGTATAATGTGAGATGTTAATCTATACCTAGTTTCTGCCATACCATTTTCCAGTTTTGCCAGCAGTTTTTTGTCAAATAATGAGTTTTTTATTCCAAAAACTGGATCTTTGGATTTATCATATACTAGATTACTATTGTCATTTACTATAATGTAATATGTACCTAATCTATTCTACTGATGCATCACTCTATTTGCCAAATTGTTTTAATAATTACCATTTTATAATACAGTTTGAGATCTAGTATGGCCATGGGGTCTCTTCTAATAACTTTTTATGAGTTCACAAAGAGTTAACAACTATTTGGAGCATAACTTCCCACAATATTCAATAATCTTCTCTGTGATATCTCTGATAAGTGGATGCCTAGCCTTCTATTTAAACTCTTTCATTGATGGCAAGAGACTCACCCTTTCATAAGGCAGCCTTTTTGGATAAATCATTGTTAGGAAGTGTAGGGATTGAACCCAAAATCTGCCTTTCTATAACTTCTATTCATTTTCTTCTAGTCCTGCCCTCTGAAGGCAATCTTACTTTCAACATGATGTTCCTTCAGATATTTGGATACCTCTCATTTTCCCTAAATCTTACCTTCAATAGGAAAATGTCATCAGTTCCTTCAACTTTTTTTTTGCATGACTGATTTTATCCCATGAGCATCCCAAGTCCCTCTTCTCACTACAATCTAATCTTTTAGTGTTCCTCTTAAAATTTAACACTCAGAGCAGAACATGATACTTCAGATATCCATTGGGTGGTACAACAGAACACTTTCATTTCCTCAGTGTACTTTAATGCCTCCCTAAAGATTGCAAGAAGAAACATGGCTTAGTGGATGAATGGTTGTACTTCCAAGTCAGAAAGAACTGGGTTCAAGACCTGTTTCTGTTGCGCACTGGCTGTTTAGACCTGGGAAAGTCACTCAACCCCTCAGTGTTCCATTTAGTTCACCAGGACTATACATTGCAGAAGAGTTTCTGAATCTTATTATTGTGAGAGAGAGCTTCCTACTTTGATGAAATCACTAATGTAGAACACCAACAATGTCAGTTATCCATTTAATAATCATGTCAAATGGTTCACTTGTATTGTGATTTTTGTCCCCTGAAACAACCAATTCTTCCTTATAGAAAACATTTTTGAGCTCTCCACTAACTTTTGAGGTTGATTTAAATAAAACAAAAGTAAATGGAGAGCTTTATATAATTTTTCATTATTATTAACTATCTCACTAATTTCAGTCCAGTGTTTCAGAGTGTTGAATTTTAAGTCAATTATACAATAAAGTAGCTATTTCCCTTTCTTTGGGTCACACACAAATATGATTAGCATGCTTTAAAAAAGACAGGTAGTAGATGCAAAAGCCAAACGTGACAGGGCTGAGAAGAGAGCCCTATGACATGCCAAAAAGATTGTCCTCTAGTCTTTGGTCAAAACTCTCTGTTTGGTCCCTTAGCAAATCAACTTAATTATACTATAATTCAACCCAAATTTTTGTATCTTGTCATGAAGGAAATTGTTATAGGTTGTCATAACAACTCCCCCCTCCCCACCAATAGCCTGATGAACTCTCTATATAACAAAATAAGAATGGTGTTCCACAGCTCCACCAGTATAATAAAACTATTTTACTCCCCCCTTCAAAAAAAATAAGGAATAGGTATATTGGGCATTACTTGATTTTTTTTTTACTAAATATGTGCTAATTTCTTGCAATCGTTTTGATTTCTAATGTCGCAACATTCCTAAACTCACTCTTCCAATCCCCTACTTCAACTAACATGTCAAATTCCCTAAAACATGGTTAGCTACTTGCCTCAGCACTCTAGGAGTAACCCTGAGTTTTTGAGGAAGGAGGTGTTTATTAGTAGCCATTGATGTGTCTGTCCCTCTATCAGTTGATATAAATTAGCCAGTCAGATTTAATGAATTTTTAGAAATGGATATTTACCAAGGTAACATAGTAAGAACAGTTAATAAACCTTCTCTCCAAACAAGGGGCATGCTTTCCCACAGTAATGTAAAACGTTCAGGAGGAAGTAGGCTCAAGTTTAAAAAGCACCTGTGGCAAAGTGGTAGCTCACAGCTCCTATTTTTTAGAAATGCCTTTGTCCTCTTCATGGGGTCCTCATGAAGGTCAGCTTACATATGGTGTACCTTTTTCTAAGCTCCTTTCACATACGCTGTTGCCAGTCACTGCTGTTAAGAGTGACATTGTTAGAGTGCCAAAGAGAAATCCAATATTGTTTGACCCTTTATAGTTCACAAGGTCATCATGTGGTCTAAAGGGAGGAAGGAGAGGATAGAATCCCACTTCCCAAGTGATTTCATCTAAGTGATTTGGCTGAAGCTATTTCTGTCACTGGGTTGACAACATCAGAACTTCTGATTCCAATCTATCTCTCTTGCTGTTTTAATTCAAGCCCTACAGGGAATTACCAAATCTTTAGCCATTCTGAATTCACTTCCTGTGTACTATCATTCCATTTTATACAGTGGCTTCATGGAAATACTTTGCTTCTTCCAGATTGATTAGTTTTTTTAACAACTTGTTTAATGTCTTTGATTGACCATTTCAGTGGAGGTGTTCTCTCTTGATAAAGGTTTTGGGGTGTAGAGTGTCTTATTATTTACTTTAAGTAAGATGGAATGATTGAGATTGATTGATTCAATTAATCCTTGCCCTCAAATTCAGTTTCCACAAACAAACTGTTTAATTATCTCTTCTAGAATTTAGCCAGGGATCATTGTCAAGTTTTCTGCTCTGTGATTTTGAATCGAATCGACCTTGTTTGGAAATTGAATGAAATGTTGATCTCTAATCTCTCAACAGTTCTCCAGTTTTCCATCACTTGTCAGAAATTTCCACTAGAAGATCTATAAACTTGCCTATAAAGTTCCTTGAATGCAATAATATCAGAGCCCAGTGACTTTAACTCAATTAAATCAGCTAAGTGTTATCACTTATTTCATCACTTATCTTGGGCTTGAATTCTCTTTCAAACCTGTTTACTCCTTTTAAGTTTAAGTATAATGATCCTCAGAATAGAAAAGAGGAAATAAATTATGAGCTGAATAATTCTGTTTCTTTCTGTTTCTCCGTTAACATTATACTGTTTCATCTATACTACAGGCAGCAATCTTTCTCCCTTTTTTCTCCAGAAATAATTAAAGAAGCCTTGTGAAAAACAATTATATGTAGCATATTTGTTCATTCTGGCCTTTTGACTTGTTTATATTATTTTTAGGATGGAATACTGATTAATTGCATTTGTCTATGATTATTAGTCAGACTTTCATACTTTATAAATATCTCCTTAGACTTAGAGAGTTCTTTTTTGTTTACCTGTATGTAGGTCCCTTTTCACCCTCATTGGAAATAAACAGATTGTAAGAAATTCATTTTTTAAACATTCCCATCTCTCTTGAGCTATTTTTCCTTTCATAGTTTCAGATTATGAGATGAAATCTAACATTTTTATTTGCTTTTGAAACCGTTTCCCCAAATTTTGTAAAAACAAACCCGACTATGCATGGGAATCTATTCCCTGGTTATCATAAACCTTGAGATAGTTACTTTCCTTGAGGCACCTATCCATTGCTTCCCTTTCATAAATTAATCCTAATAGGGAATAAATCAGAATTAAGTTCATACTAGTTTTTCCCTGAAATTCAGTCCTACCTTTGCCTTCTGACAAATGCAACTGCAAGCTAGAAAGGGCAGGAAGTAATTTGATGTGCTACTTTTAGAAGAATGACACTTCCATTGTATGTGTATGTACCAAAAGTCCTCTACCATGTCTATACCTTACCTCCGTGCCAGTTTTGTTCTTGATATTATGAAAACTTAAGCCAGTTAGTTCCTTTCTCTCTCCCAGAGGTTCTTAGTATACTACCACAACGGTTTCACTTCTGTTTTGACCTCCTTCGATCTTTATTTAAATACTGTCCTCTATCATGAGTCCCCTGTAAGGTTAATGGCTTTCTAACCTCCATAGAGTTCTATTTCCTGATCCTTTCTGTGCAATCCATGTATTTGAACACATCTTCTTCCATATCTTTACTATTGATTGAGTCCCATTCTACCAAGTATTGGTGATAGCTATGAAATATAGCTGCTAATGAAAAAAATCAATAAAATAGAAATAATCATACCTAGTAGAGCTAATAAATGCTCTATATTTCTTAATTCAAATTATATTCTTGCATATATTATATATATAAATCACCTATAAACTATATTTATAGATAAATTTTAAAATAATTTTAAACTCAGAAACTAGTCTCCTAAGAACAACAAATAATATATTCAAGATGTAATCAGTTTATTTTTTCAGTTCTAACTTCTTTTGCTTCTTAAAACAATATAGGAAGAAAAATTGCAGCCTCAGGGCAAACAAATATAAATAGGTCTGTCCTGCTTAGATCATTCTAATTTTATTGAATAAAAATGTACTCATGTTTCTTTTTGTAATTGCTAAAATATGTACAAAATATCCTTTCTTTAGCTAAGTAATTTAGATAGATTTTGAAGTTAAATATTGAAAGGAAACTTTTCCTCTAAATGAAATTTGGGTTCTTCTTATCATTGTTATGGGAGAAGGAAGCATTTTTAAAGTGTTTATTTGTGCTTGGTATTGTGTTGGGCACTATAAAAATGTAATGTTTTTCTAAGGAAAAAAATCATGAAAAATAGTTTGCTCAGTGTTTTGAGAAGAATGTTGATTATGAATAAGCAGTGGAAGTTTTAACCACATTTCCCCTTCTATTCTCACTAGAATAATGGAAAGACTGTACTTACAGTTTTAGTAATGTTTTCATGGATGGCACAATATGACTAGAATGGACTGACATCATGGTGGGCATAGCATAGGCACAGGCATCACTTAAATTTGTGGCTTAATTTATTTTCTTAAAAGTAAAACTATATGTTGAATAACTGCTATGGTTCTGTGCCTTTATATTTAGCTCAATTGTGGCTGAAATGAGCCTGACATATGGTACACCTCAACACTGTTCCAAAAATAACAGGGAAGTGAAAAAAAAATCTATTTTTTAAAACTTTAGTCATCTTCCCTCTTCCCTCCTGGAGCATTGCCTTGCCATGGCAGAAGGGCTTGTGTAGCTCAATGAAACTATGAGCTAGGTTGTGCAGGGTTACCCAAGATGAACATGTAATAGTGGAAAATTCTGACAAAAGGTGATCCTCTGGAGAAGGAAATGGCAAACCATGCCAATATCTTTGCCAAGAAAAACCCAAGCCTAGTATTAAAATGATAAAATATATGAGACTGGAAGATGAAACACTCAGGTTGGAAGGTGTCCAATATGCTACTGGGAAGGATAACTACAAGCAGCTTCAGCACTAATGAAGCAGCTGGGTCAAGGTGAAAGGAAGCTCAGCTGTGGATATATGCGGTGATGAAACACTGGCCTCTGGATTGGAAAAGATCAGTTTATATTGCAATCCTAAAGAAAGGCAATGCCAAAGAATGTTTAAATTACCAAACAACTGAGCTCATTTCACATGCCAGCAAGATTATGATTAAGAATTCTGCAAGCTAGGTTTCAGAAATATGTGAACCAAGAATTACCAGAAGAGCAAACTGGTTTTTGAAGAGGTAGAATAACTAGAGCCCAAATTGCTAACATTCACTGAATTATGGAGAATGCAAAGGAGTTCCAGGAAAACTAATCAAAACAAAACAGAACATCAACTTCTGCTTCATTGACTACACCAGAGGTTCCCAAACTTATTTGGCCTACTGCCCCCTTTCAAAAAAAAAAACAAAAACTATTCAGTGTCCTCCAGGAAATCTGCTTTCTTTAGCCCTTTAATGCCTTTCTCTTTGAAATTCACATCAACTCAAAGAATAGAAAATATATTTTAAAAATAATGCATCTTAAATTCAGTAATTTATTGTAAATTTGTGTGTTTTTCCTGAATCGGAATTTTGATGACATAATATTGCTTCATGTAACTCTATATAGTTTTACAAAGAACTCATTACATGCACACATTCCTGCCGATGCATGCTTGACTTCTGAACAATGCCGGACGTGCTGGTTTACTTAAACACTTGTTTGTTAAGATCTTTTGACAGACTAGACCACTGATTGGTTACAACTTCATTTTGTATGCTTATTATAATATAATCACTATGACTGTAACTTTGTTACACAACAGATGAGACATATATGAATGACTTTTGAAAACTTTCTTATCCTCTCTTCTTTCCTTATGCTTCTTCCACTGCCCCCTTATTTTTATTCAACACCCTCTAATAGCACTCAAAGCTACTACCGCTTCTCCTCCCCCAATCATTCCGGCACTCCCCGGGGAGCGGTATTGCCAACTTTGAGAACCTCTGGACTGCAATAAAGCCTTTGATTGTGTGGATAACAACAAAATGTGGCAAGTCCTCAAAGGGATGGGAATACCAGATCATCTTACTTGTCTCCTGAGGAACATTTATGCCAGCCAAGAAGCCACAATTAGAACCAAACATGGCACAACTGTTTATATTAAGATTGGAAAATGAGTATGACAAGAATGTATATTGTCACCTCATTTAACTTATATACAGAGTACATCATGTGAAATGCCAGGCTGGATGAATCAAAAGCTGCAATTAATGTTGTCAGGAGAAATATCAACCATCTCAGACATGCAGACAATACTACACTAAAGGCAGAAAGTGAAGATTTGAGATGTTGATGAGGGTGAAAGAGAAGGGTATAAAAGCTGACTTGAAGCTTAACATAAAAAAAACTAAGATCATGGCAACTGTTCCATCATTTCTTGTCAAATGGAGACAGAAGAAATGGAAGCAGCATGAGTTTTTATTCTTGGACTGAAAGATCTCTGCAGACAGCAACTATAGACTTGAAATTAAAAGATGCTTGCCCCTTGGAAGGAAACCAGTGGCAAATCTGGACAGCATATTAAAAAATAGAGACATCACTTTGCCAACAAAGGTTCACATAATCTGTGAAAGTTGTGAGAAATCTGAGTACTACGGAATGGAAGTTTTCAAACTGTGGTGCTTGAGGAGACTTTTGAAAGTCCTTTAAGGGCAGCAAGGAGATCAAATTGGCCATTATTTAAAGAAATTCATTTAGACTATTCATTGGAAGGACAGGTACTGAAGCTGAAGCTTAACTACTTTGGTCACTTAATGAGAAGACAGGACTCATTGGAAAAGATTCTGATTCTGGGAAAGTTTGAAAGCAAAAGGAGATGGGGATGGCAAAGGATGAAATGGATAGATAATATCATGGAAGCAATGAACACGAGCTTGGCCAAACTTGGCTTGTCCTCCTCAGAGTGAAGTCCCCTCAGGACATGAGGCAGCTCAGAGTAGGGTACTAGTGAGCAATACTGAATAGCTACTATAAATCCTGTCTCTGTCTCTGTCTCTCTCTCTCCTGTCTGTCTCTTTATCTATCTCTTATCACACTCTCGTTGCTTCAGTACCTTTGTCACTATTTTTCACTGTCTGTTTCTGGGTCTTTCTGCCTCTATTTTTCTGTCTCTTTCTCTTGCTCTCACCCTTTTTCTCTTTCATACTATTATTTCAAGCCAGGTTCAATCCATTATTTTACCTAAACAATAGAAAAAAGAAACCCTCGTATTTTCTTTTTTGTTGTAATGAAGCTGTTGAAGTGTAAGGAAACTACTGGAGAACTAGATATGAAAAAAATGGGATTGATACATGCATTTTTGCTTAGTCTGAGAGAGGGAAGGTCTCAGAATATAAATTTAAATATCTGCAGTCAGGTGGTACAAGGGAGAGAGCTCTCGTAGACACTGCCTCCATTTTTTTGCCTATAAAATAGGGATCATAATTGTACCTGTCTCCCAGAGTTATATGAGAGTTAAATGAGATAATGTTTGTAAAGAGCTTAATACAATGCCTGGAACAGGGGTGAGTAACCTGCAGCCTCCAGGCCACATGTAGCCTTCTAGGTACTCTGGAGCGGCCTTTTCACCAAGTCCAGATTTTACAGAACAAATCCTTTTATTAAGGGGATTGGTTTTGTGAAGTTTGGATTCAGTCAAAGGGCTGCACTTGAGTTACTAGAGGGCCACATGTGGCCCCGAGGCTGCAGGTTCCCTGCCCCTGGCCTGGAACATAGAAGTGCTATATAAATCCTTATTCCTTTACCCTTCCTGTCACCATTAAAGTCTGTCAGAAGTCATCCCTTTAAGACAGAGGGATGGGAATTCTGCAGCAATTAAACCTTAAACACTGGCTGAACCAAACATAAAACCATTTTTTCATGAAACCCGAAAAATTCACATTTTAAAGATTTCATATATTTATTTTCTTTACTAGATAGTTTGATAATATCCTTTTATTATGACAAAATAATACTTTGATTTTTAGAGACCATGCAGTGTTTTTACTAATTTTTAGTTTATTTATTTAATAAATGAAACATTATGACCATTACAATTGCCAGAGTAGGAATGAAAACTCCCTCATCTCAAGCAAAAGACATCAGACAAGAATCCATGTTTAGTAAGCCTTATAGTAGTAGTAGTAATGACACATTTCTATTGCATTTTAAAGCATTTAAAATTTGATTCACTTGAGCTTATACATGAGAGGTAACAATACAAAATAAAGATTAAATTTGCTAAAATAGCTGCTCTATTATATATAGGTGTTCCCTTTGATATACAGTAACATTGGTTTGCTTGAGTATATTGAAATACATTTTTGGCAATAAATAATGTTGCGTGACAGTTAATATTTACAGCCATTAGTAATTCATTATTATTTGATAATATTTAGGGAATTACAGTCACTATGATAGAATTTAATTTTTAAATTCAATTTTATTTTATTCTCAGTTCCATATTCTCCTTTTTTCACTCCTTCCCCACAATTGAGAAGTCAAGAAATACAAAACCTATCACAAATATAAACTCATACAAAACAAATTTTGACACTAGCCATTAACCCCACTCCCTCCTAAAAAGGAAAGAAAAAAGGCAAGAGAGGAAAAAATATATACTCTGAGTCCATCAATTCTTTCTCTGGAGGTAGAGAGCTTTTTTCATTATATATCCTTTGAAGTTTTGGTATGTCATCGTGTTGATCAGAGTTACAAAGTCTTTGACAGCTGATTATCTTTACAATAATATTTTTCCTGTATAAATTTTTCTCTTTTTTCTGCACATTTCAGTTTCCATCAGTTCATATAAGTCTCCCCTGAAACCATCCCCTGTGTCATTTCTTACAACACAATATTATTCCATCATATTCATATACCATAACTTGTTCAGCAATTCCCTCAAGGCTACAATTCTTGGCTATTACAAAAAGAGCTGTTATAAATATTTTTGTGCATACAGGCCCTTTTTCTTTTTCTTTAATTTCTTTGGAGTAAGACCTAGTAGCAAGTACTGTAGATTTCAAATGAAAGTATAGTGACTTGAAAGGATGAAAACAACATTGACTGACAAATGCTATTATTGATCCAAGAAACTGAAGAACTTATTTGTAAGTTATAGCACTGTTAAAAATTTCAAGGAAGATACAGGAGATCAAGAAATAGTATATCTGAGTCAGAATTATATCTTCCTAGTCAGAGTCAAATTACACATGATTCATGTATCAAATATAGAACAGACTTATTAAAGAACACACAAGAGGGAAAGGGACCCGAATATACAAAAGTATTTATAGCAGCTCTTTTTGTGGTAGCAAAGAATTGGAAATCAAGGGGATGTCCATTAATTGGGGAATGGCTAAACAAGTTATGGCATATGGATGTAATAGAATATTATTGTGCTATAAGAAATGGGCAAGATACAGAATTCATAATAACCTGGAAAGAACTACATAATATGATGCTGAGAGAGAGGAGCAGAACCAGGAGAACATTGTACATAACTGCAGACATATTGATTCTGTGATGACTAACTTTGATAGATTTGGCCCTTCTTAGCAATACAAGGTTCAAAGACAGCCCAAAAGGTCTCATGATGGAAAGAACTATCTACATCCAGATAAAGAACTATGGAGTATGAATGTGGATTGAAGGAAGCTATCTGTTCTCTGTCTTTTTTCTATATCTTTTTTTTGGTTTCATTTCTTCGTTCTCATGATTCACTCCATTAATCATGGTTCTTTACAACTTGACTATTGTGTGAATATGTTTAATGTGAAGGTATATATAGAACATATATCAGATTCCATGCAGTCCTGGGGGGAGGGGTGAAGGGAGGGAGGGGTAGAAAATTTGGAACTCAAAAACCTGTGGAACTGAGTGTTGTAAACTAAAAATAAAAAATTAAATATTAAAAAAATAACAGACTTATTAAGGAATTATAAATAAGAAATTGGAAATGGGCAACTTTTCTTGACTGAACAGAATTTCAAACTTTATCGTATTATTTTGTGGATTTGCGATCTCACTGATAGTTATGAAATGCAAGGATATACCTATCATGTTCAACCTATGCCTTCTCATCTTGTGAGATTTTTTTCCCTTGTAATCTTGTAATGTTGCCATTTCAGGGTGGGGTGGGGATGGGAATGTAGCTTTTTCAGTATCTCTTTACTCTTTACTCTGTATGGCTACAAATGGAATTTACAGGCCATTTATTAGGGTTATTTTTCATTGTCACTACATGACAGATACATGCCCTTTCTCACTCAGACATCTCTCTGATGATATCCTAAGCCTTATTTTTCCTGTACAATTCTGCATTGGTAATATGTGGTAGTGTACTGATGTTCATCATGTACCTCTCCTTTGCCCTATGGTTAGTCTGCAATTTGATTTTTCAGAGATTATGGTATTCCTTGACTAGCGTTAATAACAAATTACCAAAAGAATATTGAAGTTAAAAATCTGGGTTTTTGCTTCAGGGAAAAGCTTGATATTATTAGAATTTTAAACAATTTTCCAAATCCTTCTAGCCCACCCTTCCCCTTCTATTCAATTCTGGGCCCAGTGCATTGTCCAATCCCAGTGTCTATGAATTGTCTTTCTAATTGCATATCATATTCTAAAAACAAGCATTCTTCATTCACTCATTTCTACTTTATTCTCCCCATGTGGATAGTTAGGCCCAACCCTTTTGAATGGAAAGGGATCTCATTTGGGAAGCTCTGAAATAGTATGGGACTTGACCTGAGCAATACAAAGTCATCCCCAAATAAGAACGTGTAGAGGACCTCACTATATGGAATCCCTTTTCCATTTGCACTCAGCACTGGACATCTGTCAAGACTGTGATGAACACTGTTAGTGTGCATATATCTTTCTATTTAGTACTTCATTTCATATTGATAATCTGAGGGTAATTGAATTAAGTTACTTTGGTTATAAAATTTTTATAACCCTAAGATATGCATGGAAGGCATTTTGTTAGAGGAGAGCTTTTAAGTCACTGCTCTGCTTTCCAGAATTAAATGGTTTTATATGGTGAATTAGCAAGAAGTATAGTGAAACATTACCGGAAAAATATTTAAACCTTTATAAATATCTTTTGCTTTTAAATCACATTCATTTCTAAAGATATCCCTTGTCTCAACCCTCCTTCCCCATTTTTTGTCAACAGGCCTTGCCCCCTTGGTCTAATCTTCATTTTTGTCATGTGACTGGCTTTTTCAAAGGGGATATTTGATGTTATTTTTAGTTATTTGAGTAGTATGCCAGAGTGGAGAGAGAGTCAGTCACATGATCAGGAAAATCTGAGTTCAAGTCATGCCTCTGGCACATACTGAGTATGAAAGAATAGAAAAGTTGCTCAGTGATACTGAGTAATCATTCATTTCCTTAGGTAGTACTCTCAAAGGCTCTCAATTACCTAAAAAGCGGTTGATTTGCATTGATAAATTGATTTCCCTTACCTGGAGTGCTCTAGAGAGATGAAACACAGAAAAAAAAAATTGAGATGATGAATGGAAAATTCTAACATAAACTTCAGCATCTTTGTCAAGTTGTTCACAATGGTTTGTTTTGTTATTTATTTTTATTGGGAGGCATTTGAGGTTAAGTGACTTGCCTAGGGTCACACAGCTAGTAAGTTTCTGAGGTCAGATTTGAACTCAGGTCCTCCTGACTCTAGGGCCAGTGCTCTGACCATTGTGCAACCTAGCTGTCCCCACATTGGTTTATTTAAAAGATTTATATCAACCAAATGGCTCAGGCTTAGTTCTCAAAAAAAAAGGAAAAGAAAAGAAAAAGAAACAGGTATGTTGATACATGTGCATGTATGTGTGTGTGTGTGTATATATATATATATACACATATATAATGTATATGTATATAATTTCATTTAACCATAAAATCATAGAATCTCAGAGTTGGAAGAAGGTCAAAAGATAGAGTAGTTCAGCACTTCTTAAACTGAGTCATGACCTCATATGGGGTCTTATGTGTGGGGGGTTATGAAAATTTGGCAACAGTGAAAAGTTTATTAATGTACAATGACCTAAAATTAATTCAAAATCAAATGCATAATGAGTCCAAGGTGTTTCTGGCAGTGCTTGCCCATGTTGCATCGTACAACTTCACTGCTGCCTTGGTTTCTAACACACAACATGTGTACTTTGCACCACACATGCTATCACACCACTCAATGCCAATGAACACTGCCAGAAACACCTTGGCTCAGATTCAAGACGATTGTATATTATGAATTTCAGTGTTTTTACTGTACATACAAAATTGTTGAATGAATTTTGGCTTGGGATTAGGACAGAATTTTCAACCATTTTTTGAAATTGCCTTAAACATATTCCTGCCATTTTGTACTACATATTTATGCAAAGTGACGTTCTCAGCATTGAAAATTACAAAATCAAAATATCGATCAACTCTGAAAAACATTGAAGACGCTCTCCATCTTGCAGTATCAAATATTCCACCATGATTTAATTCTTTATGTAAAAATAAACAAGCACATCTATATCGTTAGTATGTAAATTTGCTTTCATCTTTAATAAATGGTAAGCATATGTATACCAAAGAATTGTCTTAAAATAAATTTCTTTATGATTTATTATCAGGAAATGTTTGATTTGTATACCTATTTTATATTCTTATATACCCAGGGTCATGTAAAAATTTCTCGGGAGAAAAGGCATTGCAAGTGGGAAAAGTTTAAGAAGCCCTGGTCTAGTTCAAAGTTGAACTAGTTGTATCTAAACAGAAACTTTCTCTACAATATACCTGACAAATAGTTAGCTAGCTTCTGATTTAACATTTTCAGAGATGAGAAGCTCATGAAATCTCAAGGCAGTACACCTCATTTTTGACATTTGTAATTGTTAGGAACATTTCTCTATATTGGAGCCAAAATTTGCCTCTCTACTCATGTTTCCTAGTTTTGGCCTTTGGTACCTAAAAGAGCAAACCTCTTCCACATTAGGGAACAATGTTATTTTGCCTCTCTTTTCCTCTCTTTGCCTTTACCTCTTGCTTTCTCTACATTGCCCTGCTCCCAACCCCTTTTTCTCCTTGTAAAACTGTGTGATCTTGAAGATAGGAACCATATCTTATAATTCCCTATCACTAGCTGATCCTAACACAGTGCATGGAGTTAGGGACTACATCTCTGATTCATTTATATGAGGACCTTCTCCAAAACTTAGAGTTTTAGAGAGGTGCCTAGAGGATGGAGAGTTAAATGAATTGCCATGGATTACACAGCCAGTGAATGTCAGAGACTGAATTTGAATCCAGGTCTTTCTGGCTTTGAGGCCAATTTTCTATTGATTATACAACCCTGACTCTCTGTTAAATATAAAGTAGACCTAAATAAAATTTTACTCATGCTAGATTTTTTGCCTCAGTATATATTTTCTCACTCTGTTCTATAACAATAATATTAAGAATTTCTTTTTTACTTTGTCCCTTAAAATATGCAATGATTCTAATTATATTAAAAATTCAATGATTATTTGCAAAGATACTAACTACATTCTCTATGTTTACACCAGGGATTTTCAAATCCTTGTGTGTGTACATATGTACTTGTGTGTGTGTGTGTGTGTGTGTATGTGTGTGTGTGTGTGTGTGTGTGTGTGTGTGTGAGAGAGAGAGAGAGAGAGAGAGAGAGAGAGAGAGAGAGAGAGAGAGAGAGAGATGGACACTACTGGCAGTCTGGCAAAAACTTTAGACTCCTCAGCATAATATTTTTACATAATTGAAGAGGATGCCAAATTTCAGTTGGAGGTTAGTGAAAAGAAAAATGTAATTTTTTCCCATCCAGAGTCACAGATACCTTGAACTCTATCCATGGATCTCTTAGAGGTCCCTGGACCCTAAATTAAGAACCCCTGCTCTACATGATGTTCTTACACTTATATGGCATTTGTATGGAGAGGATGGTAGTGTGAGGATAGTTGCCATTTTGTGAAGTAAAAAAAAAATATGGCACACCTTTGTGTGAAGAGAGATATTCAAATATCTTTAGGATTATTTTATAAACACATAGAATGTTTTTTAAGTCAAAGTACTATTTTCATATTTAAGCTAAAACCAAGTTTTATTACTTGACTCTAGCATATGGAGTCACACTGACAGATAGAACACTAATTACTATGAAAAATATTTGTCAAAATTAAGGCTAAAACATGGGACATACCTTTAAAATTTCACAAGTAATATAGTTTTTTTAAAAAGAATTTCTAGCTCTGAACATTTAAAAAATATACACATAGAAACTTCATAATTTGCAGAGCTCTTTCCATAAAATGTCATGAGGTAGATAGCAGGAGTACGATCATTTCTACTTTACTAATGAGGAAACTGAGACACAGAGTGTCTATAGTCCAATTGGCTTCTGTTCTTTTGATTTTAGTTAATCTGTGACAAAGGTAAAGCTTGACTAGATATCCGTAAAATTAGAACAATTCTCTTTCTACTAAAGCACACTTATTGCTACATGAATCAAATATATTGTAGCTATAAGCATTCAAGTTCATAGAACAAGCCTTTAGCCTGAGATGAGTAATTTAGCTTTATTATTTAATGAAGATATAGAAAAAAAGATGCAAATAGAACTTGGTGCCCAATATAATATTTCATCTTGATAAATGTAAATAGTTTCTCTTTCATGTTCCTCTTTCTCTTCTTCTCCATTACTAATGTTGAGACAACAATGAAGACTGAAATTCATTTTCCAAGTGTCTTTCATCTGCTATGAAATCAATGACTTGTCTGAATTTGTGTGGGCATGATGAAGTCTCAGAAAGTTTTGAACCAAATTTTAAAACTACCTGATGCTATCAGATTCTTCTCAGTGGACAAATTATTGATTTGAAAGTAAATATCTTAATTAAAAATGCATGGACTCATTTGATCTCAGTAAATACTATTCTATATTTTAACCTATCAGGACTATGTTAAGATTCTTTGGATGGAGTAATATTTCAATGCATCAAGGTTAAACAGTTTCATCATTGTAGATATTCCCTCTTCCAAAGAAGTTAGCCATGACCTTTATGAGTTCTTGTGGGTGAAAAAAAATATGCATTGATAGCTAAACAAATGTTGAGTCTTCCTGAACTTGGACCAATCTCTGGATGATAGAAATATAATTCATTCTTAGCACGTCTTAAGGCACATGTTTTTAGATTGGTAGTGTCAGTCACACTTCTCATTTTGTTGGCATTTTTTTTGATTGACTTGAGGTCACTTCTATGCAATGCTGAAGCATTAGAATAACACTTTAGTTATGACAATATTTAAATAAAATTTTGAATGCCCATTAAAAACAATAAACATTTTTCTCCCAGAAAATTTGAAATTTAGGCCCAGACTTTGGAATGAGAATTTATTTTTCCTTTTTACAAGCCATCAATATAAATGGTAGATAAGTTTTTATGTGACGGTTTTGAAACTGAAAATTTAAAAACAAATAAGAGATATTGGGCCTGAAGGTACAATCTTAGTGAAGAAGAAAAACAGTATGTGGTGAAGTAAGTTTCAGACTTAGATACGTCATGTTTAAAATTATGAATCAGTGGCTGAAGGAAATATTGTATTATAATACTGCCTCATCTAATGCAGAAATTCACCTAAGTGATTAAAAATGTGCACAATGATAGATTAAGAATGAGAATGCATGAACAGATTAGTTGTGTCTTTTTCTAATTAATCAAAATTCTAACTAAGCAAAAATTCTAACTAAGCAAAAAGAGCTTCATGAAGAAAACTAAATATTAAGATTAATTCAAGGATGAATTACAGTCAAAGCAAAGATATTAGAAGAAATTGGTTCTAAGAACTTGTACAGAAATTACTTTGAAAGTATGTTTCTTCTTTAGAAATGTCACAGTTAAACCCAATTATAAAATTCACAAGAGGCATTCCTGCTGCCATTGGGTGATACATGAATATCTTCATTATTTTTTCATACGTGATTTATCTTTGGACCAAATATACTATTCAAATTTATTTGTTATTTCCAAACAGTATTTTTAAATCAAAACACATTAGAATATTTGCCAGCTTAATAGAATAACCAAATAATGGATTAATTTCAACAATGTGTCTACGAGTTGTTGTTAAAGCAAATTTTCAACATGATTAAAATGAGGCTAATAAAATTGCTTTAGGAATCCATGAGAATTTCTAGCAAAGTGAAAATGTATCACTCTAATAAAACAGTCTCCCATTTCAGGAGAAAGTTGTCAAAAACACTCATAAGAATTTTTTTTTAGTCTGCTCACAACATGTAATTAACAAAATGAGCATAATTTATTTAATATTTAAAAAACAGATGGCATATAATAAGCCCAATTCTCCTGTTGCAGATGTGTAAGGCATGACAACATTACTTCCAAATCCCCATGGGAAGAAAATCCTACATTGGCTGTTTCTGTTATAAGTAGAGCTGAATTCTCCATCAAAATATAAACCCACTATAGTGTTCCCCTGTGTAATTTATCCCACCCGTCCTCTCATTGGTGGGTTAAAGGACTGGGTTGAATGTGTGTGTGTGTGTGTGTGTGTGTGTGTGTGTGTGTGTGTGTGTGTTTAGTGAGGTTGTACTTTGATTTTATTATACTAATATATTCATTTATGACATGTTCCTAAGGTTAGGCATCTTCAGACTCAGCAGATGAAAACAACACACCCTAATGCTCACAACTACTCAGAATCAACTTTTCGGGTTACAGGCTGCTGGGAAATTTATAGTTCATCAGTCTCAAGAAATGCACACTGAGCAAAATGAGAGAGTGCTTGGCCTTTGTCTGGGGGAAAAAAAACAAACCTCTCAAAGTGAGACACTTGATGGACACAAAAGGACAAACTTGAATATTGATTACCATAGTCAGCAGAATTCTGCCCCTTTAAATGCTCTCAAAGTTCATCCTTTTTTTGCAGGTGGTTCTTTGAATGGAGGAGATAGAGAATACATGCACTTTCATTTTTGCATTAATAAGTGATAACACTTAATTTCATACATTTTGACCTGCTTAATTGGTTAAAAAAAGGTTGTTATGCAAAAATCTTCTGCCACCACTGACTGTTCACTGAGCAATTTTTCTCCTTCCATTATACTTAGTAACTTGTCACATTTTAAATGGTTTTTGTAATATAGTAAATAATGGATAAAAGTGAAATGCTTTGTATATTGTTTAAATCTGCAATTCAAAAAAATGTTTCATAAAAGCAAAGAGGCATTTGCCATATGACTAGATTCATTTAAAATAGGGCTCTAATTTTATTCAAGGCCATAGAGTAGCAGAATTTCCAAGTAAGCTAACATTTTGTCTTTTAAAAAATATCATTTGTTTAGATTTAAAATTCCATAGTGACTTACATTAATCTATATTCAATATTACTTGACTGGAGTGAAAGGGCAATGATCATGCGGTAAAAGTCATTTGGGAAAGAGCATTACAAAATATGTCATCATCTGAATAGAAAGAAATCTGTAAAGAAATTCCTTTATGCTTTCTTTGAGCCCTGATAAAATATTTTCAATGCTATTTTTTTAATTTTAAAATTGCTTATAAAGTCTGTCTTTTTTTTATTTAAAAAAGGAATTTTTAATCACTAGTCTAAATTCACTCTTAATGTTAGCTCTAAGGAACTCTCCTGTTAATTCTAGTGCAGAAAAAAGATATTACTAGAGCCCTTCCCTGGAGTGAGAGCAGGCCAAACTTTTCCCTACTACTCTTCGAATTCTTACCTGTACCCCAATCTGTATCTACTGTCCTGTGAAGAGGGATTGGGGTTTCATCGCCTTTTGAAGCTTGAGGTGTATATACAATGTTGTTTCTTTCTGTGACCACTCAACAAAACCCGCATTCCAACTTGGGAACTCCTCTAGTGAATTTTGGCCCTGGTGAGACCATTAAGCACTTTATATTTTTTGAATAAATTAAAATTAAGACTACTGGATATTGTATAAAAAAGGGAAAAAACAGTCCTTTGAAAATATATGGCTTTTAATATCCTGAAGGGTAAATCTCCTCTTCATCCATACCCCTTAAAACTGTCTCTTCTCCATTTTCTAGAATTAACTTTTCAGCTGGCCATTTCCTGTTTCTGACCACTAAGTGAATTTTTGATTGTCCCCTCTTCCTTTAAACTCATTGCGTCCAACAGATACCTTTTTCATCTAGTATTCTGTTCCCTACACAATCCACTTCATCTGATGGCCTATTATGAATACACACATTGCACTGAGGTAATACAAGGGACAGATACTGTCTATAATATAATTGTTTAATTAATAACATACAAACAATGACAAGGCAATTTATGAAATACTTTAAATAAAAATTTAAAAGTCTATAATTATTTATCAAATGCCAATTTATGTTGAAGACACTTTGACCAGGTTGGAACATCAAAGAAGTATAAGGTATTAGACAATTCCTGCTTTCTACAAATGTGCAAAGCTGTTGGAAAGAGAAAACATAACTACACAAAAAAGTAAAGAAAATCATAGCATTTAGAGCTGGAAGAAAACTTAACATTCATTGAGTTCAAACCCCCAATTTTAAAGAAGAGAACTACTGAATTCAAATAACTATTCGATATAATAATGGAATCACAGACTCTTAGCGGGGAAAGGGACCCTCATGATTTTTATTCCAACCCACACTTGAGTAACAATCTCTTCTACAGCATATGCAAACTAGTGGACATCCAACCTTCGAATAAAGAGCCCCATTAAGGTAGTACCTGATACCTGATTAGGCAGTCCATTCCACTAAGGGATCAATTAAGCAAGAAGGCATTTATTAAGTAACTAATATATAGCAAGAATTGTACTACGAGCTGGTGATACAAATACAATAAATACAACACTTTAAACTTGTAAGAGCTATCATTCCAATGGGAAAAACAATATAAATTATAAAGCAGTTAAATAAACTTGAGTGGCTCCATTTCACCTCCAGGGGAAAAAAATCCCATTTGGCTTTTAAAGCCCTTAAAAACCTGACCCTTTCCTACATTCCAGTTTTCTTGCCCTTTTTTCCTCTCAACATACTCTGTAATCCAGTGAAATTGACCTCCTTATTTTCTTCCCACTCAATATTCCCATTTTCATTGTCTGTCTCCTATAGCTAGAATTTTCTTCCTCAAATCCTCCTAGCTCATCTGGCTTTCTTTGAATCTCAACTAAAGACTCATCTTCTCAAAGAAGTCTACCCAGTCCTCCTCAATCTTAGTCTCTTCCATTGAGACTACTCCTAACTTAAGCTGTTTCAATCATGTTTGTTGTTAATGTTCAGTTGATTTCAGTCATGTTTAACTCTTCATGAGCCTGTTTGGCATTTTCTTACAAAGATACTGGAGTGGTTTGCCGTTTCTTTCTCCAGATCATTTTACAGATTAGTAAACTAAGGCAGACAGGATTATGTGACTTGACCAGGGTCACACAGCTAGTAAGTTTCTGAGGCCAGATTTGAACTCATGAAAATGAATCTTTCTGACTTCAGGCCTGGCACTCTATTTACTGTTCCACCTTATTTCCCCCATTAGGCTGTGAGCTTCTTGAAAGTAGGGTTGCTTGCGCGAGTCTGGGAGCAGCCTTCTCACATCTAACTCAGAACTTTTGCAGCCTGACCAACAATCTCAATATCTCCCCAGATATCCCCCAAAATGGCATTCACTGTCAAGAACCAGCTGATTTTGAATGTCCTAAAGGAAGAACAGGTTCCCCAGAACAAGATCACTGTTGTTGGGGTTGGTGCAGTTGGCATGGCATGTGCCATCACTATTTTAACAAAGGATTTGGCTGATAAACTTGCCCTAGTTGGTGTAATAGAAGACAAACTAAAGGGAGAGATGATGGATCTCCAACATGGCAGCCTTTTCCTCAAAATGCCAAAGATTGTTTCTGGTAAAGACTACAGTGTGACTGCAAACTTAAAACTGGTCATTGTTACGGCTGGGGCACCTCAACAGGAGGGAGAAAGTCATCTTAATTTGGTCCAGCGTAATGTGAATATCTTTAAATTCATCGTTCCCAATATTGTTAAATACAGCCCTAATTGCAAGCTGCTTATTGTTTCCAATCCAGTGTATATTTTGACATATGTGGCCTGGAAGCTAAGTGACTTTCCTAAAAATCGTGTTATTGGAAGTGGTTGCAATCTGGATTCTGCACATTTCCATTACCTAATGGGGGAGAGACTTGGTGCCCATTCTTTAAGTTGTTATGGTTGGGTCCTTGGGGAACATGGAGACTCCAGTGTTCCTGTGTGGAGTGGTGTGAATGTTGCTGGTATGTCTCTGAAGAATCTTCATCCTTCATTGGGAACTGATGCTGATTCAGAGAATTGGAAGGATGATCATAAACAGGTGACTGAAAGTGCTTATGAGGTGATCAAGCTGAAGAGTTACACTTCCTGGGCCATTGGCTTGTCTGTGGCAGATCTGGCAGAAAGCATTATGAAGACTCTTAGGAGAGTGCATCCTATTTCCACCATGATTAAGGGCGTATATGGCATTAGTGAGGATGTCTTCCTTAGTGTCCCATGTCTCTTGGGGCAGAATGGCATTTCAGATCTGGTGAAGGTAAACCTGAATCTGGAGGAGGAGAGCCATTTAAAGAAGAGCACAGACACTCTTTGGGGAATCCAGAAGGAGCTGCAATTTTAAAACCTTTTAATGTGCTGCCGACAAGAGAGAACATGACAGTCATTAAGGGGTTATGTGTGACGTGCTTTGCAAATAGGTCAAATCTTTCCTCTGATTAGTGATTGAACACCAAAAATGGACACACTCTAGTCTCTTCCTAAAGTTAGAAATGGGGAATAGTACAGTGTGACTACTATTTGTTAAACCCTGTTGTTTGCATCTGATGCTGGATGTGACTTATATAGTCTCAGTAGTTGCTGTCATGGAGAGCCAGCGTCCCACAGGTATATGAACTACCTGCCATGTTTGTAGGTGCTATAGATTCCCGTAGGTCCAGAGGACAACACTTCTGGATACAGAACACCACACAGTAGTAATTCTTTATTGATGCATTGATTACTTTTGTGCTCCCCTTCATTAGGGCTCTGCAGCATGGCAATATGTATCACCTTTCCAGAGGACCTGATTTTCTCTCTCTCTCTCTCTCTCTCTCTCTCTCTCTCTCTCTCTCCCCCTCTCCATATATATATATACATATATATACATGTGTATATACATATATTTATGTATATACATATCAATAGATGTAAATTTCCATTTTATATAAAAAGATCTGTGTATGTACAATGATGCAATCAATTCCTCAAGTATCATACTAACCCTAAATACTGAATAAACAACAAATAACTGAAAAAAAAGAAAGTAGGGTTGCTTTTTTTTTGCCTTTGTTGTTTATCTCCAAGCACTTAGCACAATGCATATAAAAAAGCATATATGCACATTGCATATAAAAAAATTCTGAATGACTGTCTCACTTCTGGGTGTTCTGGTACTTAGTGATGTATTTTCTAAAATGTGACACACTGAATGGATGTCTAATACTCCAGATATCTAACCGTGCGTGGATGAGATATCCTAAGGAAGTATATGTAACCATGTGCTTAATTTTTACTTTTTTTATTTTAGAAATTTATTCTGTTTATTCCAAAAACAAAACAAAACAAAATGATTTATCAAGATAATTACTGTATGGAATTCAGGAAAGATAGAAATAACTTCAAACTGGGCTCTTTAGAGAATTTTTTATGGAAGTGAGATTTGAGCTGATGACCCAAGATGGGCACAGCCTAGCCTGCCCCTGAGCCCTGGTACAGCCCCTCTGCTGGGAAAGCGCTGGGGCCAGCTCTCCAGGCAGGTGTTAGTAGGGTCACTGCAGTCAAGCAAGCAAGCCTTTATTAAACACCTACTATGGATTTGGCCTGTCCCCACTTGTTCTTGAGGAGCTTACATTCTCTGGTCATTCAGTGAGATCTCCACACATCTGCATCTGGACAGAAAGGATAGCTCTCTGCTGCGAGGAACAACCTCTGTCCATCACTGACAATGAGATCCCAGTAATTCACAACAGGAGAGGGGTGTCTGAATTTGGATTGAGGAGACCACCAGTTCTGGGATCCGTGGTTTTCTGGGGAGCAGAAGTGTTCCTGAGACAGGAATCAAAGGCCAGTCCTTCCCCAGTAGCTTGGCTTATTGAGAAAAAAAAAAAGAAACTAGCACTTGAGGGGAGCCAGGCATGGTGGTGAAAGCATTCAAGGAAAATGGAAGGTTAATATGAATATCAGTTCTGTGGAAAATGCTCTTATGTGAACAGTGATTAAGGTGAATCAAATGATCTTAGGTATGTTCATTCTCTGAAGTATAAGATTCCACGGAATTGAGATGTTTTCAGAAGACTGAACAAACTTTTTAGTTCAAACTCGTGAAGAATCGAACATATAAATTCAGTGGCCCAGATAAATATATGGAAACGAAATATGTTAGCTAGAATAAATGATCAGATTTTATTCTCTAAGCATGGGCAGCATCATTATTTTTATCTGCTGTGGGCATTTGCTGTGGACAAAAGATTTGTATTGAATTGGATGCCCTATGGGCACTTCCAACTCAACATGTCTAACAAAAAAAACTTGTGATCCTTCCCATCAAACTGATGGGGTGCTTGTGCTTCAACCCCAGCCCTAGGACCATATCTCTCCCCAGCTCAAAGACCATATCTCTGGCAATAACTCATGAGTGGGCCCCAGTGAGGCAAACTATTTCTCCCTCTTATAAGAACAAGCCAAGCTCTGTAGAATATCCCTTGTATGATCAGGACTATTTTGTAACAGCAGAATTATCATGTACTGATTCCCACACTTACCATATACAATCCAGAGGTCAAGCCACAGATGTCAACTCCCAAGGCTGTCTTGTTACAGATGTAACAGATGTACAGGCCCCTTAGAAGCTTCCCCCATACCCCCAAAGGCCATGCCTGTGTGAATGATGCCTGTGCCCAAGATACAGAAACTGTATGTCACCACCTAATTAGCATACTTGGCAGAGCATTCACTGTACTTTCTCTACATAAGCTTTAGTATCACTCCTATCAAGTTTGAGTTCCCTAAAGGAGCTCACCTGCCTTTATTAGCATTATAATAAACTTTTTGCCATCTGACTGGAAGACTACTTGAGTCTGAGAATTTTTTCCAGACTATTCCATCTTGAACCTTGGTATTTTGGTGTCCCTGAACTTCTAAACTCTATTTCCAAACTTCATTATTACTTTTGAGGGCACCATCATCTTTCCAATCCTCCAGGTTCACCACCTCATTTTTATCCTGGATCCCTCACTCTCACTACTGATCTCCAGACAGCTGTGGCATCTTTACATTTCTATCTCCACATCTCTCATGTATACGTACCTTTTTCTCCACTTCATCAGCTATTAACCTAGTGCATTTTCTCATCATCTCTTGCTTAGACTTGCATTCCGATAAGATGACCAAACAGGTCAGAAATTTCCAGACTGTTGTAATAATGTTTTTAATTGGCCTTGCTAGCTAGCTCAAGTCTATCCCTATTATAATCCAAACTCAACTGCCAAAGTGATTTTCCGAAAAAAATCAAGCCTTAACCGTAGCTCTTCAGTAGTCAATAAATTCTACTGGTTCCTTATTACCTCCAGGATCAAATATAAAATTCTCTTTCATTAAAATTTCTTCACAAACTGGCCCTTTGCTATCTTTTCAGTGTTCTTATACTCTACTATATCCCATATACTATTTAATGCTCCCAGTAGCGACAAACTCAAATAGAAACAGATTCCTGGAAGGCTACATATTGTCTTATAAAACCACAGATTAACATTATTTATGTTATATTGAATTTTTCTTTTGTTAGACATGTCCCAATTATATTTTAATCTGCCAGGTAGCTTCTGAGATTGCCTTCAACACTCAGCTCTCCTTCTTCTTCAGGAGGCTGGTCTACCCCAAATACTCCCAGGGCTTTTCCCTTTAAGATTAATTTCCAGGTATCCCATTTGTATCTTATCTCAAATCTGTTTACATGTTATCTCCTTCATTAGAATGGAAACAGCTTGAGGCCAGGTATCAAGCAGTGTTTTGTTTTTTTTTGCTTTTTTGTTTTCCCCTACCATTGTATCCCCAGCACTTAGCTCAGTACCTGACATATCTTAAGTGTTTAATAAATTCTATCAACTAGGGGCCTTAGTTCTGGCAAAGATATAGACTTTAAAGAGATAATTGGACCCTAAAGAGAAGAGAAACTTTCTGATTGGTCAGCTTCTAAGTGCCTTCCCCAAAGTCCTTTAACCCTATGGTTCATAATGTGTTTCTTTTTTGGTAGAAGAAAGATTCATTTATTTCCTTCTGTAGATAATAAAAAGGATCAATACCCAGGCACTTCTTAACTCAGACTTCTGTAAATCTTTTTCCCTATGGCAACAGAGCAATTACTTTTCAGCATATTGATTCCTTTATATTTTAAATATAGATAAATGTAATCAGTCTGAAAACCTAGGGGTTAGCTAATGCCCCCAAGTTGAAATCCCATGCCAAAAAAAGAAAAAAAAAAGCAGCGGTGCCACTCAGTATGGCTCTCTGCCAAACCTGCTTACGATCTAACTTTTAGATAAGGAAAGAATCTCTAATCATTGTATTACTATTACAGCTAACATGAAGGTCAATATTCACAAATGTCCATTAACCTTTCCCTAGACTTTTCCAGAAATCCAAGTCATTTATGTTTAATTGCTGGTCCTGCCCCATGACAGCAAAAGCTGTGAAAATCAAGAGCTTCTTCTGAAGGAGAAAGGATAGAGGTGAAGATGATTGTTCTAAATAACTTGAAGGGAGCCACATATTCAAAAATTCCAAACTTTTCCTAGCAGGGTAGTGACTATAACCACCTACCACCACACAATCCTATTCATAGGAGGTCAGTGCCACATGAAAACAAAACCATTGGGCTTCCCAGAGAATTACAAACTTATTTTCTACATAGTCCTTTAAAGGCGAGAATGATAATTTCCTCAATTGCAGTGAACTCTATAAAACCAGAAAGTCACTGAACTAAAAAAGAGGAAAGAAAATGTTGTGTTTTATATGAGTGTGTGACTATTTCTATTTTTAATGGCTCCCACCAGCACTGCCCAGAACACGTGGCAAAGGCTTACTGGCTGCTTCTATTTATAAAGAATCTATGGCAAGAACTGGTATTCAGGGTTGTTACAAAAAAAAAAGCCTCTCTGTTTATCAGTTGGAGCACAATAGACTGGAAAGCAAATAGCTAAATCATCCAAACTATTTTCTCTCTTTGCTTTCAAGAATATTTTCCCTCCCAGGAAATGCATTATTATATATAGTGGTTTTCTATTCTGCAAGAGGGAATGGAAGTTGTCATAAACCCCTGGAGATATGCTTGCTAAAGGTTTTCTGGGGGTAGGGACAGATTTGGTACTGCATTACAAACAACTTACAGATGCTCTATGTCACCACCATAAGGTGCTATTGTATTAGAAAGCAAACAGCTTCAAATGGAGGCTTAAATGGAGGTCAGGTAACAGAGAAGAAGCAGTGTCTATTGACACTTAGTCTTATTAGTGTACAGTGGATATCTCTGTAACAAGAGTTGTTTGTGTTTATATGGTGGCTTATGGTTTAATTGTATCTAATAGTCATTGAATATTAAGATCTTAGAACAGTGGAAATAGAGTGTCAGAAGATCTGACCTCTACTACCACATACTGACTATGGAACCCTGGACACACCACTTATGTTCTCAGGGTTCTAGATAATTCTCTAAGACTCTAAGGTACACACAATGTTTTTCTTCATTGGGAATTCCCTGCACTGTGAAGTATAGGGAACAAGGTTTGGTCCAAAAATTTGATAGCTGACATTTTAATCACACTTAGTGCTTTTCGAAGCAGTCTTGGGAAGAAATAGGGAGGTATTTTATAGGTGAGAAAACTGAGGTTGGTAGAGATCGAATGGCTTGTTGAAGCAATCAAGGGGTCAAGCTTGATCTCAAAACCTGGAGTTATGACTTAAAATCCAGGGTTCTTTCCATGATATTATGGTTGCCCCAAAGCATTTTATTTAGAGAATCACAAGCACATTCCTTCTAGCTATCTTTCAAGGTGGTTAAAGTGTCATTCTCATTTTGTGGTTCGAGAAACTGATACTTAGAGTAGTGGTGAATTTTTCCTACTTCCTTGCCTAGTAAGTGTAGGAGACAATACTTGAATCCAAAGGTCTCTAGTTCTTTTTCTAATATGCTACACCGCTTCATTGCTCCCTCTTCTGCTACCATTGAATTTATTCCACCACATTTAAAAGTCAATAATTAGCCCCTTCCCCAAAAAACCAAGAGTTGACTTAAAATTGTCTTCAATGTTTAGACATATAATTTAAGGTAGGGACATAATTTACATTTATAGTTTCTTAATTTTAAAGCATTATATACTTAGAACTTTATGGGACCTTAGAGAAACTCTCTTGTCTACCCCTTCTTGTTACAGTTGAGGAAACTGAGTCCCAGAGAGACTAATTGGGACTTAAAGGAAGCTATCCATACCAGGACACCTATTGACTTAGAAAACCACACATTAACATTATCTATGTTGTATCTACTTTGTAATAGTAACAGTAAGAGTGAGTAACTTCCCTCAACTCTTCAGTTTCTACTTCCTTTTAAGTATTATCTCTCCCCCCATTAGAATGCAAGATCCTTGAGGGCTGGAACGGTCATACTGTCATGCTGTCATGCATAACATCATACCTACATTTTCTAAATGTAATTTCTCAATTACACTTTAATCTGTATCCTAGCTTCAGTGACCGCCTTGCAAACTTGGCTCAGATACTTCTTCTTTCACCAGAAGATAAGTGACTTGAATGAGTCACACTGGAATAAGTGTCAGAGGTGGGATTTGAATTCAGTTATTTCTGAGTTTAAATCCAGCACTCTTTTGAATCTACCACACTGACTCTATCTTTTAATTTTGGGGAATCTAATAATAAGGAAAGAAGGGTTTTCTTTTTTTTTAAACAAATTAAGCATCAAGTGAGAGAGTGCCCGGTTTTTCTGGGCTATTGTGCTATTTACAATTCCAATCATGTATAATCAGAAGGAGGACAGCTCTCCACCCACCTTAAAGGCATAGGCTAATGATGAGGAAAGGCCAGGCCAATTTTGCTCTCCTTGGGGGACTGACACCTTTTTCCCTTCCAAGAAGAGAGCTGAGTAGGAGTGAATAAATAAATCACGACTTGACAAGTGGCTCTGAAAGACTGTCTGCTCTTGAACTAGATTCATCCTCAATGGAGAAATGGGACAATTAAGAAGATTCCAAGCAAGATTGGCAGTTAAGGGGAAAATGAGCTCCCACAAAGCATTAGCATCAATTTCATGAAAGTAGTACTCTAGGATCAAGCTTTTAGTTAGAATAATGGAACAGAGATTAATTTATTTTTTTAAAGAGTTAAGGTTTCGTGCTAGATTACTTTTTCTGCATCAAAATAGCTTCAGTCTATCACTGAATAAGAAGATATTTTAAAAATTGAATTTTTGTTCTAAGCATCGATAAAAGCTCATTATAATTATTTTACCAGTCAGGGCCATTTCCATATGTCTTGTAGACCAAGAAATCAAAACAATTTCAAAGGCTTTCAAAAGCCAGGAGATTTTTCTAATGATAATGAGGAACAAATCTGATTAAAGTCTCTGGATTGAAATAGAACATCTTTGGTTGCCATATAAATAACTTTATATAAGAAATTCATCTTTAGGATAAGTTTACTTTTGCATAAATTCTGTTTGAAATATTTAGTATTAATATATTTGTTCTCCTCAATGAAAAACCCAGACTAGTTTAAACTTGTCACCATCATTTGTTTGAATGCCCATTATCCCTTTCACACTTCTTTGGAAGAACAGTTATATCAGAAAAATACTATTGTTCATTAGAAAAGATTGTGAGTTACTTTTCCCTCAATTAATTGTTTAAGAATAATAATCTTTTTCTAGTGTTGTGAATTAAAATCAGATATTATACGCAGTTGAGTTATTTCAAATATCTTAGATATTTTGATTAATTGATTAGGCCTGGACCTGTGATTTCATTAGTCTAAGAAATTCTCCGTAGTGAGGAAATCCCTTTAGTGCTTGAAGTTCTGCAAGTTTAAAGTCTTACAGAGTTGTCTGAGGGTATTAAAAGAGATTAAGTGATTTAACAATCTTAGACCTAGGTTTCAAGAATGAAGACTTGAACTCAGAAGAGCCAAGGGTTGGAATAGATGACCCCTCTTCAGTTCCTTCCAGCTCTAAATCTATGAACCTAAGACTTATCTAGGGTCACACAGTCAGGATGTGCCAAAGGCATGAATTGAACTCAGGTTTTCCCAACTCTTTATCCACTATGCCACACTTTCTCACATTTCACAAATATCACACCATAAACTACATAATGAAGCACAAGTTCCATGACAGAAACTTCATGGTTGTAAGAAATTACTATAGGTAAGATACTGGGCATGCATATTCAGAAGCTGCCAGTATATTTCCTTTCTGGGATTCACTTCTTACTCTATGGACTTTTTCTACCATGCCACAGGTGCCTCCTCACCCTGGAAGTTCAGCTCATTCCTGGCCTTCTCACTCTGGATGTTCATTGTGCCAGGGCTCGCTCTTGTGATTGTCTGGCTCCTCCTAAAACCTCCATTTTTGGGAAAAGGTCCAGGTCAGCCATGTCTTCACTCTTCTATTCTAGATTCCCCAGGCTTCCTTACTATGCCTCAACATGAGTAACTTCCCTTAACTCCCCAGTTTTCACTTCCTTTTAAGTGTTATCCTTCCCCCATTAGAATGCAAGATCCCTGAGGGCTGGGGCTGTCATTCTCTCAGCTTCTATTGATATTCCCAGGGATTAGCACAATGCCCAACACAGAGTAAAAACTAACACATGCTTATTGACTTGACATAAACAATAAAAGAACTAAAAGTTAGAAAAGTGAACTAGATATCAGAATCTCCTAAATTTTAGGCTTTGATCTAAAAAAAATCAGTTTATAAAACTGGCTAATCTGATCTGTGCATCAGTTTGCTTACTAAAAATTGAAAAGTTTCACATAATTTGCATGTACCTTAGAGTGAGGTCAAAACCATCTGCTTAGCAAGTACTGATTATTCTGTATGTTCTAGAAATATAACAGCTTGTCACTGTGTCAAAAAAGTGGAGTAGCATTGTTAATATGAAAAATAGAATAATACATTTTTCTTTCTTATCTGCTAATTATGAGATCTGTTTAATAATCATATTCAGATTAATTAATAAGAATTTTAGTTTGGGATTATATGGCCTATTGACTCAGTGAATAATGTAGAAAGATTTGTATAAGATAGAAACATAATGTCCTCAATACTGATGTGGATATAGCATACAATGCCCTAAGGGTTAAAAAGAATATTAAGGGTTGCTTTTCCAGTACTATGTGAAGACCTTCCTGGGGAGTAAGGGGGGTGAGTTGGAATCCTGTAACTGGAGCACATCCTGAAGTCCTTTTCCCCTCATATGATGCCATAAATTCCTTCTTATCTTGTAATCAACCATCTCCCTCATCTTGTGCCATAAATTCTCCCTTATCTTTAATCTTTGACCATCATAAAACCTTAAAACTACATCATCCTGAACATGCACAGACTTTCTGTCTGTAAAGGCTGGTCCTTCCAAATATCAGGGCCTTTGTTTGGCTCCTCACTAATCCCAGGCCCACGAAGCTTTCACATAATAAAACTCCCACTGGTTAAGAGAAAATTGTCTAAGCGAATTCTTTCGCACCTGAACCGGTCTCCCAACTCTGACCTCCACTGTACACACATTGGTTTTATATTACACATTCTGTAATACAAGGAAAATTAGGAACCCCTGAGTAACGCCTAGCTACTGACAAGCCCCCCCCAGAAAGAATGGATTCAGATATCTTTGGTATTTAGCAAACCCCCTGAGACTCCTTGGCTCCTTCCTGGAATGTCAATAGATAGGACCATCCCACTGAGAGATAACTTGACAGACCCTTCCTGGGAGATATCCCTGGGACTCTGTGACTCCACCAAGGAATGTAAATGAGATTATCCCACTAGTAGATAACCTGACTGAATCTTTTGATCAGCCAGGACCTTTGTTCCTCTTCCCCCTTACTCTGTACCCCCATATCCTATATAAGCCAAGCCATCACCCCAACACATTTGCCATTGATTTGTGGTGCCGTACCCCGATGGCCGCCGGCTAATAAATTCTCCACTTAAAACTTATACTCTGTGGTGTGTCTCGCTCGCTTCTGGTACAACAATTCCTTCTATCAAAAATCTTTCAATTCTTTCTGGCATGTAGGCATCAGACTCAATAAATGGATGAATCTGAAAAAGTGGAGGATTCTCTTTTCTCCTCTGCCCCTGGAAACTGTGAAATGTTTCCTAGTGTAAAGAACAGAATCAAGCAGACTGTTTTAAGTCAGGGACTCCCAACCTTCTACTGGCAGAAAAGAATTTTCTTTTAACTTGTATTGTCTACTTTAAAAAAAATTAAAATTTTAATTTTATCTTAATTGTAAGAAGTGTCTAATAAAATTTATCAAATTCCTACTATATGCAAAGCATTGTGTTAGGCATTGAAATCAAAAGCCTTAATCCCCTTAATGAGTACTGAGCTCTCTACATGCAGCAAATTCAAAGTGATAAAGTAGTTGGAGCCAGTATTTCTGAGAAAAAGTTTAGATTTCCATTATGCACTGGTGTGTTGCAAAATCCATTTGCTCAGCTCAGACAACAGGAGCCAATATAGGCCAGACCACAAAACAGGCAGGTTAAGATCATAGAATCCTAAATATCGAGCTGGAAGAGACCTCAGTGGTTATCTAATCTGATCCCTTCATTTTCCTCATGAGGGAAGCTGTTTCCTTTGGATGTTTCCCTTGTATTTCATTATCGAATCCTGCATAACACCCTACAAAAACAAAAACAAACCAAAACTTACAGAAAGGCTGCATGCTTCTTTTTATGGAAAGAAAAGGGAAAATGTCTCTGTTGTTTTACACAGTGATAGCTGGGTGGTAAGAAACCAATAAACACTGGAGGGAGTGCTGCAAATGAAAACAAAAAGATTAGATATCACATTAAGAAAAACTTTATTTCTTTCTGGTAAAAGAAAAGAGCAGCGCCCCAATAATATTCTGGGTAATCTTGCATTAAAGTGCATGTAATAGGCTTTCACATCTCTCTTCATTATATTTTAGTGATTTGGGAGTAGCAGGTGGTGCAGTAATGTAACACCCTCATCTAAGCACTTAGTTCTTGACAAAAGGAAAGGACTTGGAAAAGGGGACATCAGTGGGTCATGTAACTGCATTGAGAAAGCACCTTTTGTTTGTTAATAAGGCAGAACCTCCCTGAGTCAAATCTCACCTGTCAATTAAAAGGTAATAGCAGCCCTAATGATACTGGAATATTATATAGAACCTAAAATCTGGCAGGAGCTAGGGAGTAAATATCACATAATTTATTTTTATCTTCCTCTCCTGTAAAGCCAATCACATCAGCACACTTGAGGACTTCCGCTGTGAATAGCTTTAAGGTTTAATCACATAGTATAATGAATTCTCTACTCAGAACTAAACATTGTTCAATAAACTAAACACCATTCATAGCAACATCCTTAAGCAAAACATATCACTATATATATATATATATATATATATATATATATATATATATATTATTCCTCAGAATACCCATATAGAATATATCAATAGCATTTCTTAAAATTCTTGTTTACACAAGCGGGGGTCCCAGGCTAGGGTCTTCCCTAGCACAACATATCATCTTTAAGGAGTAGTAGAAAATACAAACACCATCCACCCCTAGGTGATAGCAAGTTACAATCTCCTCAGTCAATACCAAGTGTCCAAGTAAAGTCCTCTTTTATCTTGACTTGAGGCTGAATTCCAAATACCATAGTTCCTCTCCCATGGGCCAACCATTCCCAGCTCTTACCTGGATTCACCTCCACTACTGCTCCTTGTCTCAGCTCACAGGGACTGCTCCACTCCAAGGTCTTTCTGCTCCTGACTGACTGCAGGCTCCAGGGACTCCTGCCTGAAGTTTCTGTCTCTGGAAAAGCAAAGCTTAACAGGGTTACAACAATATTTACACACATTACCAGCACCATCATCTCAATTCACTCATAAAATTCGACAGACAGGGCTTTTGTCTGAGAGATTAACACAAATCAACAGACAGGAAGGACTTGTGTCTGAGAAATTACCACAGACGAACAGACAGAGTGCCAACATCACAAACATTCTTTCTGTTAGGCCTCCACACAAGCAAGTTCCCCTAGCTGCTCACTCATGCTTCTCTCTCTCAGCTCTGCTTCTGTCTTCACTTTCAGCTCTGCTTCTCTTCTACCCATATACTGTTTTCAGTCAAAGAGTAGATTCAATCAAAGACAAGACTCAATCAAAGGCACTTGATTGCCTTAGTGCTGTGAAGCTTGGAGATCAGCACTCAATTAAATTAACTTTACATTTAGCACTTAATGTGTTACCGAAACTTAACTCCAAAAGAAAAAACAGCAAAAAATCCCACTTTGCTTGCCTTTACACCTCCCCTTTCTAAATAAGTAAATGAAGTGTCATTTGGAAACATTAGAAATTTTTAAAATATAGGATTCCCTGAAACCTCATAAATCACCATTCTTTTCTTATCCCAGGAAGATCCTATGGTTAACACCCTACTTGTTCTGGGATCTCAAACAAGATGCCCCAAAGATACCAATGCAAGGAAGAACATTTTACCCCTCAGTTATTACTTAGACTTAATAGGATGAGACCCATGATTGCAAAGAACTTGGGAAGATAGTGGATGGAGCATAGAACTTGAGTCAGGAAAACCTGAGTTCTGTGTTAGACAGTGGAATCAAATGCCCTAATCCAGTCACTTATTAGTTTTATGACCCTAGGCAAATCTCTTAATCTTTCTGAGCCTTGGTTTACTGTATTTGTGCTTTGCCAATCTTGCACAACACTCAAAACATAGACAGAAAACACTAATTGTTATTTCATTCCATTATGCCATTTTCAATGGAAACAAGATAGGTAAAAACACATTGGTGGGACAGTGTGACCAAGGTTTATGGGACTATTATGTTTTCATCATACCTACTTTTGCCTTCATTTGAGTAAACATGAGATAATTGTAATTTGGTATGACCTACTCACAATGACAATGAAGCCTATAGGCATGGGGTCTGGTCCAATATGTACTTCATCCCCCCTTTTCTCTCTCTGGGCTGGTTCTATGGCTAATTCATTCATCCCACCTTCACCCATTTCTAAAGTTCATAGGGATATTCTAGAGGGGCAGTCACTGCTGCTACACACTGCTACTACTCACCCTAAGAGTCTTAGGTCTAACCCTGGTATGGTGTGATTACATTCTTGCAACTTGGCACTGTTATCCATGAGCCTCCACTGTTGTATCCTTATTGACATCAAATCAGTCATAATGTTACCATTGACTCCTAAGCATTAAATATATTGACAGTAAAGCAAAATGTAACACATACTGTGTTGAGTGCTGGTAATAGTTAAAACATTAGTAATCTATCTATAAATTTCAGTCATAGGCTATCATCAATACCAATGTGATCTAGTACTGATTGTCCTTAATATAGCCACCAATAATTTTTTAAATGACTGATTTAAATTGCTCATCCAATATAGGTATAGCATATACTTTTCTAAATAATATTTAGCTATCAATAATAGATGGCAAACTAATCAGTCTAATGGGAAGAACAAAATATACATAATGACAAAGCTTTTAGGAAACCACCACCATAACAACCAATTTCTGGAGCACTTCAATATTTCTAAAATAGTGTCCTCAGAGTGCTGGTAAATGGATCATGTGAGTGTTTTGAATCTTTCTTTTCAACTGAAGAAACAGGTTTAGAGGGTTCGGAAATTTACCTATGGTCACACAGCAAATAAGCATTGCAAGGATTCATGACCTTGTTGTTTGATAGCAAGTATGACATTTACCCATTCCATTGCACTATGCTAACTGGCTAATCACTTTAATAACTGCTTCAACCAAGTAACTTTGATTATAATTCCTACTTGTCCTAATAGCATATATAATCTTTACATCTCAATCATCTCTTTCTAGCTAGGTCTAACAATCAAATTTGTTTGCTAAATTTTTTTTGTTGAAATCAAGGGCTCTTTCAAATTGAAAAAAAAGTAGAGCAAAATGGTCAAAAATGAGTAAAGATTAAGAGTTGACACGATGGAGGTTTTGAGTTGGAAAAGTCTTAGATATAGTTGATCATATAGTTAACTCAGTAATCAATGAACTTTTTTTGAGGCATCCTGTTGTATGGACATAGAGCACTCTTTTTTGGTGTATGCCTTGTTGTTTGGGTTATGTCATAACATAGGTCTGTGTATACACATCTATACATGCACATATAGATATACATATATGAATGAATAGATACATATTCATATTATATATATTCATATGTATACATGCACATACATTCAATATATAGTATATGAGATCTGATGCAATTACCAATAAAATCAGATGCAATTGCCAATAAGAACTAAAGCTCAATAATTTGATATTGATTCTTAAGAGAATTGAACCATTTAAAATTACAAAAAGCCTAGCATCCAATTAAAACATGGAATCACTCTCTCCCCACTTATGGTACTACATTGGGGAAGAAAAATAAAGAAAAAACAACTCTCATGACAAGTACTCATATAACAAACAAAACAAATATTTGTGCTGGCCATGTTTTATATCTATCTATCTATCTATCTATTTATCTATCCATCTAGATCTATCTATCTATATGTATATACACACACATATATGTGTGTATATGTTTATGTATGTCTATGTGTATACATTTGTATATACATATATGCGCGCGCACACACACACACATATATGTATGTATGTATGTATGTATGCATCATTCTTCAATTAGAGTCCATCACTTATCTCAGGAAGTAGATAACATGTTTCCTCACTGTTGATCTAAAATTATAGTTGCTTATTGTATTAAAAGTTCTTACGTCAACCCCCAACTCAAGGAGAAAATATTATGAGAGAAAAACAATTCAAATCTAGTGGAGCCACAGTTAGAATCACACAAGACCTAGCAGAGGTGACTCTAAAAGGTCTTGGAACATTATATAATGAAGAGCAAAAAAATTGAGGTTGTAGTTAAAAATATCATACCCAGTAATGTTAAGCATACTCCTGAATGAAAAAAAAATGGATATTCAATGAATTGCCAGACTTTCAGGATTTTGTTGTAAAAAAAAAACCCTGAATTTAATAGAAAATTTGACATACAGGATCCAAGAGAAGTATAAGGTACAGATCAAAGACTAATTACAAGGGACTCAATAAGGAGAGATGGTATACTTTTTATATGAGGAAATATAAAATTTATGTCTAAGATTTGTTATTAGTAATTGGGTACTTTGAAAGAAAAACTGGGGGTAGACCTGGGTATGATATGATTCTAAAAAGTAAGACCATTTAGGAAAAGGTAAAAAGGGTAATTATCTTATACAAATGAGGTGTGAGAGGAAGAACTGACACAGAGGAATTAGATAGGGGAGGAGGGCTGGTAGTTCTGGACTCCTACTCTCATTGGGAATGGGTTAAAGAAGAAACAATGCATACATATCTAGAAGGTTATAAAAGTCTTCTAAATTTAGAGAGAAATAAAAAGATAAGGGGATGGGAAGGGGTGAGAGGATGAGGGAAGGATTTTTTTAGGGGGAACCATACCCACATCAGACTTGGGTTAAAGAGAGAACAATATATACATTTAGAAGGGAATAAAACTCTGCTAAATTCATGAAGAAATAAGACAGTGAGAGAATAAGATAAGGGGGGTATAGAAAGGTGCTGAGATTCACAGGAATGGGATTAAGAGGGAATGACGTATACATTTGGAAGGCTATAAAAGTCTTCTAATTTCAGATAGAAACAAGAAGGTAAGGGGAAAGGGTGGTGGTGGGAGACAATAAGGTAGGGATCTTTGGAGGGGAGTAGGTTAAATAATAAGAGGGCAAGGTAGAGAGTAGAAGTAAAGCAGAAGAATCAGAAGGGATAGGAAGTAAGAGATATATACAAGCATAAAATAAAAATCAGGCTTGAAATTTATTAGGAAAAAAAACAGGGTAGTAATCATGGTCTCAGACAAAGTTAAGGCTAAAATAGACTTAACCAAAAGAAAATAGGGAAGCTACACTATATGTGAGCCATGTTAATATTGTTTTAGATTATTTAAAATAACTATATCATATATGATAGCAATATTGCTGTGGTGTAGGAAATGATTGGTTGGTGGACTTAGAAAAATATGGAAAGACTTGGACTCTAAAGGAAGATGGTATTCACCTTCAGAGAAAGAGGACAAACAAGTATAGTGTGGTCTTACATAGATGCATATGAACGTATGTGTCTATATAGAAGTATGACTGTAAATGTCTAAGTATACATATGTGTATGTAAGTGTATATTTATATATTTTGTGTATATACATGTGTATATGTATGTGTATATGTGTGCATATATATGTATGTGTGTGTATGTATACATGTATGTATGTGTGTATGTATGTATCAACAATTAATCGTAGGCTTCCTGGGGGAGGGGGGAGGAGGAAGGGGAAAAAAGAACAAAGTAGAAACCATGGCAGAGAACAAAAGAAAATTTACAAGGAAGCAAAGAAGAGATGGACAACTCTGAATGCAATGTGTAGTATTTGTTATATAGGCTTTCTTGAAATGGAAATTTATTGCTGTATATTTTGAATACTCTCTTACATTCTCCTATGCACATGGCAATGCATTTTTTTCTTTTCTTATTTTGTTTTTAAGTTTAAAATAAATTAAGAAAAATTCAAAAAGTCACATCTTTCAAAGTTGTTTATCTTTAAATCACATTTCTTTCGATTTTTTTTGTTGTTGTTGATTGGCAAGTATATGAAGCAAAAAAAAAATATCTAGAACAGGAGTTCTTAATCCTTTTTTGTGTCATGAACTCGTTTGGTTCTCTGGGGAAAACTGTAGACCCTTTCTCAGAATAAAGTGCTTAAACTCACAAAATAAAATTCTCAAGATTATAAAAAAAATAAAAGGATAGTGAAAATAAAGATGCAATCTTACCCCCACCCAAACTTCACAGATCCTCTGTAATCTATCTATGGATCCCAGGTTAAAAAAAATCCTAATCTAGAGAAAGTAACAATAAGGTTAATAATAATTCATTAATATTGTGCTTTAAATGCTACAAAACACTTTATAAATATTGTCTCATTTTGTCCCCACAACAACCTTGTGAGGTAGATGCTATAATTATCCCCATTTTACAGTTGAGGAAACTGAGAGAGATAACAGTTAAGTGACTTGACAAAGAGTCAAGAAGCTAGTAAGTGCCTGAAGATAGATTTGTACTCATCTCTTCCTGATTTTAGGCTTTGCTCTGTACCACCTAGCTGTCTCTAAATTCCCTTTAGGGATAACAATACTTTTAGATCTTTCAGATTAGTCTAATACCTACAATATTACATGTTCATCTTTTCTAAATCACAGAATCTTCTTCTCTTAATAGAACATTGCTCTTTTCTTGGAAAATATGGAACAATGAATTATACCTTGTAATCATGTGACAAATGTTTTTGAATGAATTAATGTTAACTTATAAACTGAATATATTTTGTTTGTGACTAAGCAACTGATTTAGCTTTTGTTGGAATAATACAGTAATTTCCAAGTAGAATTATACAATTTAGAGCTGATATAATAGTAAAAAAATCTTAAGATTTAGCCAGAAGGTATCTTAGAGGCCATCTAGCCCACTTCTCTCATTTTACAGATGAAGGAACTGAGGCCCAGAGAAGTCACATGATTATCCCAGCGTTACACAGGTAGTAAATGCCAGAGACAGGATTTGAAACCCAGACATCTGAATTCTGAGTCTAGCTTCTTTTCTAATATCCTGTTTTTAAGGCATCTAAGAGATCTTTTTGTCCAAACCACTCATATTACAAACTAGGCAACCAAGGCACAGAGGTGCTAAATAATTTGTCCCAGGTCACTGCCATAGTAAGCTGAAGAGCTGCTCATTTATCTTTCATTATGTAAAGTGGCATCAATAACAGGGTGTCCTTGTAAATTACTCAATCATCTCACGTTTGAAGTTTCTATTGGGGATTATTAGTAGAATCATACTAGACTTCAAATGACATGAAATTTTAGAAATATAGAAGTGACCACTGACATCATTAGAATCTAAACAATTCTATGCAGTTACTTTCTTAACTCAATTGAGATAATGATGTGGGTGAACAAAAGTGGAACAGTCATTGTGAGTACATTATGGCTTTGCTCCTGGTATGTGTACATCCTTATTTTCATTAACTTTCAGGGTCATCCCATTGTGAGGTTGGGTAGGAGTGAAAGGACTCACTCCCCTTACCAAGAAACAAATTAGCATTTTATATTGTTTAATAACTGCATCCAATTGCAAATGCTACCAAACAGCTATTAAACAGCAAGGCCCCTGCCTGCACAAAAACTCAATGGTGCGTAACACCTCTGATTAGATGCACTCTTTTTTTCTGAAAGCATCATTATTCTTAGGAGAAATATTTCATTACCCTTAATATGAGTCCAGTTTATGCACCCATAACCTAATAACTCTATCTCAAGTCTCTTAAGGTGCATAACTAAGCTTCAATATAAATCTTCTAATATTTGGAGGGTGTCTCTTATTGAACTGAAATATAGGACTGAAATACTGTGTTTGAAGTTCACTGTCACAGTTTATTAAAACTCTCATCAATTGCATTGAAGGGGAGGTAGGGGAAAGGTTTTTACTATTTTAATGCATACTTTGTATTACTCTTCAGCTGAAACAAAGCTGTATTCTCAGCAGTTTCCAAGCAACGCATCTTTTTCAATTACTGCTTAGTATTAGATTCTGTCCCTGGTTTACTGAATGTATTTTCCTTCACTGACTATTTCACATACAGAGCATTACAAAAATAAGACCGTTCTATTACTATGACCTAATCTGATGTATGTCATGTGTCAAGCTCTTTCAGTAAACAACAGAAATAAAATATGATTTAAAAAACTCTATTAGATCAGTCGAGCTTACTTTCTGCTAAAGAAGAAATCAATTTAGTTAATTTCTGTTCAGGAAGAATTATGGCTGCTTTTATAGGATTTCTAATTCAGATATGAAATTCTCATTTTTGTAGGGAAAGAAATAGAATTGCAACTATTTTGTAGACATCGTACTAATTTTCATCTTATAACTTGTCTAAGATGAGATTTCAACCAACTTAATAAAAGCAATGATTTCTGGTTAACCAACTTTATAGGTTCCATTTGGTAATTAACTTATATCCCTAAACTAATTCAGCCTTAACTCTCCTATAAAACACTCCTCAAAATGAATTAACCAACTTTCAAAAGGAAAATCCCTAAGGTTTCGGGCACAGTCCAAAACACTATGGAATGATATGGCTAAAACTGTGTGTTTACACCCCTGTCTAGGAAAGGAGGGCTTTCAGGTAGCAAATTCTTGGTAGAAATTTCATCGCCTGTTTCATTAACTTAGTCCATAAGCATTTACTATTGGAAAGAGAAATGTCTAGCATGGCTCCCTTCTACTCCACATAATTTGGAGCTTGGAGGGAAAGCTCCAATTTTATAAAGAATCTTCCTCACAACACTTCTGTGAGGCAGGTAGTAATTGTAAGTATCATTATGTCCATTTTGCAGTTCAGGAAGCTGAAGGTCAGGTGAAGCAACATGTCTAGATAAAGATTTTCAGTCCATCAGTAAACCAAAAAGCATTTATCAAGTATGAGCCAGTGACCCAGAATGCAAAGAAAACCAGTTAAAATGAAGTGAAGAGAAGGAAGGAAAAAAAAGGAAAGGAAAGAACAGAGGAAGAAAAAAGGAAAAATGGTTCTTTCCTTCAAGAAGCTTATATTCTTATTGTAGAGATAATTTACAAATAACTAGGCACAAATAAGATACATAGAGAATAGATGTAAATTAATCTGAGGAAACATTAGACCTGGGGTACCTGGAAAGATTTCCTGAAGAAGATAGCATTTTAGCTGAATGTTGAAGGAAGCTGGGAAAATCAGCCAGTGGAGATGAGGGGACAGAGTATTCCAGGCATGAGGAACAGTGCAAAGGCTAGAGATGGAGGAACTATAAATAGGACAGTGTGGCAAGATCATAAAGTATGTGGAGAAGAGTAAAGTTGGAAGGATAAGGAGACAGGTCATGAAAACCTTTAAATGCCTGGCAGAGGACTTCATATTCAGTGCTGGAAGTATTACAAAGCCACCAAAGTTAATTGCATGGGGGGGGCAACATGGTCAGAGCATTAATCCCATAGATTTATGTAAATCTCTACAAATTCAACATCAGTACCAAATATGAGGTCTTCTCTGGCAGAACTTCCCTTCATGGAAGTCCTGTTGTGACCAGCTGTTCCCTACTGTTCTAAGGTGAGGGTTAAAAAAGGTATGTGTATATGGGGGGGGTGTGGAGGAGTATTTTGTTATCTTTCTCTTTCTCTCTGATGTCTAGCCACTCCTCATTCCTCCAAGCTTAGTAGTACTGCTGCTTCCCCTTCTCCCTCTGTCCACGTGGGGAACCATACCCTTATATGTGGGTGCTCTGTTCAAAGGAATATAAATTTTGATCACTTATGCTTTGCAAGGTATCATGGGATTGAGGGGCTAGATTTCTTTTTTCTTCCCTACTTATTTATTCTATCTCTTTTTGGAGACCCTGGAAAATTAACTCTTTTGTTTCATGTCATTTTTCATTTTTGAGTTCTTGAAATATAGCTCTGAAAAACCAGGTTTTGATAAAGCCCACTGGGATTCAAATAGAGCTACCTGACTATGTCTTTAAACTCAAATCCCTCTAGCTCTCACTGATTGGTCAATAATAGGTCCCAACCTAAGCCTCCCTTGCAAATTGTTTGGTTTTGATGGTGCAGAGTGAGTGTAAATAGCAATTGTTTCTATTCTGCCCAGAAACCCTGAGATTCTTCCCCTCTCAGATGGATTCTTTTGTGAAGGCATAGACCATTTTTTGCCTCTACCCTTACCTATCCTTTAATTACTGAATGGATATTGCCTTGTGCAAACTGAGACTTTGGAAAGATCTAGCTCTAAAAGGCCAAGGTTTCCCACTGCCCTGGGGCCATCGCCAGTCATCCTGACCTATGTTTTTTTTTTTTTTTCCCCCATAGGGACTCTGATGACTCTGGAGAAGAGAGTGAGACTGGTGACTTTGCACATCTCTGCCTCACTCAAATCCAATTCACTTGCAAGTCAAGATGTCACCCTGCTGATATCACTGGTCCTCTTTGAGAGTGAAAGGCAAACAATGAGAAGTACTGCTAGTGGAACTGATGGGGTGCTTGGGTGCCTGTGTTTGGACCCCAATTCCAAGATCACATTTCTCCCTAGCCTCAAAACAATATCCCTGGCAGTTTTTCCCCAGCCCAAGGACAGTAAGCCTAACAATTAGTCATGAGTGGGCTCCAGGATACTTATCTCTTTCTCTGGTGCTGAATACTTATCTTTCTCCCTGATACAGCAACAACAAACTGCACCAGTAAGAGTTATTATACCAAATCCCTACCTCCTTACATACATCTTGGACTTCTCATTATGTATACCTTAGGCTTTAGATATATATAGACTCCCTTCATCTATCCTGTCAAACAAGATGTTGATGGGCGGCAGACTGGGCATTCCTCAGTCAAGCCTGACCACTAGTTGATTTAGTGATGTTGCTGGCCAACAAACCACACCTCCCTGTAGTCCCACCTTGGGCTTTTCCTAGTGAACTCTGTGTAGTAGATACAAAAAATGTATGTTCCTTTAAGAACTGACCACTCCTTAAGCACTCCCTAATCCCACCCTGAATCACCTAATTAGCATATTTGGCACATGTTTTACTATAGTTTATCCTATATAAACTTTAACTATACCACTCTAAGGTCACAGGTTCCCTAAGAACTTTTGTCCACTGTATAGCATATCAATAAACTTTTGACAACTTGACTTAAAGACTGCTTGATTCCATGAATTTATTCCAGATGACCCTATCCAGTACTCCAGTCTTTGGGGAGTCCCAGAACCTTCCAACCCCATCAGGCCCACCAGTTTTCCAAGCAAGGCAAGGACAAGTTTCTTCTCTGGCCTTTGTCTTTTCACTGCTGTCCTTCCTTATGCCTGGAATGCACTTTCTCTTAATCAGTAAGTAAACCTTAAACCCCCTGAATTCCTTCAGGACCCAGTTTAAATTCTACCTCTTCCAGGAGACGTTTTCTACTTCCCCGTAGCTGCTAACGTCATCTTCTCTAAGGCTACCTTCCAGCCACTTAGTATTTATCATGTGTATGCTGATTTCTGTGTATATTCTTAGCTCTCCCCTGCCCCTGAGAATATAAACTCCTTAAGAATTATTTCTAAAAAGTTTATGTCTTCAGCACTTAGTTACCACTTATCTCCCTCCTCCTTTCCCCTCTCTCAATTTAGAAAATGAGAAAAAATAATTCCCTGGCTACAAACATTTAGAGTTAAGTAAGAGAAATTTCCATATTGGACATGTTCAACACCCCCCCCCCAAAAAAAAACATCCAAACAAACAAATAAGAACAACAAGAGAAGATATGAAAACTATGTTTCAGTCAGCTCTCTAAATTCAATACTTCTTTATCAGAAGTGAGTAGCTTGTTTCATCATGAGTTCTGGAATCATGGTTGGTCACTGATGAACACTGGATTTTTTTTCTTAATTCCTGTAGAAGTAGGAAATAAGTAAAGATATTCTATTTTGAGGAACCTCTCCTGAAAGCATAGAAAATAACAATTTTCAGCTATTGGGGGAGCTTAATTCTCCCTAAAGTGGTATTCTTCACTGCCTCCCAGTACCTGCCAGCCTTCAGAGGCCTATATGTTTAAAGACCTAACATTGATGAGCTACTAGACCAGCATCTGCTCTTGTTATTGAGTGCACAAAAATCCCCAGAGATGTTCCTCTGGCTTCGGAAACATAGATATAATAGGCAAAGAATATTTAAATGTTGCTTTTCAGGTTATGTTTTTCTCCTGACCTGAATCTCAGAATTCTATTGGATTTGAGCTTCAGGGACCAAACTGAATCTTTTGAGATCTATTGTTAATCCTAAAGCTAAACATGATTGAATAGAATACATGTTTTATTATAAGGCATGAAGAAACTCATGAGGGTAAAAGAACAGGTTTTTTTAGGAAAATGTAAAACTCCTAGTGTAATTTAAACTAAAATTCAACTGTATAACATATTTGAAGTCTTATTAATGCTCAGGATATCTTCCTGAAATAGTTTTACCTCTTAAAAGAACTTGATTTAATTTTTGAGAACCAAAATGAATGATATTAAACCTGAAGATCAATTTCTTTGTAGGTTATGCTCTTGTCAGGAAAATGCATCATTAAAATGAGATATGAATTGTTTTTAAAGGGTAATATCAAAGCACTGTATATCAAAAGTAATCAATGATATTAATTTGGATGATTCTAGGTAGCATCATTTGAGTTAACGCACTAGGAAGACTGGATTTTTCATGGTTCATTCCAGTGTTTTGCATTATGTAAGGTTCACTTATATTTTCAGAATCATAGGAACCTAGGTTTAGAAATGAAATTATTAATCATCTAGTCCAATTTTTCTCTATGTTATCCTATGTATGAATCCTTTCTATGATCTCAGTGCCCTCATTCAACCTTTGCTTAAATCACAGTGAGAGGTCTTCTGCTCATTCTCTTGTTAGAATGGGAGTGCCTTGAGGGCAATAACTGTTTTACTTTTGTCTTACTTAGTATCTCTTATGATTAGCATAGTGTTTGGTACATACCAGGTGTTTGATAAATGCATGTTGATGGACTGATTCCACTTTTGTACACCATTTATTATGTATAAAATCTGATTCCCTGTAACTTATAACTGTTTGCCCTTGGGCAAATTAGATGGAATGTCTGATTCCTTATTAATGAACTATTAAGTTCCTACTTGTGTTATATTATCTACTAAATCTTCTTATATTGGTGCCAGGTAAATGATAACTGCTGCCATTCATTTTAAAATACCTAGTTGTTTCTGTTATGACTCTCCCCTTAAGGATACATTTGTTGATTATGACTTTTGGAACTGCAAGTACTATCATTCCATGGTCAATATAAAGTTTAATATCTCTTGCTAGAAAAAGTATACGTGAACACAAACATTTGTAATTGCCTACAGCCTTACCTCATACATGCAGGAAATCCCAATATATGATAGTAAAAGAAAAAGAGTCCTCAGTAAATATAAATTTGTTTACTGAGGTCTCAGTTGGTTACAAAGACTAGCCTCAATAACTCTCATTTGTATACAAAACTTTTATGCATTACCTCTCTCCTTCCCATTCCTAGTGTAGAGGCCAATTTATCACAGAATAATTGATTCAAGGAAGTTTTTGCCTTCAAAAATAGGAATTTAAAAGAACAGGCATACTTGATTGATTCTCCTTTTCATTTTAAGGGGAAAGGTCCTATAAACTCAGAAAACAGACTAATTTCTTTTGGATCAGAGATATAGTTATACAGATTTTTTTCACAGAATCCTAGTTAAAATGTTAATTCCCAAAGGTCTTACTTTTAAAAGAATTCCCTTTAGCCATTTCCTATTCAAATGTCTCTTAACTCCTTCAAAGCTTATTTCTTGATTAAAATATTAAAGTTTTACTTATAAAATATTTCTTTTTGGGTGGGGAGTAATGGATCTATAATTTCCCACACAAACACACTCATGCTATCTATCTGTATATTTGAATATGTATGTGTATGTGCATGTGTATGTATATATACATACACGTGTATCACATATACATGTGTGTATATATGCACATATGTACACATGCACATATACATACTTGTGCACACGTGTATGTATACATGTATATATGTGTGTATGTGTATACACACACACACACACACACACACACACACACACACATATATATCGGGATTCATTTGTGAAGGCAAACTAGACCATCTTTTGCCTCAATTATTGTTGAGCCTTTAATTACTGAATGGGCATTATCTCAGTCAAATTGAGACCTGGGAAAGACCTTAGCTTAAAAAGGCCAAGGTCTCCCACTGCACTGGGGCCTTTGCCAGTTGTCTTGACCTATGTCTTGCTACTGGTCTCAAATGACTTAGAGGAGAGAAAGAGACTGATGACTCTGCACAGCTCTGTCTCACTTAAATCCAATTCACTTGCAAGTTAAGACATAACCTTCCTGATGTCACTCATCTTCTTTCCATTGAAGGACAAACAACAACAAACAACAGTGCATTATATAATAATTCTATATACTATACATAATGTATATAAATACCTATATACATACATAAACACACATGTATGTATGTATTGCATTTGACCCCATGAGTTACATATTGTTTTTTTTCTATGAGCCTTATCGTTCATTGTACCATACATTGGGGGTTGTTTCTATAGTGGTTATGAATTTGTAGAAATTCATCCTCTTGTCCCTGTCATTTCCACTTAAGAATGAAAAGAAACAAAGGGAATTTTAAGCTCAAAGCCAGCAAATACTTTTTAATAATTAAAGCTATCCAAAAGAGAAATTGGCTGCCTCTGGGGGCTGTAAGTTCCCTCTCTTTGGAAGTCTTTAGGGAAAAGCAATATGACTATTAGTTGCAAGGATTCCTTTCAGGTGTGAATTGGCCTAGATGGCCATTAAAATCCCTTCCAACCCTCAAAATCTGTGATATTTGAGTAGCTTCTGCATGAAAAGCAAAGCAAAGCTAACCAGCCATACAACAAAAAGGAATATGGCGGGTATCTTTTTTATGAGAAAGCTACTACTCAGGAAGGAACGAATCATCTCATTTGATGATTTATCATTGGGAATGATTAATAGTTATTGATTCATTCTTTTCTGGAAACATGTGAAGCTTTTCCCCCTTCCTAGTTAGGACAAGTTGCTGTAAAAAGGATCTAGCTTCTCTAACCATCCTATTGACCACAGAGAATTTTGATAGTGATGTATTTAATGGAAATAGCCCTTTTTCCTCTAGGGTAGAATATTGCTTAATCTCCTCTGGTCTTTAATTCCCTTCACAACTGAGCTCTAAACTATCATTCCAGACTTATACCATTTTACTTCCCTGTACACACTCTGTAATCCAGTAAAACTGACCTTCTTACTTTTCCTCATATACAGCATTCCACCTTCTGTTTTCATGACTTTACATGTGTCCCACCATGAACAAAATGCATGCATTCCTTCCTCACTTTCCCATCTTAGAAGCCCTAATTCCCCTCATAGGTCATATCAAGCATCACCATTTACACAAAGTCTTTCTTGATCCCCCCTCCAGTTACAAGCGCTTTACTCCTGTATCAGTAAGGCAAGATTCATGACCTTGAAGATGATGATGAATATGCCTGTATAGTTCAGGAATTGCAAAATATAAGGATTCTCTAAGTAAAAGGCAGGAGAAGTATAACATTTATTTAGATACCGTAGAATCTTATCCCAAAACCAATAACCCCAATTTGACATAGTAGTAATTGTATTCCAAAACCAGCTCAATGTAACAACAAGGAAATTATAACATGATATTACAGCAAAGAACCAAGTCATCCTGTAACCTTCACTCCTGCTGGTGCCTTCCCATAAACACTCACGAATCCCAACTGTCTGCTTGCCTGTGTTCTCTCCCGCCTCACTTCTCTGATCTCCACAGCTCTCTGGTCTCTACTGTCTGCTCTGCACTCTCTCTGCAGCTCTCTCTTGTCTCTCTTCAGCTCTGAATTCTGTAGCTTGTTAGTCTGTAGATTCTCAGCTCTGTCATCTGAGTTCTTACTTCTTCTCCTTGGGCTGAATTCTGACCTTAATGGCTACCGTCAGGGTATATAAACTCTTCTTAGGCCCTGAGAGTCTCATGCCCAGGGTGTAGGCCTGGGCCTTAGCACTTACTAAGTAAAGGGCATAGGCCTGCCTCCAATCAAACCTCCCTTAACTGGCTACACCTTAGGCATAATGAATGGGCAGGAAAGATCTTTAATCACCCATTGGCATCATATTTGGCCCCAAGATCTTTCACTACCATTACATAGGCAACTTGTGTCTGAATGGGTACTAACATTTCTTGAGTACAACAAAATCCCATCAAAATAAACACATCACATTTGCAAAATACTTAACATAACATCTCATCACCAGAGTGGCCACATGGCTCACTGTCATTCCCTAGATCTTTGTGTCCATTACATGGGTCAACAAGACACTGGTGCCAATAATACCATAACAGTATGGAAATGCAATGAGGATAATACAAAAATAGGTATACAGAACAATATCATCATTCCCCCTCAATTGAATGGGGCTCAGAATCTTGGGGCAGGGGGCTAAGGTCTCATCCTCCAAGGTTTCTTCCTGCTGAAATTGGACATAGAGCTGTCGCTGCCCCAAGAGGTCAAGAGTCCCATTCAAGAGGTCAGTTCTGTAGCAAACTGGCATCCAGAACTTGATTGATGCCAGGTCCAGGGGTGACACATCACAGTTGGTGATGTCTAGCTTAGGCAATCAGTCCTCAGCAAGTGTAGGGTACTGAAGCCTGGCAGAGACAAATCTAGCAGAAAGGTTAAACAAAACAAAGGTCAAAAAGAGTAGGCAGATATGGGCTATTATCCTTCAAATAGGGTCTTCTCCATTTCAATTAAGATTCCAACTACACAGTGTCAACTCAACCTCATAGCCAAACTCAGGTGGGAAATTGTTTCTTTTTGAAACGAACACCCCAGTGAAGAAACTGAGCCAGCAGGATCCCGTCACAGATAGAGACTAAGATTGTCCTCACAGCTTTTTCCCTCAGATACAAACTTCTACTTGTTAGTCATACAGGATCCAATGGCTGCCGGCATTTATGGGCGTTAGCCATGCTTCTGGAGTCTATGAAACCACTATCACAGCTCTATTCACGGTAAAATATATGAGTTAAGGGTACAATTTGGTAATTATCTTCTCCTGAATAAACAACTGTTACAGAGATTAGGACTGGGAGTCATCTTTGTTATAAGAATAATGGACAATGCAAAGGTAGAAAATACAAAGAGTTAATAGAAGAGGGCCAAAGACAGTTAGTGCCTTAGGGAATATCAACATTAAAGGGGTCCAGAAGTAAAAAGTCAGAGGATATATTAATGAAAAGTTTTTTTTTTCTCCTGTGCCCAACACATAGAAATACATTGTAAATTTTTCACAGAACCAAGTGACCTAATGGAAGGATGCCAGGGGAATCACATAGATTTCTTAACAGAATGATCTAAGAGCAAGTAACTATGGATATATCCTCAAGTGAAGGAGAACTCAGACAGATGCTGAGTGTAAATGCATAAAGGGCTACCTGTATCTTCTAGAATGGACTAGAAAATGGGGAGCTAACAAATAATATGATTAAAATAAACATCTCGCATGAATCTGACCCCAAGCAAGTATAGCAAGCTAGGGAACTCACTTTAGTGGACGGGAGAACAAAATGAAGAAAATCTCTCCCCAAGTGGATAGGAAGCCAGAAAGGCCAGAGTGAAGAAGTCTGTTGAACATAACCAAAAATTAATCACTTGTATAAATAAAGGTCAAATGTCAAAATTTTAAGAAATTATTCTGTAATCTCCACAGTAAAATTAATATACTATATCAAGACTGACATTGGAATCTTAACATTAAAAAAGTTTTTAATTAGTTGTTTTGTCTACATTTTGTGAAATGTACTTTGAGACACTCTTTGTTTTATTTGATTTTATTTTAAAAGAGACAAAACGTTGTCAGTTAAAATCCATAGTGCCTTTGTTATAATAAGACATTGGGACATTTTTGAAACACAGAGAATATAGAGAAGACTAGCATTTGAGAATTTTATACTTATATTTCAAAATCACCAAGTAAGAATAGAATTTCTTTCAAATATTACAAAACTAGCACAAAGTCCATTTCTTGTCACTATATATCAAGAAAGAGATGGAAAAAATTGGAAAAATCAGAGAAGAGCAGTGAAGGTGACAAAAGGGTTCAAAATGCTGACTATAACTTTTTAGTTTCCTTCTGAAGACACTGGTATGTCACCTTCTAATCTCCTTAATGACTGACTTCCCATCAATTCAATTCACTGAAAAAATCTGAGAAAGAATTGAGGCCATCGTGGTCTCTAATGCCCTAAATGCCTCTCTTCACACCTCAGGCTGACCTTTTCTCCCTCTAGGCTTTTTTCTTTTCCAATACCTTCCTCCTTGTTGTACACTAGACCTTATCTATCCCTTTTCACTTAATGAAAGAACATGTCCCATACTTATTTTATTTCTGCCCTCCCATCAATGCCAGCTTTTTTCATTTCCTTAGGAGCCCTTTTCTCACAGAATATATTTAAACACTGTTCTCTGCGGTTCTGAAGAAGCTGTATGATAAAATTAAACCACAGACATAGCATTGCCTTGACCAATATCCTGACACATTAATAGGATTAATATATTTTAACTATACCCCACCAGAGAGTGGTAAGACTACACCAAAGCATCATTAGGCTAATTGCCCATTGAAAACATTTATAACATTTCCCCAATGGATATTATTGCCCCTCTCTTAACATTGTTTTGCCTAATTGCATTTTTAAAGATTCAATTAATATGATTTGGTGCAACATGCCTATGCTTTCCTAGCAAAACTATTTGTAATAGTAAACTAACTGGAAGTAATCTAACTTCTCATTGTTTGGGGAATGATTACATAAAATGGAATACGAATATGATGGAATAAAACTGTTATATGAAATGAAAAATACTAAGAATTTAAAGAAATTATGGGGAGGCATATGAAGTGATATAGAAATATCAGGTACAATATAGACACAGATTAGAAAGGCATGTAATATAGCTGATATTTCTATATTATTATAAAGTTTACAAAGCCTTTCCATGAATCATCTCATCTGAGCCTCACAATGACTCATCTGTGATGTATACCATGGATATTATTATCTCTCATTTACATACTAGAACCTTGAAACTCAGGAAGAAGGTTAAGTGACTTGTTCATTGGCACAGAAGTAAAATTTGAGCCTAGGTGTTCTTGTTTCAGATTTAATATGCAAGTCACTATTCTATACTATTTTTATTATCAGACAGCAGAGAATCTCTGTGAAACATATTAGAGGACACTTAAATTTGATATCTACAGATTTGTTTTTACTCTAAGTAGAGAAAAAATATGGTTACATTTGCTATATACAATCTTAATCCTTTTGTTATGGTATTCTATACCATATATCTTAGCAATGCAATGATTAAAAAATACAAATCGTTTCCATTTTAAATCCTGTACATTTAACACATCTTTTGCAAGAAACAGTCTCTATTTCTTCCCAATAACGGTAATATCAATAGCACTTCTACCCTAATACTGCAGGACATTGATTAATATTTTTTTAGTAGCAAGAAGGGGGTACATGTCTGTAATCTTGGCTACTGGATGGGGGCTGGGAGGATGAACCTGGTGAAATACTTGAGTTTAGATAGGTGTGGGGAACCTGCAACCTTGAGGGCCCATGTGATCCTCTAGGTCTTCAAGTGCAGTCCTTTGGATTCAGTCAAAGGGCTGCACTTAAGGACCTAGAGGGCCACATGTGGCCTCAAGGCCAAAGGTTCCCCACTCCTGGTTTAGATGTTCTGAGATGCAATAGGGCTAAAACTTCTCAGATGCCCACTCTAAGTCCGGCATGGAATATGTCAGAGCCCTGAAATATGCTGAGCCTCTAGAAGGTGACAGGGATGGTCATCAGGCTGCCGCAGGTCAGAAGTTCCAGATTGTTGGCTGTGCTCTTGAACAGTTGCTACAGTCCAAATCTGAGCACGATAGGGAGAGCATTCTCAAAAAATAAAAGTTGATGCAGTGTATTTTCCTTCAGTCTTGTCAGTGAAGTCCTCAAGTTTTAATTTAGGGCAACACACATTGCACAACAATAACTTTTACAGAAATGTGTGTGTAATGAGTTTTTTTTTTCCAAAGGGATTGTTTTTATTGTTTTATGTATGTATTCTTTTACTATTGTTGACAACCTGGAGTTAAATGAGCTGAGTTCAAAGCCTTCACCTTTGTATACTGATGAGATATATGAGTCTGTGCACATCATTTAATGTCTGCATGCCTCAGTTCCCTCATCTGTAAAATGGGGCTAATAGTAGTACCTTCCTCCCAGGATTACTGTGAAGATACAGTGACATAACAAATGTGCATCGCTTTTCAAGCTTTAAAGTGCTGTACAAATGTTCTCTATTCTATTATTATTATTAACATGTGGTAAGGTATAGAATAACTCTAGTCTGTATCTATGCTATGCCACCATATTAGTAGTTTAATGATAGGGACTATCTTATCTTTAACTTTTAACTCCTTTTTGCACTGCTTAATACTAGAGACATTTTTGGTTTATGAAGACAGAAAAGATGACAGGTGAAAAAATTAACAAAGTGAGGGAGGATGAGAAACAGGTATTTCAGCCACTTTTACAGTTAAATACCAGTCTATGTGACTTCTGTTACATTTAGGTGAATGATGTTGTCAGATGATGTGTGGGTGTATTTGGAATCTATAATGAATGGGAGCATGATGATTCTTTGTGGATGGGCATTGATATTCTGTCTAGTGTCTGGCTTCCTGTGGCAGTTGAGGAGAGATCCCCGGCTGCCTTACTCTCACATTGCAACATGGATCAGTCTGGATAACTGATCCCTCTGGTGTGCTTTGATCCTTCTAGTTTATTAGGCTGCTTCTCTGGCCAGTGATTACTATGCTCATTTCACTTTGGACAAGCAGCCTGTAAAACCTTTATTAACTTGGTTTGTCTGAAGCTATAGAAACACTAATTCAACACCATTAAACAAAAAAAGGGTGGGGGGAGAATATCGCAACGTTATACCTCCAGATGGGGCTTCAGTGTCAATTGGTTTTCTTTACCTGATTTTCTTTACACACACCACACATTTTGTTTTTGATGTTCGGTTGTTTCAGTTGTGTCCCACTCTTTGTGACCTCGTTTGGGGTTTTCTTGGCAAAGATACTAGAGTGGTTTACCATTTCCTTCTCTAGCACATACATCTGTGTATCAGATGGTATCCATAGAATCTTTAAAAAAGGAAAAACCAGGATTTTGGAATTAGAAGGGAAATCAGTTACCACCTACTCTTATGAGTCAGCTGGTGGCACAGGGCTTTTGAGAAAAACCTGATATCAAATCCAACATTAAAAACTTAATTGCTCCGTTACCCTGGGCAAGTTACTTAAACTCTGTTTACCTCAGTTTCTTCAACTGTAGAATGGGGATAATAAGAATGCTTACCTCACAAGGACGTTTTAAGGATCAGATGAGATAATAATTTTAAAAAGCACTTGGCACAGTGCTACATGAATGCTTAATTCCCCCCTACCCCTCTCTTCTGTTGTCCAACAAACTTCTGAAAGGAATCCCAAGTGGCATAACTGGAAAGAGGTCATCTAGCCTCTGCCTTAAAACCTTGGAGGTGGAGGACTCCACTACCTCCCCAGCCAGCCCATTTCACTTTTGAACAGACCTAATTGTTACCAAGCTTTTCCTGATATCCAACCTAAATGCACCAATTTGTAACTTACACTTATGGTTCCCAATTCTGATCTCTGAGGTCAAACAGAACAAATCTGTTCCCTTTTCCACATGAAAGCCGTTCACACATTTGAACACAGGTATTGTGTACCCCTGAACCTTTTCTTTTCCAGGGGAAATACTGCCCCCCCAATTTCTTCACTTTATTCTCATATAATGTGACTGTTTTCCTCTGAATGTTCTAAATCTTATCTGTCTTCTTAAACTATGACAGCTATAACTGACTGAAATACTCAGATTTGTTCCAAGGTAGAACACAAAGGTACTATCACCACCTTATTTCTAAGCTCCACTTATCAATGCAGCCCAAGATCAAAATGGATTTTCTGGCTGCCATATCAAACTGATGACTTATATTGAGTTTGTAGTCCACTAAATCCCTCAGATCTTTTTAGGCAAACTGCTTTCTAAGCCTGCCTCACCAATCATACACTTAAGTTGGTTTGTCTTGAATTGGCATTGTACTTCATCTTATTAGATTTAGCCCTATGATCTGTACTGTCAAGCTCTTTTTGGATCCTTACTCTTATGCTCAGGGTCTTAGCTCGCTTTTCTAGATGTATGTCATCTGCAAATTTGATTAGTCTACCACCTATTTCTTCATTCAAGTCATTGTAAAGATGTTAAATAGCATAGTGTCAAGCAAAAATCTCTGGGGATCTCCAGCAGAGACCTCTTGCCAAGAGGACATTGAACTATGAACAACTACTCTTTGAGTCAGGCAATTTAACCAAGGACTGAATAACCCCCTAGAGCAGTGGTGTCAAACTCAAGTAGAAACTAGTGCAGCTAATCCATGCATAAAAATCCCTGTGGGCCACATATTTGATTTAGTTTTAAATGACAATGTTACAGAGATTTTATTTATATTTTACTTTTGTCAAATATTTCCTAATTACATTTTTATCTGTTTCAGCAGCACTGAGAGTGTTATAAGTCTCTGAGTGTTTGACCCCTCTGCTCTAGAGCATATATCCTTCTATCTTTTCAACCAGAAGAACATGAAATAATTTATCAAATCCTTCACTAAAATCTAGGTGATCATTATCCTCAACATTCCCCTCATTTGCTAGTTTAGTAAGTCATTCAAAAAAGGAATAAAGTTATTGAGGATTGACTTGTTCTTGATGAAGCCATGCTGGCATTTTCTCATCAATGCTTCTTCTAAGAAATGTCCACTAATGGTCTCTTTAGTGATATTCTCAATACAGGGGTGGGGAACCTGTGGCCTTGAGGCCACATGTGGCCCTCTAGGTCCTCAAGTGTGACTTTTTGACTGAGTCCAGGTTTTATAGAACAAATTATTTTATTAAGAAGATTTGTTCTGTGAAGGTTGGATTCAGCTAATTCAGCTAATAGTGGATTGAAACTAATTTCACTGTCCTCTATTTTTCCAATTCTTTCTTTTCAAATTCTTTCAAGTTTGTTTTTTGAAAATCAGGAAAATATTTGAACTGCTCCAGGAAGTCCTGTGGTTCCTTCCACCAATTGGTGAGTCCCTGCTGTTAGAAATGGTTATTTCTCTCTTGTATTAATAACTAATGATTGTATTAGGACCAAGGCTTTTCCCCTTTTGTACTTCCTCATCCAGAATTTAACCAGTGTGGGAAATCTTTCTAAAACACTTATCCAGCTAGGATGACTGAGATTTAATCAAAAGCAGTAAAAGAAATTCTAAGTTTAGGCTAATGGGTCCATTCCTGCTCATTGTGTTTGCAGAGACAGTTCTGGGAAAATGCGGATCCTCCCTTTTGTCAGACAGGTGATAGGGAAATTGATAAGTCTCTTTGACCAAGATTCAGGTAATCCAAGTCACATACCCTAAGACCCTCATTATAATACTCATTCTTTCATTAATTATTAACCAATGAGAACTGATTGCCACCTTCAGGAACACTTGTTCTTCCAAGAAATATAAACTATGAGTCTACCACCATGAGGGATCTTTGGTCTAAGAGAGTGGTGGTTGAATGATCATCCTTTTATTAATAAATATGTTGGCATTACTAATAAAATGATTAGATTATCCAGAAACTATGTCTCTCAAACTTTTTAATTGCCACTCTGCCTGGAACTTCCATTTTAAGAGTGCCCAGGCCAGCCATGATCACTTTTCTTCAAGCTCTCTTCCTGACTCCAGAATTTTATATTTTGCTCCCACATGAGTTGGAGCAACCCATCTTTTAATTCTTTTTTATGTGTTCTCTCTTATTAGAATGTAAGCTCCTTGAGGGTAGAAACTTTTTCTTTTTTGCAGGTGTTTGTATTCCCACTGCTTATCAGCATATTGCCTTAAAAGTGCTCTATTGCTGTTAACAATGTCTATCTATCTATCTATCTATCTATCTCCATTTTTATCTATCAATATCAATATCCTTTTATCTTCCTTTCCCCCTTCCTCCCTTGTCTTTCCCTCCTCGTTGTCTCTCTCTCTCAGATCTTTAAGCTATCACTAACAGTGGTTTAGTAACTCATATCCTACTTCTTTCAGTGTCCAAGGATATAGTTCATCTGGAGCAGGCCATCTGAATTAGTTGAAGATAGCTAGGTACTCTCTTACTATGTCTTGATTTATTTTAGGTATCAATTGCATCATCCATTTTTTGTTGTTGCTGCTGTCATCTTCATGCAAAAAGATATTCTCCTTGGCAAAGTAGACCAAGAATAAGAATTGGGCAGCTCTATCTTCTTTCTATGGTCAGTCATCACTGTTCCATCTTTCAAAGCAACAATATAATCCTTTATTTTATTATTCTCTTTTCCACAGTATATTTTAGGAAACTCCATAAAAACAGAAACACAAAAATTTCTGTATTCTTTGCTCTCTCTTGCCATACTCAGCTGATTTTAAGCTTTAGTACTCTTGACAATATTTTTTTTCAGAACTGCTTTACACTTTACGGTTTATCTCCTGTCACCTCCCTCTTCCTCCTGTAGATTTCTGAGGTGTAAATGCTCATGGTGAAAATTTAACAATCTAATCTGCTTCCAGCATTCCTCCCAAATGTCTTTATTATTAGACAGCTCCCTAAATACCACACACAGAGGAGTCACTGGCCACTACCACTCTTTTCTTCTTCCTATGATCCTTTTTAGATAACCTCTTACCTGATAGGACGTTGCTGCTTACTTATCTATAGCTTTACTCTATTATCCCTAGGCTATATTTTAGAATTGTTTAATCATAGATTTCCAGACAGAAGGGATCTTAGAGGTCACCTAATCCAATCTTTTCATTTTATTGATCAGGAAAATGAGAGTCTGAAAGATGTAGTCATTTGTCCAAGTTGAATAGCTAGTAAGTGGCAGAGTCAGCATTTGAACTCATGGCTCATTACTCTAGGTATAGAATTCCAAGGTCGGCATTCTTTCGACTCTATTAGGCAGAAAAACTACCTTTTCAGGAAGAGCTTCAAAATCCTCTGTCTTTTTGTCTCTCTATCTCCCTGTCTTTTTTTTTTTTTGTTCCATTTACTTTAAAAAATTATCTTGTTTTTCAGCTACATTTTTCTGCTCTTTCTCTTGAGTCCTTGAGTCTTCCTCTCTCCTTCTTCCTCATTCCCTCTCCTTCATTTCTTCTCCCTTATTACCTTTCTCTTCCTTCCTTGTCTCTCTCTGTCTCCTTTAGTTATATCCTTTTCCTTTCCCTCTTTTACTATTCTGTATGACACACTTTTATTCTTTATCCTCTTGACAAAATTCTTCTTCTACTCAATTTCAGATTCTTTCCCCCCATATTTCTTAAACCTTCTTTCTATTTTCTTCCTCTCTGCAGTATTTCATTGTATATCACACAACTCAGGGCATTGGGAAGAGTTCATTGAGTCTCCTTGACTTTTCTTCAAAGAGGAAGAATGGCCTATATTATTTGGAACATATAGCAAGTAGTCACTTGTAGAAGGCAGAAATACAAACATCTTATACTTAATGCAGATTGGTGCAAAATTATTCCTGCATTCCATACTGAGATAACCAGCTTTATTTGTTTATTTCTATATACCTAACTGTGGATGTTTAGACCTTACCCCTAAGAACCTTCTTTACTCTTTTATATCTTACTTTTGTTGTTGATCAGTTGGTGTCTGACTTTTTAGGACCCCATTTGTAAGTTTCTTGGCAAAGATACTGTAGTGGTTTGTCATTTCCTTCTCCAGCTCATTTTATGAATGAGGAAACTGAGGTGAACTGGGTTCATGACTTGCCCAGGATCACACAACAAGTAAGTATTTGAGGCCAGATTTGAATTCAGGTCTTCCTGACTCCAGACCTAGTGCTTTATCCACTGTGCCACCTAGCTGCCCATTTTATCTTATTATTATAATTTAATAAATAACACTCCCACCCAAATTCCTCTTCTTTGTCTCAATAACTTCAGAACCTCTTTCTCCCACCCTTTCTGTTAATACAAGTTGACACCCCTACCAAACACTGAACCAATTTGTTTACTCTCCAAATTGTTCCATGTACTTTAAAAATAATTTATTTTGTTTTTAACAGCTACCTTATTCTACTCTTTCTTTAGTCTTTGTCTCTAGGTTCTTATGCCTTAATCATCCTTCATCTCTTCTGAATTCTCCTTGTTCTCCCTTGATCTTCATCTTTCTCCATCATCCTTTTCTTTCAGAAGCTAGAAATAGAATCTGGACCTGGAAGTTGTTTGCTTTCAATGTTTTCTTCAGTTTTCCCTCAAATTTCTTCTCCCCAAATTAAATATCTAGTCTTCTTTACAAGTCCAAAGTGTCTACACAATTCCCTTCTTCTTAGCCAACAAGAGTACTTGTTTCTTCTCTTGCTTCTTTTTGCATACCTTTATCCCATAAAAGCTAGAGGTAGGAAAAAATATTGCTGAAAGAAATAGAGATAGTTCATTTTAATAAGACAGCAGAAATTAACAAAAACATGAGAAAGAATATTCTATATCTACACTATCACATGTAAATATGGTGTCAATATGTTTTACCTAACTATTTGTTTACTATTATAAAAGAAGACTCTATTGAGGCCAAGGTATATGGGGGAAAGGGTATAGTATATGAAACAAAATATGTTAAACATTTTAAAAAATAAATTAATTTATTTATTTTTAGTTTTCAACGTTCACTTCCATATCTTTAAATTTTCTCTCCCTCCTTCTCCTCCCCCTCCCCAAGATGGCATACAATCCAATATAGGCTCTACATATATATTCTTATTAAACATTTTCACATTAGTCATGTTGTATAGAAGAATTAGAATGAACGGGAGTAACCATGAGAAAGAAAAACATAAAACAAAGCAAAACAAAAAAAGAAAATAGTCTGTTTCAATCTGCATTCAGACTCCATATTTATTTTTCTGGATGTGGAGGGCATTTTTGATCATGGGTCTTTTGGAATTGTTTTAGGTCCTTGTATTGCTGAGAACAGCTAAGTCTATCAAGAGCTAAGTCATCACACACTGTGGCTTTTACTTTGTACAATGTTCTGGTTCTGCTCACTTCACTCAGCTAAAGGAGACCCCCAAAAATACTGAAAAATATACTGAAGAAAACAACACCTTAAAAAATAGACTAACTCCAATGGCAAAAGAGCTCCAAAAAGCCAATGAGGAGAAGAATGCCTTGAAAGGCAGAATTAGCCAAATGGAAAAAGGAGATCCAAAAGACCACTGAAGAAAATACTATCTTAAAAATGAGATTGGAGCAAGTGGAAGCTAGTGACTTTATGAGAAATCAAGATATTATAAAACAGAACCAAAGGAATGAAAAAAATGGAAGACAATGTGAAATATCTCATTGGAAAAATCACTGACCTGGAAAATAGATCCAGGGGAGATAATTTAAAAATTATTGGACTACCTGAAAGCCATGATCAAAAAAGAGCCTAGATATCATCTTTCAAGAAATTATCAAGGAGAACTGCCCTGATATTCTAGAGCCAGAGGGCAAAATAGAAATTGAAAGAATCCGCAGATTGCCTCCCCAAATAGATCCCCAAAAGAAATCTCCTAGGAATATTGTCACCAAATTCCAGAGCTCCCAGATCAAGGAGAAATTATTGCAAGCAGCTAGAAAGAAACAATTTGAGTATTGTGGAAACACCATCAGAATAACCCAAGATCTGGCAGCTTCTACATTAAGAGATCGAAGGGCTTGGAATACGATATTCCAGAGGTCAATGGAGCTAGAATTAAAACCAAGAATCACCTACCCAGCAAAACTGAGTAGCATGCTGCAAGGCAAAATATGGATTTTCAATAAAATAGAGGACTTTCAAGCTTTCTCAGTGAAAAGACCAGAGCTGAATAGAAAATTTGACTTTCAAACACAAGAATCAAGAGAAGCATGAAAAGGTAATCAAGAAAAAGAACAAGAAAAAGAAATTGCAAGGGACTTACTAAAGTTGAACTGTTTTGTTACATTCCTACATGGAAAGATGATGTGTATGATTCATGAGACCTCAGTATTAGGGGAGCTGAAGGGAATATGCATATATATATATATGTATATATATATGCTTATGTATATATATGTATATGTGAGTGTGTATGTATGTATATATGAATGTATATATATACACATATATACATACATACATACATATATATATATGGAGAGGGGGGGGGCACAGGGAGAGTTGAAATGAAGGGAAGATATCTAAAAGAAATAAAATCAAATTAAGGGATTAAGGGATGAGAGAGGAATATATTGAGAGAGGGAGATAGGGAGAGATAGAATGGGGTAAATTATCTCGCATAAAAGTGGCAAGAAAAAGCAGTTCTGTAGGAAGAGAAGAGAAGGCAGGTGAGGGGGGAATGAGTGAATCTTACTCTCATCAAATTTGACCTGAAGAGGGAATACCATACATACTGAATTGGGTATCTTACCCCGCAGGAAAGAAGTAGGAAGAAGATAAAAAAAAATATAGAAGGGAGGGCAGATGGGGGTGGAGGTAACCAAAAACAAACACTTTCGAAAGGGGACAGGGTCAAGGGAGAAAATTCAACGAAGGGGGATAGTTTAGGAAGGAGCAAAATATAGTTAGTCTTTCACAACATGAGTATTGTGGAAGAGTTATACATAATGATACACATGTGGCCTATGTTGAATTGCTTGACTTCTTAAGGAGGGTGGGTGGGAAGGGAAGAGGGGAGAAAATTTGGAACTCAAAGTTTTAAAAACAGATGTTCAAAAACAAAAACAAAGTTTTTGCATGCAACTAGAAAATAAGATACACAGGCAATGGGGCGTAGAAATTTATCTTGCCCTACAAGAAAGGAAGGGAAAAGGGGATGGGAGGGGAGTGGGGTGACAGAAGGGAGGGCTGACTGGGGAACAGGGCAACCAGAATATACACCATCTTGGAGTGGGGGGGAGGGGAGAAATGGGGAGAAAATTTGTAATTCAAACTCTTGTGAACATAAATGCTGAAAACTAAATATATTAAATATATTAAATTAAAAAAAAGAGAGTACACTTTGCCAAAATAAATCAGCAAAGGCATAGATAGCTAAATAAAAATAAAACAAAGAATATGCCAAAGTTATGCTGTCAGGTGTGATTGTGACAACAAGTTTACTTAAGTTTTCTGATTTTATTAGGGAGATTTCTATTTGGGTGAGGTATGTCAGAATGTGAACATGGTTTAAAAAATAAAAGTCTTCAATGATATTTTTAAAGGCTATTGGCTACAGAAGTGTTACTACCAAAACACCAGAGGAGGTAAAAGGCTAACAGGGACAAATGTGGCCCTAGAGTTACAAGTACTTCTGAGTTCTATTATCTTTGAAACAGACTTATCCCAAAGAAAAATTGACATAGCCACACAGGATATATGGAGAAATGGATGCCGTGTTGATTGACCAAGCAAAAAATGGAAAAGGCTAGCAACTATCACTTATTTGCTGACCATGAGGAGAGGGCAGTGGAGATGAAGGGACCAGAACCAGAGAAGAGATGATAACCAGAGTCACTTCCTTCCCTGAAGCATTCTAGTGAAGCCAGTGATACTTACCTCATTTTTCCATCTAATTCCCCCATTTCCTATTTCTCATCCCACTAATGAAAAGTGATGGGAGAAGTTATGGGAGAGAAAAGACATGCTTTCTCTCACTCCTTCGCCACTTGGTTATGGCCACTGAAGCCAGAATTTGGAAGTCATATTCCTTTTATTGAAATTTGTATTCTGATGCCCTGGAATCTGTTTTCAAATTATATTGCTGTGTACCTCATTTTTGTCTATCAGTGTTCAGAAAAAAGACAAAGAAAATGAAAGTTAACTGTGAAATGGAAAGGGGATTTTACAAAGTGCAGATTGGCTGGGAATGAAGCCAATTAATTGACTAGAAACTCCTCTTGGCTCATTTACTCCAGTGCCTTGTAGTCAAGACTATAATAAGTGAGGCAATGGGAAGGCTGAAATTGGCTTTTGATTCAAAGACAATGAAATCCTTCTATCCCTCCTTTTCCCTCATGAACTTCCCCTACAAATTAAAATACAAACATGTTAGTCATCTCTCAGAAATAGATAAAGACCAATTAAGAATTCTACCCACCTCCTGACAGAGAGCTGAAGAACTTAGCATGCAGAATGAGATATACATTTTTAGATATGGGCAATGGGGGAATTGGTTTTGCTTAGTTATACATTTTTGTTAAAAAAAATTGTTTTCCTTTTTTCTTTCTTAATGGTGAGCTCTTACATGTGTGAGAGAAAATAGATGATTTTTAATTGAAAAAGGTTAAAATTTAATGAGACAAAAGAAAACAGGGACAAAAACAGAAGCAAAAGCATGGACAGGCAGAAATATAAATAAGCAGGCTTTGCTTAATCATTTTTCTTTGTTACAAAGGAAGGGTTCTTTGATGATGGAGTGAAAAGGAGGAGAACGGAATCAGGAAATAACTATGAGAGTAAATAGACATCAGTGCAACTTTTGAAACAATAAAAAAGAAAGAATATGAGGAGAAATAAAAATATCTAATTTTAATAAGACAGAACCAAACAATGACTAGCAAAAAATGAGAGAGAAAGACTGAAGCATAGGTAAGTGTTCACAATCCATTTGGATGTCAGTAGATTTTGCTTAATTATTTTTTTTTTGTTACAAGGGAGGATTCTACAGGAGAGTATCAGACACTGTGTTATTCCTCAGAACTCTAGAACTCATTTTACTGATGTAAAATTTTAAATATAGCAAAGACTCTTGAATTGAGAGAGACTGAAGGAGAGAGGCTCAATGAAATAAGACAGTAAAAACATGAACTAAAAAATGAGATGGAAAAAAACACTGTATAGTTAGTCTGTCATATGTCTTTGTGGTCCTTTACTTAACAGCTTTTCTTCTCTATGAAGGAGTGCTCTGTCAAGGTTGGGAAATAACAGAAAATGACTGTGGCATTAAAAAAAAACACAAAACAACCACCACCGCAACAAAAGACATTAGTGCATTTTAAGACAATGCATAGAAAAACCTTATATCATAATAAGACAGTAAAAGTGTGCATTATTAGTAAAAAATATGCAAAGAATATTGCATAGTATTGCTGTCACAATTGTACCATCAGTCAGATTTACTTAATTATCTTTCTTTGTTACAAGGAAAGGGTCTATTGTGGTGGGAATATTTCAGGAAATGGCAGTTGTATCATAACAAAAGCCATTAATAAAACTTTAAAAATAAATGAAAATGAAAGAATATGACTGAAATATACACATATGCAGAGGCTCACTGAATTAAGTTGCCAAAAACATGACAAATAAAAATGTGAAGAATAGGAAGTTGCAGTTATCTTTTTATATGCAGTTACAATATCATTAGCTTTTGCTTAACTTTAGTTATTGACACTGTGGGAAGAACTAGGAACAAATACAAATGATAAAAAAAAAGAAAGAATGCAAGCTGCCCTCAAGGAATTTACCTTCTAATGAGTGAAAACAACACATGAAGGAAGATAGAAAGAGGGGTTGGGGGGGAAAAGAGATTTATGTGGGGCTCATGTAGTAAAGTCCAGAGACAAAAGAATAGCTGGAAGGAGGATGAGGCATGGCTGGTAGATTGATTCTTAACATAGAGGCTCTTGGAAGAACTCACTGATGAGAAAAGGAGGCTGGCAAGCATTTTTCCAGGATGCCAAGGCCCTAGGCACTGATGAAATCTAAGGGTAAGAAGGAAACTGAAGTTGGTGGCAAAATCTAGAGAGTCAAAAGCATACTTGGGAGTGGAAAGTAGCTAACAATGACAAAGATCTTCAAGGGAGATATAATCAGTTAATATTTACCCCACCTTTCCAGTGGGAAAAGAAAATGGGCCTACTAGAAGTACTTTTACAATGCTCGTGATAGATAATACCTGCTCCTACTTATTGCCTCCATGATGCCAAGTCTCAGTTTAGCCTTACTAAGCTCAGTATTTAGTAGTAGCTTAGGTAACCTATGTCTTTGTTTGACAAGTCCAGCATAGATGTCCCAAAAAGAGTAGCAAGCATGAGAGCATTTCAAGTATTTAGGATATACTATATACAAAGGCATGGAAATATGAGATGAAATATCATGTCTAGAGAAAAACAAGTAGGTCATTTTGATTAGAACCTCTCCTTGGCTCCATCACCACCTTAGAGATTTACCAGCTGAAAATGTAAAAAGGAGCACCTGAAAGACAAACAAAAAGATCTTTTTTCAAAGACAATGAGCTCCTTCTCAACTCTCGTCTTTTCCTTTATCTACCTCACAAATTTAAATAAAATACATATTGATAATGAAGAAGTGAATCACAGATAAGAAAGCAAAAGCATAGTCTAGCATAAATGAGAGTAGAAAGACATTTCATGATTATGCTGTAACATGCAGTTGGGGTCAACTGGTTTTGATTAATTCTTTGCCTTTATTATAAGTGAAGGCTTTCCTGAGCATGGTATTATGGGAAATCAATCATGTCTTTTTTTAAAATTAAACTCTATATCAGGCAATATGCTAGGTGTCAGGAATACAAAGGCAATATGAGATAACCCTTGCCCTCAAGGAGTTTACACTATAGTATAAAAAATAAATAACATATATAATCAAAAGAAAGACAATGGCAGAAATAGGCAGAGTGGGTCGGTTTAATAAGACAACAGGAAAAGGACAAAATGCTTTACTACTTGGCTAATATAGCTTGTGTCATTCCCTAATTTCAGGAATAATCTATAGAGACTCGTACAATTGGGACTATTGCAGTGATCGTGCACAGCAACAAGTTTATCTCCATGGATATTTTCTTGCCTGCTTTATTGAATGTGATGACAACCAGTCTGGAGCAGGTAATTCACATTTGACATAGTCCTGACTTCATATTTAATATGTTTAGCAAACCTTTATTCGTAATTCTTGATTGAATTCATGATTTGTCCAAACACTTGGCTCAAATTTACCCTTCAACTTTCAAAAGCATGCCAGACAATAACAAATGTGCTTTATCAAAAGAAAATTCAGACAAAAGGGATGAAATTAATTGATACTTATTTGATTAAATATGGTTATATTTGCTGTGGAGAACAAGATTTCTCACTGACACTTAAGTCGGAATGTTCTATGTGGATTTTTAGCTTTATTGTTATAAATGATAATAGAGAGTATTCCTTTTACTAAATCTTGTCAGAAGACCATTTTCTTTTCTTGCCCTTTGTACTCATTTTTGACACTAAGAAATAACTTCAAATCAAAGGCAAAATAACTACCTACAAGTGCCTGGAGATATTCACTGGTGCAGTCCCTTCATGCTGAAGTCAAACAAATTTTCTTTGCTATAGTGGCAAGATGGATTTCTATAGTTACACACAAAATTCACTGTTTAGTGAGTTCATAACTAGAAATTTAGAAGCCAGTCATTGTCACTGATGGAGAGCTTGTACTACTTTTGGTTTATCTCTGTTATATTTATTCATCTCTGAAAGAGGAATATTAAAATCTCCTACAATTATTTTATTAATATTTGTCTTTCTGTAATTCAGTTAGCTTTTCATAGATGAATTTATGTATTATGGTTTTTGATGGCTACAGATTTGACATTTCTTTATAATATGGATTTTTGGCTTCAGATCTGTAATTTTATCTGCGTTGGGAATATGTGAGGAGGAAACCCTCTAACAATGCAAATTGTAATTTATACTGTAACTTGTAGTTTTGGAAAATTGCTTAGGACACTGACCACGGACACACAGACAGTGTATATCAGGATAAGAACTTAAGGACAACTTTTCTTCACTCTAGGATTAACATTTTAGCCATTATGTTATGGCTGGCTTTCAGGGATAATGTACTTTCCATTTTTATTTCTCTTCATATTGAACTCTCCCAACACCTTTTATCTCAGCCAATATTGTGATTTCAACTCTTGCTTTTCTGAGAATTTCTAGCTGTATAGTGCCTACACCATACAAACTATGACATATTCAGCACAAACATATTATTATTGCAAGCCCTGGGCCAGAACAGATTCTATGGTTTTACACAGAGTAAATTCCACTGCTTCTTTCAATCATCTGTGTAATGATGCAATCATGGATTATTATATAATTATGGATGATTAAGAATCCATTATAGATAATTATATCATTAAAGATTATTAAGCTATAGCGAGACAGCTAGGTGGTGCAGTGGAGAGAGTGATGGGCCTGGAGTCAGGAAGATTCAACTGTCTGAGATAAAATCTAGCCTCAAACATGTACCAACTGTGTGACCCTGGGCAAGTCACTTACCCCTCTTTGCCTCAGTTTCTTTATCTATAAAATGAACTAGAGAAGGAAATGGCAAACCACTCCAATGTCTTTGCCAAGAAAACCTCAAATGGGGTCATTATGAGCCAGACACAATTGAAAAATGCCTGAACAGCAACAATCTATTATGGATTATTATTATTAATCCATTTTGGATTTTAATATAATATAGATTGCCCTCAATTTATTATAGATTATTATTAAGGTCTCTAAGAGACCTTAGAGATCATCTAGCCTACTCCTGTTATTTCATATATGTGCACACTGAGGCTGCATTTTTACTTGAATGTGATATACAGGTGAGAAAGCTTCTTGCCAGGAAACTGAATCCAGTCTCTGTAGCCTTTCTCTTCACTATGTCTCTACCTGTTTAATTGATTTGAATTGAGTTTCTGGCATACTGGAAACAGCCTTATATAATAAAAAACCTAGATTTGAATTTTAGGTCAATTAATAGATGTATAGCTTTGACAAAGCCACTTAATTTATGAGAACTTAGTTTCTTCATTTATTTGTAGTAGAAGTGATCAGAGAAATACATGATTTTCTGAGTTGGGGCACCTCTTGTGGACGTGTACTCTCCCTCCTTGCTGAAAGGCATGTTCTTTGCTGGTATGACCCATGTTCCTATCTAGGTCTGGGGCATTTTATATGAGACTTTCCTAATTGGTGTAAAGAATGCTGATGTGATCCCGGTTGTTATTCCTTATAAGGGCCAGAGTCTATCCCAAGCTTACTGTGGGACATGCTTTATTCCCTTCCCACCAGATGCTGGTTCTATAAAACACCATGACACTGGGATGACACACAAGTCCTGGCTGGTAATTGCCATTCCAGAAAAACTCACGTCTCTCATCAAGGAACTACAGTGTAATCACAGCTCCATGTTAGGTACATAAGTCTAGGAAATTAAGATTCCCCTCATCATCCCTGCTACATGTAAATTGAGGATAATAAATTGCCCTGCCTACATAATAGGGCAGTCATGAGAATTAAATGAGAACACAAATGTAAAAGTTCTTTCTGAGCAATAAAGTGCTATACATGTGTAGTATGTATGCGTGTGTGTGTGTGTGTGTGTGTGTGTGTGTGTGTGTGTGTGTGTGATGTGGAGCCCACATGAAGTGAACTTCCCACCAATCTGGTCATGGTAAATTTGGCTCCACTGTGGGGTGAGAAGGCACATTACCTAACCCTTTCTTACAGACAGATGTAATCAGGAGCTTCAGTTCACACGAGTCCTTTGGCAAATGAGCACTCCTACCTCCATGGAAATTGTTCATATCTGAGTTCTAACACAAATATGAGGCACAAGGGTAGTTTTTGATTTCACTAGATAGCTCCTAATTAGAGAGAAGTCCCACCAGCTGGGAAATCTATGTAGAAGGTAAAAATGCTTCCTACATTGCTGTCATCCAAATAGAAGTAGGTCTGCCCTCCATGGTTCTAAACATAACTTGTATGCTCCAGAGAATAATCTGCTTGAGTCATAAAAACCAAGTTACCATATAAATCCTAATTGCTTTACTCATCCAGTTCTTGGATTATTGGGAATAGCACGTGAGGAGAGTGGTAGATTTAGAACAAGTAAGCTTAGTTTGAATGTTGGCACTTATTAGCTGTGTAACCATAGTAGATTCATTTAATCTCCGAGCCTCAGTTTCCTCAGATGTAAAGTATAAATAAAAATAACTGTACCACCTACCTCACAGGGTTCTTATGAGAAAGGCTAAGTTACTTTCGCATGTTCACGTAGCCAGTGGGTGTTAGAGGTAGCATTTGGATCCAGGTCTTCCTTATCTAAGACTCTATGCAACGATACCACCTAGCCACCTGAAAATAAGTGTGAGCTATTATTTTCAAAAGACCATTTGGGCTTATTGGAGAGGGTAACATATATCTAGGAGTACATGATACAGCATACTGAAATCCAAACTAAACCTTAGTCCCAGAGGGCTTTCTCTTTGAGGCTACTGAGCAGTTATTTTGTCTACATCATTTGTAGTATTCAATCAATCAATCAACATTTATTAAGTACTACTATATGCCAGGTGAGGAGTAAGATGTAAAGACTAGAAAGGTGGGAGAGGGATTACATTATGAAGGGCTTTGAATTCCAAACAGAGCATTTTGCATTTGATCTTAGAGTCAATAAGGAGCCACTGAAGTTTAGTGAGTAAGGGGGTGATGTGGTCAGACCTGCACTTTAGGAAAATCAATATGGAAGCTGAATGGGGGATGGATTAGAGAAGATAGTGACTTGAGGTATGCTGACCCATCAGCTGGCTATTGCAATAATCTAGGTGTGAGGTGATAAGGGCCTATAGTGAAATGGTGGTAGTGTCAGAAGAGAGAAGGCGATTGAGAGATGTTACAAAGGTGAAATTTGCAGGCTTTGGCAACAGGTTGGGTCCAGGAAAGTGAGAGATGGTGACTAGTCCAGGATGACTCCTAGGTTGTGAGCCTGAGGGACTCGGAGGATAGTGTTGTCTTCTATAGTAACAGGGAAAGTAGGAGGTAGGGGAAAGGATTAGGGAGAAAGAAAATAAGTTCTGTTTTAGAAATGTTAAATTTAAGATTTCTGCTGGACACTCAGTTTGAGGTGTCTGAAAGGCAGGGGGAGATGTGAGGTTGGAAGCTAATAGAGAGATTGGGGCAGGTTAGGTAGATTTGAAAGTCATCAGGATAGAGAGAGATAATTAAGTCCATGGGAACTGATGAAATAACCAAGTGAAGTAGCATAAAGGTAGAAGAGAAGAGCATCCAGGACAGAAGACCTACAGTTAAAGGGCATAGAACGGGCCATCAAATAGTTAGGAAGAGAATCAGAGGTGAATGCTGTCCCAGAACCTTAGAGAGAAGAGTATCAAAGAGGAGAGGTTGATCAACAGTGCCAAAAGCTGCAGAGAGGTCAAGAATGAGGATAGAGTTTGAAAGGCCATTGGATTTGCCAGCTAAGAGATCATTGGTAACTTTGGAGTGAGCAATTTTGGTCAAGTGATATGATTGGGAGCTAGACTATAAGGGGTTAAGAAGAGAGTGAGAAGGGAGAAAGTGAAGATACATTTTGTAGACAGCATTTTCAAGGGGTTTATCTGCAAAGGACAAAAGAGATTTAAGTTAGCAGGGATAGAAGGATGAAGTGAGTGTTTTTTATCAGGATAGTTGAGATATGGGAATGTTGGTACACAGTATGAAATAAGTCAGTAGGCCGGGAAAGATTGAAAATAAGTGAGAGAGTGGGGATGAGAGAGTGTTGAGCATTTCAGTATGGATTTAATTCAATATACATTTATTAAGCAGCTACATGTTCAGGGCACTGTCCTAAGTTCTGCATACATTTTGTGCTTTTTGTGTGTTTCTGGAAGGGCTTTATTTTAAATGGCAAGAGTTCTGGGTCAGTGAGACAAGAGGAGCTATATTATATTAAAATAGATCTCATCATCTAGGAAATGGAACTATACCAAATGTACACATTTAAGTATAATTCACTCATTGTTAAAACAAAACAAAACAAAAACACCACTGGATTCCTGCCTTGTGTAGAACCAGATCAAACTAAGCTTTGGTTACAGGTCTCTGGGAATCATTTTCAAACTTATAATGTGTGTGATATAAGAATATATACATGGCTAGTACTACTACCTTTATGTCCCTGCTTGTTTCATCTTAGCATATTTTTGGAATTTTATAAAAATTGGCAAAGACAGATGGAAATAAGGACATTCATTAGATCAGTGAGATGTTTTGTAGGAGAAGTTGTCTAGGTGATATGAATCAAAGTATTATTATCATCACGAATATGTTTTGGCAGGAGTAAGTCAATATAACATAAGTTATCAAACTGGAGTCACAGATTATTTGTATCAGATAACTATTGTGATATATAGTCAATCCTCAACTTTCACAAGGGTAATGTTCCTAGAAAATGTAAATGTTGATACATTGAATCTATGGGAGATAGGGAGTTAGGTTCCTACTATCACAAAAATGTGTAATCTTTCACTAGAGATTGTTGAAAACATACTTTTATGCATAAAATACTTTATAAAAATCATTAATTCCCATAATATGTACTTTTCCGTAATACAGTAACCATGAAATAATCCATGAAATGCAGTACATAAAATAAAATTGGGAATATGCAAAACATTTTTTCTTGCTAGAATTCTGTGACCTTTTGTGCTACCATCTCAATTAAAATAACAACAACATTGATTTCAGATAATATTCACTTTTCAAAACAAACAGAATCTATACCATAAACTCTGTACAGCAAATAATATTCTTAAAACTAAAACATTCTTAAACCTGATCTTGCTTTGCACTGTGTCAGATGGCAGTGTGAGGGCGTTGTATCGTACATATACTGTATTGTTGTAAATCTCTTTATGTTGGGAGCCCTCTGAAAACCAAGGGAGAGGTTGCTGGGACTTTAGTTGCTGCTGTTGGAAAACATTGAGACTGGCCATTGAGACTGAGATCCTTAAGGATCTCCCTACCTTCAGCAGTTGCAGACATTCTAGCATAAAGTCTATCCAACACGTTTATTTTCTCACTAAGCCACATCACTAACTTCGCATATTTGGGCTTAGAACCCAAAGGACTTACACTACTCTTTTGGGGCATAATTGCAATAAAAATTTTGAGTTTTAAAGGCAAACAATGAAATGAATGCACAAACGAGACCACTGAAGCACCCAGTAGGATACCAGCAGCTCCACAAAGTTGCTCACATAGCACCTCTCACTTTTTTTCTCTATTGAGCATAGCTGGGAATGTGCAGTTGCCAACTTAAAAGTAAAGATGAGGTTACCAATAAAATTCCTGAATGCTTCAAATTGTGAAATGCCTGAATGTTGAGGAGTGATTGTAATCGTAATACACTAAAAAGAAAAGAAAAAAAAGAACCCTGTGTTTACTCTTTTTTTCAATTTTACTTTGTGAAATCATTGTCACATGTCATAAATAGCTCCCCCCAAAGCACATTAGAATTTGATATACATTTATGATCCAAAAAGTCTCATATCTTTTTACTTTGCTCGATTTGTATCAGATTTCTTTTCACATATTGATGTAAAACAAACATTTTGGCACTTAAATATAGCATACTTCTGGCTTTTTAAAAATTCTCCTCCTTTAAGTAGTTAACTATTACTTATAATCAGATGGTGGTCTTCAGTCCTGTTTTGCCCAGGTGCTGTTTTTAAGAAAGCAGACTGAGTCCAGGGTTACACAACAGATTTGTATTTTATCCTTGTGGAGTTAAGGCTCCTAGATTTGTCAAGAGAATGCTTAATGATAAAGACCACATTGTGCTAATTTGCTTATCTATTTTTGGGCTACACTGAATACAAGCTATCTGTCAGATCAGAATAACAGGTTTTTAATCACCTTAAAGAGAAATTAAAGAAAGGAAATCTTATGTAACCTATTAAGACCATATCTGTCTGTACCTCATGGACCAGAATATGAAGCTCTAGATTCATGTGGGATGTATTTAAGCTTCAGAATGGCCCCAGTAATCATATCTTTTTGGATTTTTCCTCCATACAGAGTTTCCTTTTTGAAAGCCCTAAGTATCCCTTATTTCAAGTTCTTTACAAAGATGCGTAAAAGGACTTTAGATCCTGAACAAGCATTCAAAGCAATCATGCATATTGGGTGCGGAGTAGTGTTCACAAAGAATGCAGAAACTTAAAAGATACATAATAACTATAAATAATTGATAAAACCCTCCCTTTTTGCCCCAAGGACCTAAATAGTATTTCAGACTCATAGCATCCTTCTTTACTTTGTAATATCCTTGGTAGAATCTTGCCTAAACCAAAGGACCTATACAGGCCACTAGTCTTACCACTAAGTGGTAGGACTCCCATAAGAAGAAAAATAAACTTGCCATTCTCAGGCCAACAACTTTCCCATTGGCCCTGTGCAAACCAAATAGTTCATTGCAAAAGCAGAAAACAAGTCACCCATTTTTCCCCACTACATCCTGGGCCAGCACCTTGCTCTCAGATAGGTCTTCTCAACAAGATATTTGTACACTCTAAGAATTCAACATTGACTAGGAAATTCTCTCTCCTTTCTCCAGGTGGCCAAAACAGAAATTCTTTGAGAATCTTAAATTGTTGAAAAATCAAACAAACAAACAACACAAACAAACAAAAAAAAATAAAACAATCCTTTTTTATCTAGGGCATGACTTAATTCTCTTACTTTATCTCCTCCGGGATCATCATTATATGTTCCTGGAGGAGTGGCAGTGGAGAAAAATAGACTTCCTTCCTTCTCACATCTCTCCCTCCCCCCTGCCCCCAGTCCCAGAACTAGCATGCTATTAATTCTGTCATTTTCTGCTCTATGCCCATTTCTCTCGTGATCTCCCTCCAAGGCAAAAAGATGCTCCAATACCATCATTTAATGTATATGCAGAAATAAGTGGCTCTAACCAAAAAGAGCCTGAATGAATAAAATTTGTCCTATTATTGAGATTTATCCTTGATGAGGTATGAATGGATAGGCAAGTACCCAGGGCCAAGGGATGCCACTCGATAGCATCCTATTCTTTGTGAGTGGACTTTGCCTACTGGCAGGGCACTTTCAACCTGCAGAGGACAAAGAAAGATATATCATTCCATTGTGCTAGTATCTTTATTTGACCACTTATTAACTAGCCTCTTTATAACTGCAAAGAATGGAGAAAGACACTATTCCATCCTGTTCCACATGCTTGTCTCCTTGCCTGTCCTTTTCCTGTCTGCCTGGACAGAGGAAAACAGGATTCATCATGCTGTCTCTGCTGGTCTCATGAAATGACTTGGCCTACCTGTAAGTGAAGGAGAGACACAGCATTTTGTTAGTTGCCTGCATTGGTTCTCTTGCCTGAGCTTCTTAAGGACTCTGCCCTGAGGACAAATCCCAAGAGATGAGATAACCTACCTGAACTCATTCCTCAATAGTTAACAATATCTCATCCCCTCATGCTCACCTCATCCGAATGATTATGCATGTCTGTCTTTCATTATTTAAACTCCATTCTCCAATCCCAGCTACCCATTACCTCATTCTAACCCCCTTCAAACTTCCCTCTTTCAAATCCCACTCTAAAGCTATTTCACCCTTTCTACTGTCTTATCTGGATTACCTGCTCTATTGGTAACGAAGTTGCTTTCATCTTAAATCTTTTTCCTGGAGGGGGCGGAGCCAAGATGGCGGCTGGTAAGCACGGACTAGAGTGAGCTCCGTACCCGAGTCCCTCCAAAAACCTATAAAAATGGCTCTGAACCAATTCTAGAACGGCAGAACCCACAGAACAGCAGAGGGAAGCAGGGCTCCAGCCCAGGACAGCCTGGATGGTCTCTGGGTGAGCTCTATTCCACACGGAGCTGGGAGCTGGGAGCTGGGAGCTGGGAACGGAGTGGAGCAGAGCCCAGCCTGAGCGGCGTGGACGATCCAGACCGGAAGCCGGGCAGAGGGGGCCCTAGCGCCCTGAATACGTGAGCAGTTACCAGACCCCTCGACCCACAAACACCAAAGACTGCGGAGAAGGTTAGTGGGAAAAGCTGCGGGAGTGGAAGGAGTTCGCGGTTCGGCTTCCAGCCCCGGGGGCAGCGGAGGTGGGGCAGCTACAGCTGTTGTTACTTCCGGCTCCAGGCCCACCTGGTGGGGGGAATTAAGTGGCGGATCACAGCAGGGGTGCACAGCCTGCCGAAGATCTGAGCCCAGTCTGGACTGCGGGTCCTTGGGGAAGGAGGAGTGCGGCTCTGACAGAGCTGGCACCTCCCCCCCAAACGTAGAACATAGAACATAGAACTCTGTAATCTACAAGCAGTCATACCCCACTGAAAAGCTCAAGGGTCAAGTTAGTTGGTTGGGAATATGGCCAGGACGCGAAAACGCGCCCAGATTCAGTCTCAGACTTTGGATTCTTTCTTTGGTGACAAAGAAGACCAAAACATACAGCCTAAAGAAGATAGCAAAGTCATAGAGCCTACAACCAAAGCCTCCAAGAAAAACATGAACTGGCCCCAGACCATAGAAGAACTCAAAAAGGATTTGGAAAAGCAAGTTAGAGAAGTAGAGGAAAAATTGGGAAGAGAAATAAGAAGGATGCGAGAAAACCATGAAAAACAAGTCAATGACTTGCTAAAGGAGACCCAAAAAAATACCAAAAAATACACTGAAGAAAACAACACCTTAAAAAATAGACTAACTCAAATGGCAAAAGAGCTCCAAAAAGCCAATGAGGAGAAGAATTCCTTGAAAGGCAGAATTAGCCAAATGGAAAAGGAGGTCCAAAAGACCACTGAAGAAAATACTACTTTAAAAATTAGATTGGAGCAAGTGGAAGCTAGTGACTTTATGAGAAATCAGGATATTATAAAACAGAACCAGAGGAATGAAAAAAATGGAAGACAATGTGAAATATCTCCTTGGAAAAACCACTGACCTGGAAAATAGATCCAGGAGAGATAATTTAAAAATTATTGGACTACCTGAAAGCCATGATCAAAAAAAGAGCCTAGATACCATCTTTCAGGAAATTATCAAGGAGAACTGCCCTGATATTCTAGAGCCACAGGGCAAAATAGAAATTGAAAGAATCCATCGATGGCCTCCGCAAATAGATCCCAAAAAGAAATCTCCTAGGAATATTGTTGCCAAATTCCAGAGCTCCCAGATCAAGGAGAAAATACTGCAAGCAGCCAGAAAGAAACAATTTGAATATTGTGGAAACCCAATCAGAATAACCCAAGACCTGGCAGCTTCTACATTAAGAGATCGAAGGGCGTGGAATGCGATATTCCGGAGGTCAATGGAGCTAGGATTAAAACCTAGAATCACCTACCCAGCAAAACTGAGTATCATGTTCCAAGGCAAAATATGGACTTTCAATAAAATGGAGGACTTTCAAGCTTTCTCAGTGAAAAGACCAGAACTGAATAGAAAATTTGACTTTCAAACACAAGAATCAAGAGAAGCATGAAAAGGTAATCAAGAAACGGAAATTGCAAGGGACTTACTAAAGTTGAACTGTTTTGTTTACATTCCTACATGGAAAGATGATGAGTATGATTCATGAGACCTCAGTATTAGGGTAGTTGAAGGGAATATGCATATATATATATGCATATATATATGTTTATGTATATATATAAGTGAATGTGTATGTATGCATGTATCTATGTGTATATGTATGTATGTGTATGTATGTGTATATATATATATATGTAAAAGAAAGAGAGCAGACACAGGGTGAGTTGAGGATGAAGGGAAGATAGCTAAAAGAAATAAAATGAAATTAAGGAATGAGAGAGTAACTTACTGAGAGAGGGAGATAGGGAGAGATAGAATGGGGTGGATTATCTCCCATAAAGGTGGCAAGAGGAAGCAGTTCTAGGAGAGGAGGGGAGTGGGCAGGTGAGGGGGGAATGAGTGAACCTTGCTCTCATCAGATTTGGCATGAGGGGGAATACCATACATACTCAGTTGGGTATCTTACCCCACAGGAAAGAAGAGGGAGGAAGATAAAAAAAAAAATAAAAGGCAGGGGGATGATGGAGTGGAGGGCAGATGGGGGTGGAGGTAATCAAAACAAACACTTTGGAAAGGGGACAGGGTCAAGGAAGAAAATTCAATAAAGCGGGATGGGTTGGGAAGGAGCAAAATGTAGTTAGCATTTCACAACATGAATATTGTGGAAGGGTTATACATAATAATACATGTGAGGCCTAGGTTGAATTGCTCAACTTCTTAGGGAGGGTGGGTGGGAAGGGAAGAGGGAAGGGAATTTGGAACTCAAAGTTTTAAAATCAGATGTTCAAAAACAAAAAAACTTTTTGTATGCAACTAAAAAATAAGATACACAGGCAATGGGGCGTAGAAATTTATCTTGCCCTACAAGAAAGGAAGGGAAAAGGGGATGAGAGGGGAGGGGGGTGATAGAGGGGAGGGCTGACTGGGGAACAGGGCAACCAGAATATACGCCATCTTGGAGTGGGGGGGGAGGGCAGAAATGGGGAGAAAATTTGTAATTCAAACTGTTGTGAAAATCAATGCTGAAAACCAAATATGTTAAATAAATAAATTGCATTAAAAAAAAAATCTTTTTCCTTTCCCACTCCTATCTTCTGGCTTTTAGTGAGACTTGACTCACTCTGGAAGCATAGCCTCCTTGGCCATCCTTTCTGATACTGGTTATAATTTCATTCATTTCTACCAACAAGTTGGTGGAGGTGAGGGAGCTGAAATACACCATTTTCCCCATTGCCACTTCCAAACTTACTCTCTGCTATCATCATTCATCTCTTCCTTTGAAGTTTTCTTAATCCGTTTTTTTACTACCAGTCAAAATTCTGGTAGTTTTCATCTACTGACATCCAGGACACTCTTCTTCTTTCTCCAATGGGTTCAGTACCTACTTGGCTTTGATACTCCTTCAAATATCCTATTCTCTTAGTTCCTCATCTCAACCATTTTCCATAACTTAACACCTCCCACACAAAGACACAATAAATGCCTTCATCTTGACATCACCCACAAATGCACACATCTCAGAATTCATAACATCTGAAATTCCTTGATCTGATTACAATATGTATTCATTCCATCTTTTCCTTTGATTTGAAATGCTTTATGTTCTTTGTTTCACTGTGATCTTCAATTCCTTCATCCTTCAATTCTTTCCCAGGCCATCACCTTTGCACTGGCTTCATGCCCCTTGTTGACTCCTTGGTGAACCATTTCAACTTTACACTGCCTTTTCTTCCCCTTCTTAATTTTAGTACCAGTCTTGTCCTGCCAAGACTCAGTCTTTGATCATTCCTAACATCCACTGTCTTTGCTCCTACACACATGCTGCTGAAGGAAGCTGTAGAAAAATCATGAAACTTTGCTCACTGGATCCACTATAAATTTATGTTACATAATTTCAACTGCGCCTTCACTGTGACAAGGCATTTTTTTATACCTCCCTAATTTACTCACTCTTCTATAAACCCTAGTGGCATTTCTAAACTTTTTTCATTCCTCCTCAAACCTTCCACGGTTCTCCCTTACGCAACTCTCTCATCTAAGAATCTTGCCTCACATCACTGAAAAAAATGAGACCATTCACCAAGATATCCCTCTTCTGTCTTCTTCCTCATCTAACACCACTCTGATGTTTTTTGCTGATATATTCTCCTTTACCCTCTCACATGAAGAGATGGCTCTCTCCTTCCTAAAGCAGAGCCCACTTTCTACATGCAAGAGTGATCTTATCTTATCCCATTTCCTCCAGCAGATTGTCTTCTCTATCATCCTCACTCTCTCATTTAGCTTTAGTCTCTCCTTGTCTCCTGGCTGCTTCTTATTGTCTCATTTTTCCAAATCTCCATATTCAGTCAGTTGTTGTGTTCTATCTACTCTATCTTCACAATATCTTTCTGATAGGTCTTTTTCTCTCCTCTGATACTGCTACCACCCTGGTATAAGCCCTCATTATCTCATTCCTGGACCATTGCAGTAGATTGTTACTTGGTCTCCCTGCCTTAACTCATCCTTCATTTGGCTGTCAAACTGATTTTCCTAAGGCATAGGTCTTGTTCTGGTTTGGCCTAGGAATCCAGAAATGTCAGGGTATGGGGCAGGCATCTGCTCGGAATGAATTCACACACTCAAACCTTCTTCCACTCAAATGACAAGGTTTATCATTATGCCAACAGAAGCAGCAGGGTTCCTAGTGAACCTGCAACTTAATAGGGGTGAGACTGATGCTTATATACAAAAAGGACAGTGAAAGGATCTGGATGGGATTAAGGAGTGGTAAGTAGTATGAGGTGGGCCAGGTTCCACAGTGAAAGGACTATCAAATAGGCTATTAGGTGATCTGGATGGCATTAAGGAGTGGTTATGTATGCAAGTAGTCTGGAGTGGGCCAAGTAAGACAGTGAAAGAAAATTCAAGTTAGCTAATTGGGGGATCTGGGTGGGCCAGTTGCCAGAGGTGTCAGTGACCTGGGGTGCTAAAATGTATGGGAAAATTCAGGAACTGGATTGCTTTCAAATACATAGTCTATTCTTTTTAGGGCTCCAGGTCCCATCACCTCATCAAGTCTGACTATACCATATCGTCTCTGTTCAATGAACTCCAGTGATTCCCTCTCACTTACAGTATCAAGTGTAAAATCCTATATTTGACATTCAAAACCCTGACCCCCTCCTACCTTTCCAGGCTTTTATACCATACCCTCACATACTCTTCAATCCAATGACACTGGCCTCCTTGCTGTTCCTCACAAAGGATACTTTATCTCCCAATTCCAGGCATTTTCACTGGCTGTCTCGCATGCCTGGAATGTTCCCCTTCCTCATCTCTGTCTTCTGAATTTCTTTGCTTCCTTTAATATCCAACTAAAATCTCAGGAAGACTTTTCCAATTCCTCTTTGTGCTAGAGCCTTCCTTCCCTTTGTTGATTATTTCCAGTTTATCCTTTACGTAGCTTGTATGTGTGTGTGTGTGTGTGTGTGTGTGTGTGTGTGTATGTGCACATATATATGTATATAAATATGTATATATATATATATATATATATATATATATATATATATATATATATATATGTACTTATTTGTATGTTATCTTCTACAATGGGTTGCAAACTCCTTCAAAGCAGGAATTATTTTTTGCCTTTCAATCTCTAGCTCAGTATTTTTTCTTTCCTTTTTTCACAATTACAATATGCACATTCAGGCTAAGAACAGATTTCTCATGAAATTTGCACACAACAGGCCCTTTATCAGTGATTATTGACTGTTTTCTGGAATTGCCACACCTTTCATATAGATAAAATCTAAATCTCAAACAGAGGCTCCCTTTTGGGTAAGCTTATCAAATGGAGCAGGTTCTCCTGATCAACTATCTACCTATCCACTAAAGCTCCTACTCCTACCCTTTCCCTACTGTGTACCTCCCTTCTGCAGGACATTCATTGCTTTCCCTTCCTCCCTATGTTTCTCTAGGCAAGTCAAGCAGAATTAATTTCTCAATAAATGTCAGTTAGCTAAGTGGCAATTCTGAAGAAACCAGATATAATTTACAGCTGTAAGCTGTAAAACAGCATATACACCATAATATTTTATGTTTGCCAAATAAATGTCTGGCACCTCCAGAAGGGGAAGACAACATCATTTGCCAAATGGCTTGCTTCCCTTGCCGTGACATAAGAAAATTCACTGGCATGCAAGAGTCATGGGGAGACAAAAACATCTTCCTTTAACAGAAAACTGCTAGGTATGCTTAATATGGATTTTATTTGAAATTTTCTGCCATTGTCCATTTATCTTAAGCACCTATGTAGGCAGTACTTGGGCGCAGATAAAGTGTAAATCTGGTTAATTAATGGCAATTCAAACCAGGGCCATATGCAAGAATTTTGCACTAATTGGAACTTTGGAACAGTGATGAGGCACAGTAACGTTTAGGGTGAGTAATTTCATTCCCTTTCTCTCCCTAAGTTATTATCTGGCCAGTGATTAATATTGTGCTTAGCAAATAGCAGGTACTTAATAGGTGTTTTTTTTTTCCTTTTATTCAATGATTGTTATTATACCATTGCTAGCTTGCATTACTGACAGCTCAAATGTCCAATGATTGGATTACATGAATGTTGGAGGATTTAGCATAAAAGGATTCTGCAAGTATTATTTGATTAAGTTCAATTTATCAAGCACTTTAAGGGTCACAAAGCACTTTACATGCAATGTCTCCTTTGATATTCACAATGACTCTGCACAGTAAGCTATGTCATTATTTCCATTTTACAGATAAGAAAACTGAGAATTTTCAAGGTCATGTGACTTTGTCAAGCTCACGCACCTAGTAAGTGTCTGAGCTATTATAACCATTATGTGACACTGTGTCTAACTATAGAGATAGCTTATGCACTTGAAATAAAAATGGTTTTGGGCTGAGAAAACTAGGGTTCAAATTATGATAGTGCCATTTAATATTTTTTTTTGTGGCCCTAGAACGAGTTTCTTCACTTCCTGGGGTCTCTGCTTCCTCATTTGTTAAATGAGGAGACTAGACCTCACGACCTCTAAGGTCATTGCCAGTTCCAGAACCTCTAAGGTAATTCAGTGAATAATCTAAGGAAGCATAAGCAATGCAAAATTTTTGCTCAGTCATTACATAGAAATTCACTAGGGTGAAAAGGAAGATGTCCAACTGAGTCTGGGACATCCCCAAGTGGGGAAGTGCACCCAAGTGTGACAGTGTGGTTACAAAAGATTTCGAGTTTCGTTAAGTGAGGATTCCAGTGAGCTGTCTCCAGCTTCTTCTTTCCTTTTTTCACGATCACATTATGCACATTCAGCCTAAGAACAGATTTCTCATTAAATTTACTCATCAATCTCAGGTTGGATACATTTAAAAGATGTTGAGGAAATTACATCTGTAATGATGTAATCTCCTATTTGTTGTTTTCCTTTTTCCCTATGGTGCTGCTAACATTGAGATAAGCAAACATTCTTTAATTGGTGCTGGCCCCATATTCTCCCACAAGATAGTATCCCTAAAATTAAGGGAAAACTAATAAACCATATTTTGCTAAATTGCAGTATGAGTCAGTTAGAGATTTTAATAAGCAGCATCGTTGTTAATTTTGTCAAGGTTTCTTCAAGGAATCATAAAATGAGAGATAACAGTAAAATGGATCATTTTCATCTACCAGCTGAAGGTCCCCTAGAAAATGAAAGATACAAAATGGCTAAGAGAATTTAGAGGTTTGATCACATTTCTTAGAAAACCTAATTAATTACTTGGTGTGACAGACAATGCAAAGTTTATCTTACATCTACTTTACTGGAATATGACATCAAGGCTTTTGGAGGTAAAAGGGATGAGAAAAATCAGGACCATTTCTTATATTTGAGAGCAAAGATGTCATTCTCAAATAAACAGATATTAATAAAAAATCTAATTATAATTGCCACAAAAATAAAGATAGCAAACTTGGTTCGAATTTTGCACATGGTACAGAAGATAGTCATAATTTGTTTATCCTGAGGCTGAACATTCAGTGCCGTGAAACTGAAGGTGTTATATTCCTAATTTTCATTTAGGGATATAAATTCATCCTTTCATTGAAAAAAGAAAAGATGATGTCTGATAAAACACCATGTCATTAAATTAGTTCTAACATCCCCTTCTCCTGCAGTCTCTGAAAGCTATAGAGACTCATATTGTGGCAATATAATCATAATCTAGAATATTGTGATTTGGCTTTTAATCAGACATAAAGCATTTACTATTTGCCTGCTGTATGCCATGCACTGTGCTAAGCACTGGCAATACAAAGACAAAAAATAAATTAGTTGTCCCTGCTCCCGAGAAGCTGTAATGGTAATCAGAGTGGGACTTTTTTGTTTTTTACAGTTTTCTCTTTTGGAATGCTAAGGCAATCAAGTACCTTTGATGAGTCTTACCTTTTAATTGTAATGGCAAGCAAAGTGGGACTTTTTGCTGTTTTTTGTTTGTGTGCTTCTCAGCACTGAGGTAATCAAGTCCCTTTAATGAGTCTTGCCTTTGTTTCCTTTGGGAGTCTTTGATTGAATCCAGAGGCTTTGATGACCTGCTTAAGAAACAAGAAAGCCCCAGGCCCCATGCCCCATAGCCTTTTGTTAAGTAGGTACTAAGCCCCAGGGCCCTGAGAATGGTATATAGAAGTGAGGTCGGCTTTTTGTTTTGGGGCTCTCACTCAGTGGAAGAGTGTCATGTGATTTGATCAAACTCCGGGTAGCCATCATGGAGCCCACTGGCTTTGAAAACCTAGATGTTGATGCCTCTCTCTCTGGTAACTGTATGTATTGCTATAGTTAGATGGTTAGAAGCTCGTCTACTGGTTTGTGTTTTTTTGCTCTGTTTACATACGTATGCTTGTAATTTCTGTTTGTATTCACTCTGAAATTCAGGGTGCTGGCTTTTCCCCCTGAGCTAAGTGAATGATATATGTATGTTTCATTAAAGTGAGATTGTTAACCCCTTATAGTTGTTTTCCTTAAAAAGCAGATCAAAGAATCTGTGCTAGCAGTCCTCCTGTGTGCTGTGTTGGTCCTATGCCCCAACAGCAGCTGCTAGCAACATTGTTGTTACAGAAGCTTAAATTCTCATACTTAAAACAAATACACAGAGAATTCCATGGTGCTTCCATCCCCAGTAATTGGCAGTTTTCAATGATGGTATATAGAGCATTGGACCTGGAATCGGGATGACCTGGGTTCAAATCTGTCCCTTGGCACTAGTTCTGTGATGCCAGGGAAATCACTTAACATCTCTCTGCCTCAATTTCCTCAACTATAAAATGGGAATAATTATAGCACCTACCTCACAGGGTTGTTGTGAAACTCAAATGTGACAATATTTGTAAAAAGTGCTTAGCCCAGTGACTGACACATAATAGGTACCATAGAAATGCTCACTCTTTCCCCCTACCTTCCTTTTGCCCTTTTAATTCTAAGGCCAGAGTTTGTCAATTATCAATAAATGCCTAAGGTATATATACTGTTGGATGATCTGGGGGCTTTCCAGCTGCCTGCATATTGTAGTCTGGACAATAAACATTATTTGACTATTTGGGTTTCTCCTTTGTGATTATTTAGGCTGAAGTATTTTGATTGATAAAATTTCTTTTCTGAGAGGCTTGGGATCAGCACTATGTTACATATAAACAGAAGCATCTGGAGGACTTCTTGTAGGGGTGTGCTAGCACCAGCTCAGACCAGCTTGGGAAAGCCAATTGTTATATTTTTTTTTTTGCTTTTTTTTTTTGGCAGGGCAGTTGGGGTGAAGTGACTTGCCCAAGGTCACACAGCTAGTACATGTGTTAAGTATCTGAGGCCGGATTTGAACTCGTCCAATTGTTATATTTAATACACACACACTGATACCACAGCATTTGGCAGTTGCTACAAGTCAGTGTTTAATTTATTATTTTATTGACTATCTAGATCAGGGCTGTCCAACCTTAGGTTTTTATTAAAACAATCGACAATATATTTCAATTTGCCGTTTTAGTGAGAGCTCTGCGGTGGTATCTCGGCTTCATTTACTAAAGCATTTATGTAAATTCCTATGCCTGTAGGCAGGCCACATTTTGGACTTGCCCTGATCTAGATTTAACAAAATGATAGAGGAGATAGAATAAAGGTAGATTAAGCTTAAAATGTATCATGTATGCAAATTATTATTGTTATTCTTTTGGAGAGCCAGTTATTCAACATTTATCAGCACACCCTGACGTTATCATCTAGGGGAATTCCTATTTCATCTTCACCCAGGTGCTGGAATTTTCCATGACCTTTAGACAACATAGATCTCCTTTCATGCCTTACTTGATGAAAGAGGCATTTAACGAAGTTATCTCTGTTGTTATCTCTATGATTTTGATGTCTTATCGTCAAAAAGAAAGTACGAGGGTAGTAAATAGAGGGCTTTGAGGTCAAGATGACATGCATTCCAGTTTTACCTGAAATGAATCATCTGTGTGACCCTAGGTAAGTCAGCTGACCTGCCTGGGTCTTATGCAATTCTCTAAGACTTTAGCTGCAGAACATTTGCCTGTCTTAAGTAATACAGAATTCCCAATGATGATGATGACGATGATGACTAACATTCATATATATATAAAATGCTTACTATGTGCCAGGCACTGTGCTAAGTGCTTTACAATTATTATCTAATTTGATCCTCACAACAATCCTGGGAGTTAGGTGCTATTATTATCCCTATTTTACAGATAAGTAACTGAGGGGAATGGATTAAGTGACTTTCCCAGGATCACATGGCTAGTAAGGTATCTCAGGTCAGATTGAAATTTAGGTCTTTTGACTGCAGGCCCACCACCATCTACTCTACTCCTTGCTGCCCACTATAGTTATGTATATGAATAAAAATATTCAACAATATGAAGCTGAATTATTATAATAGATGATGGCTTAAAATTTTGACTTAGGCTTCCTGCCTGGTTGAAAATAGCATCTAATAGGATGAGTTTGATTTTATATTAAGGATTAAAGGCCAGAAAGCTGAAGGTAAAAAAATCTGAAAATAGTCTGGGATAGCTAAACTTGACCAATCAATAAATCAAGTTTTTATTGATCACCTACTTAGATTTCACAATTATATCAAGAACATTCAGGATACTAATGATATCTGTTCTTTAGAACCTTATAATATTGCTGGGGTAATAAGATCAACACACTTAAAATAATCAGGCTCTGGTGCAGTGGAAAGATGACTGGACTTGGAGTTAGAATACCTGGTGGCTCTTATCTCTGACCCTTAATCTTCAGGGCAATCAATGCTTCAGATCAGGAGAGGAGGCAAGGTGTAGTGAAACATAGGCTGAACTTGAGGTCACCAGACCTAAGTTGGAATCCCAACTCTTCCATTTACTACTAATGTGATGTAGGCAAGTTAATCATTCCAAGTCCCAGTTTCTTCAACTGTGAAGGAGAGGGTTGGATTAAATGAACTCTGAGGGTCTTTCCAGCTCTAGATATATGATGCTAAGTCATAGATCAGTCCCTAGGTCAAATCTGCTTATGGTTGTCCCAATGCATCACTTAAAGGTAGATATTTGTGAAGCACCAGATATAAAGCCATGCCCATAAAGATGCTAATATCTGGTGAAAAACTAATGTTTTAACCACCCCTGGAACATAATGGTCTGGAATTTTTCCAGGAAGGAAAAATTATACAACATCAAATACAACAATAACAGCTGCTCCCACCACCACAATCCAGCTGTGTTGTATTTGGGAATTTTCTATAAATTTCAAATAAATTTTAGATAAGGGCATAATAAACCAAAAAGAGAAAGTAGCCCTTTATGACTCAATCGCTAGAATTGGACTAGATCTATGAGAGACCAGAGCCTGGGGGTGGTGTGGCAGGGGTCCATGAACTATGTGTTAAGTATCAAATGCATTCAATTGGGGCTTGAATTTGAACAGATCTATTTTGCATCCTCAGAGACCGTTAATTTTCTGATCCTTTCCACTGTCCTTCACAATAAAGAACTATTTGTTCTTTGGCCTCCCAGGGGGTCACAAGTAACTACCATCTATTGGGGTGATGGTTTTTCATGAGTGATTACACAATCTTATATCACAGTTCTGTAGAGGCTATCACCCGTATTTTTAACCTTTTTGTACCTATGTATCTCCAGTGTCTGTTCAGTTTAGAAAGACAGATTATTGAGTAAGAGATTTGTAGTTGGGCTTTTAGGATATCTAATTGTCATTATAGATTCACTTTTAAATTACAAATAATGAATTCATTACAACTAGAACTTCATGTTTCTGACCCTATGTTCTCCAAAGAGTACTTTATTTGGTGTTACTGAAGTAATATTGAAAAGGCAATTAATGAACATTTCATCAATCTATAAACAGGGATGGACAACATTAACTATACTCAATAATTTTGAGGAAAAGCTCTCAAGAAAAGTAGATAAATTTAACAGCTCTGATTATTACATTTATGGCCTAGCAATCTTATCCTAGAGCACAGATTGCATGAGGCAGCTTCGTGGCTAAGTGGATAGAGTGGCAGACCTGGAGTTAGGAAGACCTGAATCCATATTCAGCCTTAGTCATTTACTACCAAAACATTTATTCCAACACCAGAAAGCCAAATCCCTCCTAGCAACAAAGAAATCTATACACATTATCAATGAAGGGGGCACTGCCATCCCCAAGCCATCCCTCCTTTGGGCCTTCCCACAAACAGACTGCCTTAAGCAAAATCATTCCCTCTCTCACTCATGTTAGTTGCTCTGTTCTCTTTGCCTCCTCTCTCTCTCCAAGGTCCAACTCACTCAAACTTCCTGCTCCACCCCTTCCTGTTCTACCTGTTCAGCTGGCCCACCACAGGCCCATGTGAATCAAGCAGGTCACATAGGCCTATTAATGGATGGGAAAAATCTTCCCATTGCATTAACATTACAGCAACCTACAATAAAAGAGATTGAGGCAGAACTCTGAGTCAATGGCACTTTACTAAAGGGCCCATGGTCTCCTGTAATGAAGTGGACCTCAGATCTTCCTCATGATCTGACATGACCCATTCTTCCAGGACCTTGCTTTTATAGGGTTTCCAAATATGCAAAAGAGGCATGGTGAAATACATGATCTCACTGGTTGATAGGCCTTACTCTTGAGGGCCAAAAAAAAAATGACATCATCAGGGGGTCACAGGTTGGGCGCAGCATGGGACATCTCTACTAAGTGGTCATAAGATGATCACTTGCTCATGTTGGGCAAAAGAGGGAGATCGGGAGGTACAGAAATAAACTGGGGAACTTTCCAAAGCATCAAGACATCCCACCCGTGCTGGGACATGGAATTTGAGCAGAATAAGATGAAGATACCTTTGTCAGCATCCTTGTGGTTGTACAATTGGACCTCATAAATTGATAAACAAGTAGTGAACAATACATTAAAGTTTGAGGCACCCTATAAGAACCTGTCTATCCCCATATGATTTATGTAAAATATCAAACTGATGGAAATACAGTAGAGGTCTAAATGAATTATTTCTCACACTAGTTAGATAAGTTCTGCAGAAATTCTGAAAACAGAGATGAAGAACTGCAAGATGGCTCCAAGAAAGCTTGGGACAATCCTTAGTATCACAAATCTAGATCTGGAAGGCCCCTTGGAGGCCACTATAAGATTGTTAGGAGTAAATATATTAAAAAAATAAGTTGCTACACAAATATGAGCTATTCATGATACGATGATGATATTAAACAACCTAAAAACAATTATTTACAATGGAATTTAAGAGTTGATTGAGAACTTAAAGACTACCTAATTCAACGACCTGAAGAATGAATTCCATCTTCAAGAAACATAAATACTTTAGTTTGTTTATAGTTTTAAAAACTCATTAACTTTTAGGAGGCATTCTAATAACAGCAGAAGGCTTTCAACATCAGAGTAAGAAACATTTCATTCCAAATATTCAGACATTCCTTTAAACTAATATACTGAGCTACCAGATGTGTGTTGCTCTAAACAACTATTCTCAGAATGTTCTTTTAACTATCTTTCATTTATGCCAAAATAAGTTACATTTTGTAAGTCATTGTGGTATATTTACGAGGAAATGTTTTAAACCTATAACCACAGTTGACTTTAAACTAATTGGGTGTATTCAAAACTCCTTGACTCTGGAAACTAAAATGCCTAATCTGCCAAAGCCCATCGCAAGAAGATAAGAAATGGAACAGGTACTTTGACATCCTCAGTTTTTTTTCTTAAAACCACTACTTTTTAAAAATATCGAAGTCACCCATCAGGAAGGGAGTTGTCCTCAGAAACATGTTATTCTGTCTTAGGACTTTGCACATTGTAGTGGTTCAAAAATGTTTTTGCTTGCAATCAGATTTATGAATAACTTACTGATATTCAGTCTCATTAGTACTTCTCATTGTTTAAAGTAACTGAATTCAAAGGGATTTCTTCGTGTGTAATAGAAGTAGATTGACTCAGTGCTTGGCTGGAGGTTAGAAAAACTTGAGTTCAAAGGTGTATAATCCATTAATCACTCAATAAATTTTTATCAAATACCTACTAGGTGCTGGTGATACAAGGACAAAAATGAAACAATCCTGCTATTGAGAAGTTTGCATTATCATGAGGTAAACAAAGATACACACTTAAGTCATTCTATAATGTATATGAAATAATTGTCTTAGTCAATGGGAGGATAGGAAAAGAATTCATGTAGGTTATAGTACTTGAGAATCAACTTTGAAAAAAGCTAAGGAATCTGATTTTCATCATGATGGATGAAATGGTGTCTGAAGTGAAAAATGATAAGATCCTTGAGAAGAAGTGATAGAGTAAAAGGAAGTACAGAAACATGCTACATATGTCTTGATAGAGCAGCTAGGAAACACAGTGGATGGAGTGAAATGGCAGTTCATCTGAAAAAAAAATCTGGTGGTTTTGGTGGACCAGTAGTGTGATATGGAATCCAAGAAGTGTAATGTGGACTTAGTTATCCTTATATACGAGAATAATGAGGTGATGATTCCAGCGTACTCTGCACTATTGAAACTGCATCTGTAATACTGTGTTCAGTGCCGGGCACAAATTTTTAGAACCTGGAAAGCTGGAAATCACATAGAGGAGCACAGCCATGATGGTGAAGGTCCTTGAATTCATGCCAGATGAGATTCAATACAAGAAAATGGAGATGTTTACTCTGGATGAAAAGAAAAAAATATAAGAAAAGGAGGAACATGACACCTGTTATTTAATCTTTGAAAGGCTATGTGGAAAATGGATTAAATTGGTTGTTTAGACTTGTAGGGTTGAACAAGGCATATTTAGGTTGCTTAAGAGGAACATACTAAAAATGAGAGCTATCATAATGTGTAATGAGTTGCCTCAAGATGTTGCGCATTGTCCCTCAATGGAGGTCTACAATCAAATGCTTCATTACCAGTTCTGGGGTATGTTGCTGAGGAATTCTCGTTCAGGTACTGGTTAAACTGGATCACTCTGAGATTCTGAGGTTCTTAACTTTTCCATGATTTGTCTCATCATCAGGAGTGTTGTGTAAGCGCAGCGCTTGAGAAGTGTGTTGCACCAGAGAGAATGCTAGATTAAAGTCAGATAACTTTGATTCAGATTTTGGCTCTATACCTCAATGCTAGGCATATTGCTTAAGCTTTTTGGGCGACATCAGGCCTTTATCTGTAGGGGAGTAGGACTAGATCACCCCTAAAATCCCTTACAATTCTAGCCATATCGTGATGTGTTAACACTACTCATATCCTCCATTGTGTCTGGCTAATGATCAGCATTTGGTGAATTAAACTGAATCTTTTGATCTAATAGATGGGTCATATTCATCACATGGGGCAAATGTTACTTCTTAAAAAGATGGTTAGTTCAGAAACGCTGTTGATTATTTGCTGATTTAGGAAATTAACAGACATTGAGTTTGGGAATAAGGTCTTTACTTAGTTTGATTTAAATGAACTGGTTAAGGATTTCACCCTGCCCCCCCAAAAAAAGAGAACAACAGTGGGAGTTATTAAAGGTTGTGGAATTTAATTAGCCAAATCCATCTACATGGATACTCCTATGTCACAAAGCCAAGGAAAGAAATAGAGGGCGCTCAGAAATTCCTTGCTCAAAAATGAACACTTTTTTCCCCTGATAATACCTCACACAAAATACAAATGGAATTGTTCTCACAATATAATCCAAAAACATGATAATTGAAAAAGAGGTATGTCATTAGCCTCTTGTCTAGACAAAAATATGTGTCTAAAATATAGTAATAAACTTCAACTTTTCTGTGTGTTATGACTTTTCACAAATAACACATCTAGTTTTTTGAGCTATAGCACTAATGCCACTTAGGAACCATATTACCGAAGAAATAGAAAGACCAAATTATTAATATTAAGGCCTTGGAATTCAGTTAACTTACCAACACAGGTATAGCTGTTTCAAGGTAGCTCACCTATGCTAGGAAGACATGAAGAAGGCAAAACAGTTCTATATTGGTAGCTACTTTAGAGCAAGACAAAAGGCAGCAACAATGAGCAGGATATACCTAGAAGTCCTGTAAGAAATTACAGTAGCATCTTTTATACAATGTTGAATGCTGGGAAATGGTAGTGATAGACGATCAGCTTTGCACAACTGCTATTAGTGATGGTATGATGATTCATTTAGTACGAGGATAGACTACCAAACAAATAGCCAGAGTTGTGATGGAAACACCCTATGTAATAATTATAAAGTCACAGAATTTGAACATTTTAAGGGGCCTTAGTGGTCACATAGACTCACTCACACCTGAAAGGAATCCCTTCTCCAACTTACCTGACAGAAGATCACCTAGCGTGTGCTTGAAGACTTCCAAGAATAGGGAATCTACCACCCCTCAATGAAGTTATTTCAACTTTTGGACAGCTCTGATTATTAGAAAGTATTTTCCTCTCTGGTGTCAGACCTAAAAGTGCCACTTTAGAGTTTCTACCCAGTACTTGTGGGGGTCTAATCTTTGGGGCCAAATTAATGAGTCTTAACACTTTTCCACATTTTTTTGCATTTGTAGAAAAATAGCACCTAGCTCCCAAAGTTGCATTTTGCAAACCCCAACACACTATATAAGTGCTAGCTATTATCATTGTTGGTGGTGTTGTTACTGTTATTAATACCTTAGTTTCTGTGTTTGTCAAATTGGAGCATGTCTAATGGACAGGACCCTGAACTTGGAGTCCCAGGACTTTAGCTGAAAGACCTTGGATAAACTATTTTAAGTCTTTGGTTTTAGTTCCCTCATCTGCAAAATGAAGGGGTTGGACTAAGTGGCCTCTAATTCTTCTCTAGCTCTAAAATCCTAGGAATTTACTAGGAATTTTTCAAAGCACTCCTTCAAATATTATATTATTTCATCTTCACACCAATCTCGAGAAGCTTGTGGGACAGGCATGGTTTCCCTGTTTCATCACAGTTTTTCACTGAAATGTCCAACATAGTTGATGACAGAACAGAGACTAGTACCCCTATTTCTTTTATCTTATTCTAATAGTCTACCACTCATTTTTGACATCAGCCAGAATATTGAACCAAAAGCAATCTTCAGATGGATACAGGATACGAAGACTTGCTGACCACACATCAGTCTTTTTCCTCTAGGATTACCTAAAAAACACAAAACTCAATGCATCCTGCTCAAACATTATAGCTAAGTATATGCCACATGGACTTTCTTGGCTCAGCTAGCAAGAGAGACAGACTTCCCCACAAATAGCAGCTTTTAATTGTTCTGCTTTAGGGTGGTAAGAAAAGATTTGGCATATTCAGAATTCCCTGAATGTTTCCCAGGAGCTAAACTTGATATTAGATTCACAATCTTGAAAGATGAGATTTAAAATAGAAAATAGCAGTTTGTGTTTGTTTTTCCATTCAGTCCATGGCTTTTTGTACTCACAACATCTAAATCGAGTTCGACAGCAGTTCCTGCCAGGAGAGGTGGGATCAGAACAGCTGCAGGTTTGTATCTAATCAGAATCTGTCAATACCCGCTGTTGATCAGCTGTGGGTTGCACTTTTAATTGTCAAACAATTGATTTTCCCCAGGAGGTGAAGCAAGGGGAGAGAAGAAATTTCTTGTGTTGGCACTGAGGAAAAGGGCCTCCTGCTAGGAACAGCTGAAACCCAAATTATAATAATCTCACTCTACATCCTAATTCTATCAGTTATCAATGTCTCTTGCTTCAAAAATAACCTCTTTCTCTGACTAGTTGGAGTATATTAAGCATAGTGAAAATATAACCCAAAGCAGGAGCTCAGAGGAAGCCTTCAGGAAGTGACAGAAGCCACTAAGAGTCAAGAAACAGTGTGCTTCTGTCTATGTTTGCATGTATTTGGGACATTGCTGCTTTGAAAATTTCTACTTTGTTTTCAAAGATGAATCATATTACACTACCAATCAGACTATTTCTGGGTATGTATTTGCTTGAAGAGGCCATAGTGTGTCTTAAGAGCCTTTTGGTAGTCAGCATACTTTTAATCTATCAATCTTTGGATGGGCATGAATACTTTTGGAACCTGTGGATACTGTTGGCAAAACCTCTTGGTATTTAACATTCCAACTTGCTTCACATTGGCTGCCTAATGTGCAATGGACACCATTATAATCTCTCTGCTGATAGCCCTTCTCTGTAGTCAATGAGTATGGACCATTACTCCCCACTATGCTTCAGTACTCTCCAAAGTCTCTTCCCTTATCTTATTGATAGGGATTCTCTCTGCTTTATGAGGCAGAGTCAAGTCAAATAAACAAATATTTATTGAATTATCTGGCACGTGTGGGGCACTGTGCAAGGTGCTGTGGGAGATATAAAAAGGTATAAGGCATAGTCTCTGACCTCTAATATATAGTCTTTGAGGAGGCAAAGCACAGCCATGTGAAAAGTTAAATGGAAGAAGCAACCTTAAATAACTGTGCAAGACAGTAGCAAGAGACTGTTACAAGGCAGTGCTTAATTAATTGCCAAGTGAATAGTGGAAATACACAGGAGCATGGAGGAAAACGAGACCACTTCTGAAAAAAAATGTTCAGAATAGGCTCAGGATTTGAGCTGTTTAATTTAAATTGAATAAACATTTTTTATTTAAATAAACATTGTTTATGGCTTATTGTGTGAAAAGAACTATGCAGGCAGGGATGGGGAACCTGCCACCTCGATAGCCACATGTGGCCCTCTAGGTCCTCAAGTGCAGCCCTTTGACTGAATCTAAACTTCACCTAACAAATCCTTTTATTTTTCTTAAATTAATTTATTTGCTTTAGTTTTCAACATTCATTTCCACAAGATTTTGAGTTACAAATTTCTCCTTATCTCTACCCTCCCCCCACTCCAAGATGGGTTGTGCCCTCCCTTCTATTGCCCCACTGCTCCCCTCCCTTATCCCCTTCCCCCTTACTTTCTTGTATGGCCAGATAGATTTCTATACCCCATTGCCTGTACATCTTATTTCCCAGTTGGATGTTAAAACAATTTTCAACATTTGTTTTTAGGACTTTGAGTTCCAAATTCTCTCCCTTCTTCCCTCCCTACCCACCCTCCTTGATAAGGCAAGCAATTCAATATAGGTTATACATGTATCATTATGCAAAACACTTATATAATAGTCATGTTGTGAAAGACTAACTACATTTCCCTCCATCCTATCTCAACCCCCATTTATTCAATTTTCTCCTTTGACCTTGTCCCTTTTCAAAAATGTTTGCTTGTAACTACCCCTTCCCCCAATCTCACCTCCCTTCCATCATCCCCCACCCTTTTTATCCCCTTCCCCCATACTTTCCTGTAAGGTAAGATAACCAATTGAATGTGTGTGTTATTCCCTCTTTAAGCCAAATCCAATGAGACTAAGGTTCACTCATACCCTTTCACTTACACCCTCTTCCATTCCATTATAACAGCTTTTTCTTGTCTCTTTTAGGTGAGATAATTTACCCCATTCTATCTCTCCCTTTCTCCTTCTCCCAATATATTCCTCTCTCAGCCCTTAATTTTACTTTTTCAGATATCAACCTTTCATATTCAACTCACCCTATGTCCTCTGTCTCTTTCTCTCTCTCTGTCTCTCTCTGTCTGTCTATCTCCTTCTCTCTCTATATATATGTATATATATATATATATATATATATATATATATATATATATTTATTCCCTTCAACTACCCTAATACTGAGAAAGGTCTCATGAGCTGCAAATATCTCTCCATGTAGGAATGTAAACACTACAACTTTAATAAGTCCCTTATGGCTTCTATTTCCTATTTCCTATTTTCCTATTTCCTATTTCTTATTATTTCCTATTCATGTTTTCTTGATTCTTGTATTGGAAAGGCATATTTTCTATTCAGCTCTGGTCTTTTCATCAAGAATGCTTGAAAGTCCTCTATTTCATTTAAAATCCATTTTTTGAAGTATTATACTCAGTTTTGCTGGGTAGGTGATTCTTGATTTTAATCCTAGCTCCTTTGAACTCTGGAATATCATATTCTAAGCCCTCAATCCCCTAATGTAGAAACTGCTAGATCCTGTTTTATCCCAATTGTGTTTCTGCAATACTCAAGTTGTTTCTTTCTGGCTGCTTGCAATATTTTCTCCTTGACTTGGGAACTCTGGAATTTGGCTACAATATTCCTAGGAGTTTTCCTTTGGGGATCTTTTAAGAAGCTATTGGTAGATTCTTTCAATTTCTATTTTGCCCTCTGGTTCTACAATATCAGGGCAGTTTTCCTTGACAATTTCTTGAAAGATGATCTTTTTTTGATCACAGCTTTCAGGTAGTCCAATAATTTTAAAATTATCTCTCCTGGATCTATTTTCTAGGTCAGTGGTTTTGTCAAATGAGATATTTCGCATTGTCTTCTATTTGTTCATTCTTTGGCTCTGTTTTATAATTTCTTGATTTCTCATAAAGTCAGTAGCTTCCATTTGCTCCATTTTAAATATTAAGGAATTATTTTCTTCAGTGAGCTTTTGAATCTCCTTTTCCATTTGACCAACTGTGATTTTTAAGGCATTCTTCTCCTCATTGGCTTTTTGGACCTCTTTTCCATTTGGGTTAGTCTATTTTTAAGGTGTTATTTTCTTCAGTATTTTTTAGATCTCCTTCAGCAAGCTGTTGACTTGTTTTTCATGATTTTCTTGCATCGCTATCATTTCTCTTCCCAATTTTTCCTCTACTTCTCTTATTTGATTTTCCAAACCATTTTTGAGCTCTTCCATGGCCTGAGATGAATTCGTATTTTTCTTGGAGGCTTTTGATATAGGATCTTTGACTTTGTAAGATTTTATAGTCTGAGGTTTTATACACTCTCTGCTCATTTTCCCAGTCAATTACTTGGCTTTTTAGCTCTTTGCCAAGGTAGAACTCTGCTTTCAGCTTTAGGGTTTTTGCACTGCTTTTTTCAGAGCTACTCTGGGCACTTGTAAATTTTCAGTTCTTCTGAGGTGGTATGATCCAATGAGAGATGTTTGCTCCTCTCCAGGCATGTGCTCTGGTCTGTGAGTGATTTCAAGCACTCTTCTCTGCCATGTAACTACTATGAGGATTCCTTCTCCACAGTTGTAACAGGCTCTACTACACCAGCCTTCCTCCTCACCCCAGGACCACTAACTAGGATTGCAACCCAGATCCAAGCACAGCAAAGCAAGAGAATCCTGCCTCACTGCTAGCAAAGAGATCCCTTCACTCCCACTCTGATCAGCTGCTTGATTCCCCCCACCATCTGTGGGCTTAGAGCTCTGGAAGTAGCTGCTGCTGCTGCAGCCACCTCTGCTGCTCCTTGGCTGGCTGGACTGCACCCTTCTATCACCCAAGTCCTACAGAGTTTTCCCACTGACCTGCTAAGTAATGTGTTTGGTAATTGTGGGTTAAGAAGTCTGGAAACCACCACAGCTCAGTGATTCAGGGCCCTGAGGCCTGCTCTGCCCAGTCTGCTCTGACCTGGTCTGTCCTGGCATGGCCCATGCTGGGCTGCACTCTGCTCCCAGCATGGTGTGTTAGACCCTTCCCAGTGACCATCCAGGCCATCTTGGGCTGCAGACTTGTTTCATTTTGTCATTTTGTGAGTTCTGTAGCTCTAGAATTTGTTGAGAGTCATTTTTTACAGGTGTTTGGAGGTATTTGGGGGAGAATTCAAGGAAGTCTCTGTTTTCAGTCCACCATCTTGGCTCCACCCCCAGAAATCCTTTTATTAAGCGGATTTGTTCTGTGGGGATTTGTTTGGTGAAGTTTGGAATCACTCATAGGGCTGTACTTGAGAAGCTAGACCATCTGGAAGTATAAAAACTTTAGATAGGACAAAATCTATTATCTCCTTAAGGACCTTCTTTATCTCCACATCATAGAATACCACTTCTTTCAAGATATACTCCAAAGGTCACCTTCTACATGAAACCTTTCTTGATCCTTTCAATTTCCAATGCCCTCCCTATCAAACTACTTTGTATTTCCTTTCTTCCTCCTTTCCTCCCTTCTTCCTTTCCTTTCCTCTTTCTTTCCTTCCCTCTTTATTTCCTTCCTTCTTTCTTTCAATGTTTACCTACCTGTCATCTGTCTATTCTTATATGTGTGCTGAATTATAGAATAGACTGAATTCAGCTTCAAAGTCATTGTTTTTCTACCTGTCACTGAGTTGTATTTACCTTTTATTCTTCTTATGTATCTGTGGTGAGAGGAGGGTGAAGATGAGATTGGCTTTCTTCTTATTTAGGTCATTGAGAGTTGGAGAGGATTTGGTCATGGTTACATAAATATCTGTAATGCCTGCTACTGGGCAAGCTGAGACTAGTGGATCTCTGGAGTTTGGGAGTTGTGAGTGACAATGGACTAAGCTGATTTACACTAAATCTAGTTCTAATATTGTGTATGGTGAGCCTCTGGGATTGATGAGGGTGGCAGATCACTAGGATAACTAAGGAGGGCTTGCTGGCTCTATTAGTTAGGTGAGATTCATAATATTGATGGTGACCAAGAATATGCCTGTATAGTTCAGAATCGCAAAGTGTAAGAAAGCAGAAGTAAAACATTTATTCAGACACCAGAGGATCAAATCCCAGAACCAATAACCCCAATTCAACATAGCAGTAATTGTATTCCAAAACTAGTAAGTCCACCTCAATGTAACAGCAAGGAGATTAAAACACAGTATCATAGCAATGAGCCAAGCCATCCTGTAACCGTCCCTTCCTCTAGGGCCTTCCCATAAACACTCACTCATGAATACTAACTTTCTGCTTGCCTGTGTCCTCTGCTCCTGCAGTTCTGAAAGCATCTGCAGTTCTCAGAGCCCTTCCAATTCTCTCTCTGTCTCTCCATCTCTGTGTCTCTTCCAGTTCTCCATCTCTAGCAGCTCTCTCTCTCTACTCTGTGTTTTTTTCTCCTCGGCTCTCTCTTCTCCACAGTGACCTGGTTTTTGCAGCTCTGTATTCTGAGCTTATAGGCTACCCACAGGGTATATATACCCTGTGTAGCCCTGGGGCTTAGCACCGAGGAGCAAAAGGATGTGGGCCTGCCTACAAGCTAGCTTCTCCTAATCAAGTGTCCCTTAACTAGCTCCACCTGAGGCCTATTAAGTGGGCAAGGAAGGTCTCTTTGATCACATTAACGCCACACTGGCCTAGGTCTTAAACAGAATAAGTCAAAGCTTCTATGTCAATCCGAAATAGATTTTGGGGGAGAAAGATAGAGAAAAAGAGAGACACACAGTAATAGAGAGAGACATAAAGACACCAAAACTGAGATAGATAGATAGATAGATAGATAGATAGATAGATAGATAGAGATAGGAAAATGAGGAAAAAGAGGAGCAGAGATTTTGGAAAATGTTTGTAGATAATTGGGTTTTTTGGGGAGTGGTGGTGGCTGTCAAAGTCTTTATACATCTGAAAGAATTATGACAAGAGGACATCATAATAAAGAGGTAAAATCAGCAATAACTGCAACTTGAATGTTAAAACAAATTATCTATGTTATTATATGTTTGCTATGTGTTCACATTTATATATTTATACACACAGAGCTTATGTGCTTTATTTCCTTAGGGTGCAAAATAATCAGTGTTATGTAGTGAATTGTCTCAAATAACCTTTTAAATGCTGTGTTCAAGTTTCTCTATCCTGTTTTCTCTATATTGTGTTCTTCTCTGTTTCATTCTCACACTTTGACCTCTACTCCACACTCTTTTTCTTGCTCCTCTGATCTTACAGCGACCTGAGCAGAAACATTTGAAAGACATGTGTGGCTTCTTCCCCTTTTGTGGTGATTCTTAAAATAGTGGGTCGGTTTGTAATAACATGCATTCTCTTGCTTCTGTGGTAACCATAGAAACAGGATCCTTACAGCACAATGAACTTTAGAATTCTGACCATTTGGAACAAGAACAAACACATCCCCCAAAATGAGTAGATTGACATTTCAGCCTCTGTTGGATGGATTCTCCCTTTAGTTGGTGGGGAAAGTGGTTTGTATACAAAGATCAGGGAGAAGATAAATGTCCTTTTAACCATGCAGAGACAGTGCAACTCTACCAATAGAGGAAATTTGTAAGAGTATATTGGTTAGAAGAGAATATGACTGACAAAAGTATAGATGACTAAAATTCATGCTATAACACAATAAGTGATTTAGACCATTGCAAAACTAAGTAATATTAGGGTCCAAGTTGGCCCAACATTTTCAAGTACTTATATTGTCATTGGTTTGTCCCCTGGCTTGAGATAAATCCACCTGCAATGGAATCAGGCATCAAGGTCCTGACTTTACCCATGTCAACAATAACAACAAAACTTTATTGAGCTGACAAAAGCACAGAAGGGGTAGGTCCTTCATTGGTTAATGTAGAAAAGATTTGCTTCCAATTTATGTGGTGGAAAAAGAATCTGTTTCTCTTTGTGCCTCAAAGGACCACTCTGCAGAGCTGAATTATTTGTTATAGCCTTTTGTTCTAATTAAAAACACTCTGACATATAATATATAGTTTAAAAAAAACCACCTCGCTAATTTGAAAAGCAGAAGTCCCCACATAATAAATTTTGCATTGAAACAGTTCAAATTATCTAATATATCATTTTAACTAAGCACTAAATCTCCCAACTAAGGAGGAGAGCTAAACACCTAATAAGCCTGCTTCTTTCATCAAAGAACCTGTGAATGAGCTTGATCACTAGTTAATAGGCAAGAGAAAGGTGGGGAGAAGAATGAGAAGTATTACCAATAATACTTCTACCCATTTTTATCTTTATTAGCCAAGGGGCTTTGAGTTCAACTACTTTGAATTCTGAAACACCAAGTTTGAATTATATGCATAAAAAGTACAAGAAAACCTTGTTTCCTTAGGAAATAACAGAAATTTGGGGACAATACTATGGATTGACCAGTATAGGATTAATAATTTGTACCTACCAGTCCACCAATCTATACTCAAATAATATTATTGAATGACTTAAATGAATATTTTAAGCATTTTCATTCTGTTTATTACATATGCACATATAAAATATATACACATTTGATGAATATACACATTTTTTGGTCTCTCTGCAGCTTGAAGGATTATAGCAGTCAATTATGGAAATTACCAAAGCTTTATGTGCCATCTTCCTATTTCTTTTATTCTGAAAACGTGAGTCTTATGATAATTTTGAGACAGCAAAGAGAGCTTTAAATCTTATCAGCACCTTCTGCCTCGAGAACAATTGTAAAATACTCATATGTTTATTTGTCCATGTTTGTCTTTAAAAGAATTCCAGGCCTAAATGTGATTTCCCCAACATATGTCCTAGAATTCTGGTAACCTATCCCAAACTCCATTAAATGATGTTTTCTTCCATCTAACCATATTGATAAGCCTCTTTCAAAGAAAAGAATACTGTCTCTCTCTTCTTCCCTTCTTCCCTCCTCCCAAATAATAGCATCTTTCATCCTGTCTTTCTCATCTTATTTGTGTTCAGTATAACAAAATAGAAAAAAGAAGAGATTTGCACTGCATTGTAATTGTCCCTTTATGTATCTCCATCATTGCAGCATATTAGAGTAAGCTGTATTTTAATGCTCTTTGAGTAAGCAAAGTAATTGAAAAATGCAAATGGCTATCAGGCACAAAGACCACAGCAATATGTAGATGCCTGACAGATTGCCTATTCTGAAAGTGTGGAAAATAAGTTTAAAAGTATGTGAAAGTACAAAGAAATGTTTGTTCTTCTTCCATGGCTGGGGGGAGCCGTGCAAATTATAGCATCATGATAGTATCTTTATGTGAAAAACAAACTAGGAGAAAAATCTCAAGTTGGAGAGTGGTTATTCCCAGCCTAAATCCTGCCCAGTTTGGCAGATATATTTGCTACATTACTTTCTTGAGGATTGTTGGGAATTTGGCTTTATAGATGACTAAATTCCTATTGCCTGTTATATAGAGCCCAGTGTAGAGATGGTAATTTAGGATCATCACTATGACAGTAACAATGATAACTAAATGGACAAAAATAAGCTTAAAATGCAATTTTTGTTTGCCTTCTTGGGAGTGGGAAATTTTGAATTTTTGACGGAAAATTATGTATTGTCCAACCACCATGCATTCTTCATGAATATTCTCTTGGATCAAATGGGTGTTACTTTTCTGTTTTATCTGACATACATGCTAATTACACAGTCTTCCTGACTCTCCATTATTCTACTTCCTTCTTCACAGCAATATTTATTTAGGACTGAAAGGTAACTTAAAAATAATTTAGCCCAGGGACTCAATTTTGTGTGTGTGTGTGTGTGTGTGTGTGTGTGTGTGTGTGTGCATGCACGTGTGCGCACCATGGTCTCCTTGGTCAATCTGGTGAAGCCTATGGACCCCCTCTCAGAAAAATGTTTTTTTTTAATTAAGAATTTTTATTTTTCATTTAGTTTTAGTCAGTTCTGCATGTTTTTGAGTTCCAGATTTTCTTCCCTTCCCTTCCCTCCCTCCTGCCCCCCAAGATAGCATGGCATCCAATATATCTTCTACATATACCTTTGCATTAAACTTACTTACACAATAGTCAAGTTGTAAAGAAGAATTATGACCAATGGAAGGAATCATGAGAAAGAAGGAACAAAACCAAAAAAAGAGAGAGAAAACAAAAGAGCAAATAGTTGGCCTCAATCTGCATTCAGATTCCATAGTTCTTTCTCTGGATGTAGGTAACTCTTTTCATCATGAGTCCTTTGGAGTTGTCTTTGAACGTTGTATTGCTGAAAAGAGCCAAGACTATCAAAGTTAGGCATCACAGAATCAATATATCTGTGGTTGTGTACAATGTTCTCCTGGTTCTGCTCCACTTACTCAGCATTATATGACGTAGGTCTTTCCAGATTGTTATGAAGTTCTTATCTTCCCCATTTCTTATAAGACAATAGTATTCCATTACATTCATATACCACAACTTGTTTAGCCATTCACCAATTGAAAGGTATCCCCTTGATTTCCAATTCTTTGCTACCACAAAAAGAGCTGCTATAAATATTTTCGTACATACGGGTCCCCTTCCCACTTGTGTGATCTCTTCAGGATACAGCCCTAGAAGTGTTTTGCTGGGTCAAAGGGTATGCACATTTTTATAGCCCTCTGGGCATAGTTACAAATTGCTCTCCAGAATTGCTGGATCAGCTCACAACTCCAGCAACAATGTTAACAGTATTCCAATTTTTCCACATCCTTTCCAGCGTTTATCATTTTCCTGTTTTGTCATGTTAGCCAATTTGACAGGAGAGATGTGGTAACTAAGAGTTGTTTTGATTTGCACTCCTCTAATCAATAGTGATTCAGAGCATTTTTTTCATATGCCTATAGATCTCTTTAATTTCTTTCTCTGAAAACTGCCTGTTCATATCCTTTGACCATTTCAGAAAAATGTTTTTAGAGAAATCTAATGAAATACATTGGATTACAAATGAAACCAATATTGAAATACAATTATGTAAATATAAATATATGTATATACATACATATATATATATATATACACACATATGTGTGTGTATGTGTGTGTATACTTACATGTGTATATGTATGGGGCAGCTAGGTGGCACAGTGGAAAAGGATCAGGCCTGGAGTCAGGAGGGCCTGAGTTCAAATCTGGCCTCAGATAGTTACTGGCTATGTGACCCTGGGGAAGTAAGTTAACCCTGTGTGCCTCAGTTTCCTTATCTGTAAAATGATCCAGAGAAGGCAATGGAAAACAAATACTTTTGCCAAGAAAACCCCAAATGGGGCCATGAAAAGTTGGATGCAACTAAAAAATGACTGAAAATATGCATATAAGTCAGAACCTGGGTTCAAAACCTACTTTTTTATTTATTATCTGTGTGACCTTGGGCAAACAACTTAACCTCCCTGAGCCTCTGGTAGCTCAATTATATAACATAGCACTTTAGGAGACCTACCCACTCTAAGTCTATGATGCTATGGCAACTCTTTCTCATATTGCTTTGTATTTACCTGTAGTTAATCATTGTTATACATGCCGTGTTCCTTCAGTAGTATCTGAAACTTTGGTGGAAGAAACCACTTCAATTTTGTCTTTATATCCTCAGTGCCTATTTTAGTGCTTTTGCATTTTGATTATTAATTATATATGTAATATATATAAATAATTATATAATCTTTCTATATTTAATATAACTAATCATGAATAATACTTTAATGTTTGTTGGATTGAAATGTTGAATTAAACTGAACATGATAGTTACCAAGATAGTACTTCTGAAGAACCTGGTCTAGCATGATCGATGATTAAAATGAGTAGCTCTCATTTATTGCACTTGGTCTCCATTATGTTTACAAGGTCATCCACATCACAATGGGGAAGAAAGAAGTTTCTGGCAGCCACTGGCATACCACATTGGAATTTTCTTGCTTCAGGTGAATATGAGAGCACTTTTATATTAACATGCAATTACTGAGCCTATTGATAGGCTACTTACAGAATTATCACTTTTAGTGTTGGAAAAGAATTCATAAGTCGTTAATCTAATGTTTCATTTTATAGATCAGGAAACTGAGGCTCAGAGGTCTTAGGTGATTGCCCCAAGGTGACACGGCTCTCAACAGGAAACAGAAATTGCCTCTTGATTCTTAGTTTAATGTCTGTGCTAACATCCCACATTTGACAATGGGCCAAAGTTTGCACCTTTAATGAGGATAAAAGTCATAGGAAAAGTTTGATAATCCTAGAATTTAAGGGATAAAAGACTTAATACTTCAGTATAAATTACATTTTCTATAACCATGTTTCTACCTGATTGATATAAGTCATTTACAGCTGTGAAGGTTAGAGTAGCAAATTTCTGTAGGATAAATTGTGGTCTATAACGAGACAGAGATGAAAAGTGTGTTCTAGAAGTCATTTAAAATTACATTTTTATTAGATTGTAGTTGGGATTTTATAGATTGAAAATGACCAATATGAAGCAAATAAATTTGAATAATTCCTTTAAAAATGTAAGTCTGTGTATATGTTTATATCTTTACATATGCGTTTTTGTTTGTAGTACTGCCTTCTGGCATGCCCCTCAACATGCATTAGTGGGTGCAAAAGCCCTTGATCCATGAGCTTGCCACTAATAGTCAGCTATTAAATACAATAAGCTCAAAGCCAAGTCATTTACTACAAAGGTACATAATTACAATAGTTATAAAGCATCCCCTCCCCACTCTTGGGGAATGATCCTGCACAGATACAAATAACATCGCAGGGAAGAGTAGGTACCATCTTAGAGTACGATGATAGTGAGACATTTATGTGGATTTGAACACTGCTTGCCAGGGATGGGCTGATCACAAGCCCTCTGGGATTTATAGTGGGTCTCATTTGGGAAGAGAAGAAAATAATGTGAGCTCTGTCCTTGTGGAAGTAGTGAGGTGGGATGGGACAGTGCCAAGGTTTTCATGCACGGTTATGGTGGGAGGTTTTTTAGGGGGATCCTTTTGAAGCAAAGGAATGGATAGGTGACCTTTAAGAAAGAGAGGCATTAACTAGTGCCTGCTACATCTCCAGTTCCCTTCTCTAAGGCCATGAGAGAAGACCTCCCTCTTAATGGACAAGCTGGGAATGTGTGTGACTATAAGTATTCTATCATGAGTGATCGCCCTAGTAGCAGGGGTGCAGAGAGAAACCAGCCATCTAGCTGAGAGAGGAAATCCTGGCAGGCTCTATTCTGTCTCAGCTTTACTTTCATTTATTTTTTTTCTTCTTAAATTTATTCTGTTAAAGATGCATTTGCCAGATTTAGTATAATTACTTACAAACACCTATGGCTTAGGCTGACTTTGTTTCCGGCTATGCTTTCATTGCTGCATGAGGGCACCATGGGAGCCAGTAAAGAGAGAGGGGCATTTACTAGGGCAGAGCTGAGAACTCAGTGAGGCCAATGACTTTGTGCAGCTCTGCCTCACTTACATTCACTTCACAAGCAAGTCAAGCATCACTCTTGTGATAACATTGGTCTACTTCCCAGACTAAGGATGACAACAGTGATCACAACAACAACAACAGCAGATAGGAATTCAACCCCAGCCCTTTATTTTGTTTTCTAACAGTCAGCATAAGCACAAGCTATTTGATAGCTACCCTTCTAGTCGAAGGATCACTATGAACTTAGATGTAAGTCAAGTTACATACAGAGCACATGTAGTCAAGGCATCTCCCTTTTCCAGTTCTCTATAACCTGGATATCCCCTCTTCATTATGGAAGCTTAAATGCCTCCCAACTGGGATCAATAGATTGCTTATCTGGGGCTCTCAGGGTTCATTTCTAAGTTACTTTTGACATGCTGCGCTAGGACTCTCTTGAATCCATAAGTGATTCTCTTCCCTTTTGCCAAAAATCATTTCTTTTTTTGGAAATTGCTTCTTGCCCTGAATCACTACTTTTTTGTGCCCATGACTTTCTGGAGAGTGTGTGTCTTTGCTCCTTTGCTGAAAATGGTGGTTATTTACTAGTTGAGTGGCTTTGCTTCAAGATTCAGTGGCTTATGGGTTAGAGACAAAAGCCCTGTCCTCTCATCCCAAAAGAGGGAATCCTTTTACGGTTTGGGTTCCTGCTCCTGTACCAATTCACTTCCAGAGTTGCTGAGTTCAGCCATCAGGGGCATGACTAATGGCTACCTAACCAATGATCAGACTCTCTTTCCAATTTAATAAAGGAAGCCTACATGGTAAAGAGATGACAGGTTGTTAACACATCATTACACTTCATAAATACCTCATTACTGCTGTTATCTGCCCCTTGATTTTGATGATTACTTCAAGAGGGCAGGAATTAATTGATCACAGACCAACTTTTCCCTCCTGCATATGGACTGTATATGATTATTTACATACAAAAGGACAGCCCATGAGCTCAAAAGGTATCTATGTAATACCTAAAGTTTTAAAAGGAAGCTCCTAGTATGGCAAAATATCATAGGATAAAAAGCATCAATTTTTATATGTATTTGCATATTTTCTCATATGCATATGATATGTCCTGCCATAAAATGTAACCCCTCATAGGGATTGTTTCATTTTTGTCTTTATATCTCCAAGGCTTGGTGTAGTGCCTGGCACTTGATGGATACTTATTAAATGCTTATTGATTGATTCTACTAATAGTAATTTTAGCTCATTAATTAATGAGATCACAGAACCTTGGAAGCACATATTGAAAAACATTTTAACAACTTACTACCCTAAATGTTGTGGTCGATTATGGATGTCTATGGGGAGGCTTCAAATAATAATATATAAATCTGCAGTGAGATAAGAGGGTTTGGAAACCAATGTGATCACTTTTTTTTGTTTGTTTTGTTTTTGGTTCAGACCTATGATTTCTTCAGTATAGGGAGTCCTCAGTGAGGAAACTCCCATAACCAAACCAAAGCCTATTACCAATTCTTCCGTAATTTATGGTATTAGAGAGATGCCTAGGGCACTGGGAGATGCAATTACTTGTTCAGGGTCACATTACCTGTCTAGTGTCAGTAGTAGGGCTTGAACTCTGATCTTTCTGCTCTGGGGACAGCTTCCTTTGCATTAGGCCACTCAGCCTCTTTTTCATATTCATTTTCCGGTACAAATGGAGAGTCTCATTCTATGAATTCAGATTTGATGGCAAGCAGCCAAGTGGAAACCACTAAAGCTCCTAGAGTATCATGGCAGTTATAGCAACACAGTGGATCTGATTCTTAGAGAGTCCTCTGTTAAACCTTTGCAACTGTCTTCTCCTTCAGAAAGTAATCACCCAAAATGTTGTAGTCACCAACAATGTTTTCTGTGGATCTTTTTTTGAGCAGTGTCCCCATCCTCAAGGAATTCATCTTTCTGTAATATGTTTATATATTTCTCAAAAACCTGCTAATAACATTCCTAATATTTATTCATAAGGCACCTTGAATCCATATTGTTCTAACATACAGAATTGTAATGAAGGAAAAGGTTTTTTTTTTTTATTAGTGCTTCTTTCTTCTAGGGACCCGATGCCAAAAAGCTGGTTCCTAGCTGCTTTTGTGACTCCTCATGTATCTCTTAGAACCCTGGGATGGATAATATATAGCATTTATATAGTGCATAAAGATCATTTTTTCCTTTCAACAAACCTATGAGGTAAGTGCTTTTACTATCCATATTTTACAGATGAAGAAACAGAGGCACGGAAAACTTAAATGACTTTCCTAAGATCACATATGTAGTAAATATCTGAGGGGAAGACCCCTTATATCCATGTGGTACAATACTTTATACATTGTATCATGCTAACCACAACCCATATTCACAACCTTCCCTTTCCCCTGTTAAAACTGTATCTTGAAGACTCAAGAGTATTCATTTCTCTGCCATAGTGAAAGGTAATAAATAGAGCTACTGCATCCCTCTATTAGCACAATATCTAGAATATGGCAAACATGTATATATGCATACATACATATTACATATGCTTATATATGCATATATATTATATAAATATACTATATTTAAGCATATGTATGTTGCTGTTTCCGGAAAATATTTATTCATAATTCCAAGCTCCATTCATTTATTTACCAAGACAAACATGTTCATTTACCCAACCAACACTAACAGTAAACACTATATATGAGACACAGAGCTAAGCACTGGGAAAGGCTATATGTTCCTTGTCCTGGTAGGTACTACCCAATATTCCATTTTATAAACACAGAGACAAAGGCATGGAGAAGGATACATATTTTTTTCTAGTTGAGTGGAGGAATAGCATATTACTGTGTTTATTCTAGTCCAAGATGCTCAACATTGTATAAGTAAGTCTAATTATATACCAACGTTTCTTTGATGCTGAAAAAGTTAGCAAAATATATGGTCAAAATTGGCAATTCCAATATTATCATACTTTTATTTTATTTCATCCTAATATTTGATATGTACTGATGGTACAACGAACTGGAACCTGTAGAAAGCATGAACGAATTAATCAGTGAAAGAAGCATTTATTCGGTATGGGTTGGATAAAATAGACATTAAAGGATATTTTTCCCCTAGCCATGATGTTTGGTAAGTTGGGGAAATGTGAATTATACACATCTCTTTGGACAGAAAACAGAATTAGCAAGTCATAAATGACACTGGAGGTCAGATGAGATGTACTACTTGTAAACAAAATGGAAACAAAAAACACTGCTTCTCCAAATCCCTACTCTTCAGAATTACACAAAATTAGTACATTTGGCGTGTTTGAAAACAATATTTGCTTGAGTGGGTCAAAATGCTTTCATTGGTTTGTACTCAGTTTGCCAAACTTGTTTTCTCAATAATGCCTTTATTATGAATAGCATGGAGGAAATATTATATAGAAAGTAAAACAGGTGATTTGGAATCTGAAGACATGGGTTTGATCTACTGCTAACTAGTTGTGTGAGAATCTCTTTATCTTTCTTATTTTGAGTTTCTACATGTGTAAACTCATAATAATACCAGTTATATAGGGTTGTGAGCAATTGTCCAAAAATTGTCCAAATCCGAACAGGATTTTATATTTGATCTTGGAGGTAATAGGAAGCCACTGTGGTTTATTGAGTAGAGGGGTAGCATGGTCAGATGTGGTAGGTGAAGCCAAGATGGCCGCATGAAGGCAGCGTCTTACCGGAGCTCTCTCACAAGGTCTGTCAGATTCCTATAAAAAAGTGAATTTGAGCAGATTTGAGAGAGACAGAAACCGCGAGCAGTCTGCGTGGGGCAAATTTCCGAGCCGGGAGAGTCTGAAAGGCCGGAGGAATGAACCTGCAGGCTCGGAGAGTGCTCAGTGCGGAGCTGCTCCAGACCAAGGCGGAAGCGGCTGGCCGAGAAATCCACGTGGGAGACGGGCTGGGAGAAAGCTGGGCGCCTGAAACCGGCAGAGATCCCCAGGACTCCCAACACAGGACGGCAGTCTGTGGGAGCGACGAGAGGCAGCGCAACGCCACCAGCTGTGAAAATACCCACTCCTGACGCTTGCAAAACCCAGGAACTCGGCTTCTTGAACTTCTGGAAGACTCAATGGCCAGGTAAACGGCTCTAATCCCTCCCCTCCCCACCCAGAGAATTCCTCGGGGAAAAAAAAAGAGAACTGAAACAGAGGAGAGAGTAGTGGGGCCTCACAGGACAAATACTAGAAGTTCATTAGTCCCGCAGAGTCGGCAGGGGTCAACACCGGGAGCCCAGACATAACCTTGCTCCCCCAGGGGAAGTGCCAGACATCAGCTCAAACAACAAACAGCTGAGACCATTGCTGAAAAACAAGTGCTGGAGAGCACCCACAGGGAGTGAGACGCCAGGGAGCCAGACCCCTCCCCCACACCTCAGGAAACTGAAGGTTATAATTCTAGACACACAATCCCCAGAATAAGAAAGCTGGGACGGAGAGCCCAAAGATAGAAATTCGTTGTAACGCCAGGAAAAGGGAAAACAACAAACATGAAGAAGAATACAAAAAAACCGAGGACAATAGATTCTTTTTATGGAGACAGGCAGGTTCAAAATATCGATATGGAGGAGGACGGCAATGACCAGGTAGATACATCAGATACCTCTAAAGCTAATATGAACTGGTCTCCAGCCCAAAAAGCACTGCTGGAAGAGCTAAAGGAGGATTTTAAAAACCAAATTAGGGAGCTAAAAGAAAATATGGAAAAAATGGAAAAAAGGGAGAAAAAATCCACTGATGAAATCAAGTCCCTAAAGAATAAGATTGGCAAAATGGCTACGGAGATTCAGAATCTAGAGGGAGAAAAGGACACCCTGAGAGGCGAAATCAACCAATTGAAAATGGAGGCTCAAAAGCAAAATGTAAACACTAACTCATTTAAAATTAGACTTGAGCAAGTGGAAGCTAATGAATCTATGAGGCATCAAGAAGTAATAAAACAAAACATAAAGAATGAAAAAATAGAAAAAAATGTGAAATATCTGATTGGCAAAACAACTGACCTGGAAAATAGATCCAGGAGAGACAATTTGAGAGTTATTGGTCTACCGGAAATCCACGATGAAAAAAGGAGCCTTGACAATATCTTCGAAGAAATTATCAAAGACAACTGCCTAGAGGTCCTAGAACCAGAGGGCAAAATAGTCATTGAAAGAATTCACCGATCACCCCCTGAAAGAGATCCCAAACTGAAAACACCAAGAAATATTATAGCCAAATTTCAGAGCTATAAACTCAAGGAGAAAATACTGCAAGCAGCCAAAAAGAAGCAATTCAAATATCGTGGAACTACAGTCAGGATCATGCAGGATCTCTCAGCTTCCACACTAAAAGACAGGAGAAATTGGAATATGATATTCCGAAGGGCAAAGGAGCTGGGACTACAACCAAGGATCAACTACCCAGCAAAACTAAGCATAATTTTCCAGGCAAGGCGATGGACATTCAATGAAATAAGGGAATTCCAGACCTTCCTGATGAAAAGGCCAGAACTCAATGGAAAATTTGATCTCCAAATACAAAACTCAAGAGAGACATAAAAAGGTAACCAGGGGGGAAAACCCCACAAACCTCATTAACCAATAAGTTTAGGTTGTTTACATCTTTATGTGGGATTATATCATCTTATGTATGTTTTTTATGTATGTATGTATATATATATATATATGTATATATATATATATATACATATATAAGTCATTCTTGTGAATGGTACAACTATTATGACAAATGAAAGGGATATACATAGGTTGTGAATGCCTGTATAAATTAACTGATGTAAAGATATAAAATATAAATAAGAGATATAAAGGGAGGGCTATGAGGGAAGTGGTAAGGAGGTAGTAGAAAAGGGTAAATTACACCAAAGGAAGTGGCAAAAAAACATATTATAGTAGAGGGAAAAAAGGGAGGGAGAAGAGCAGTATTTGAGCATGGTCAGATGTGCACTTCAAGAACATCACTTCGATAGCTGAATAGGGCATGGATTGGAGTAAGGAGAGACTTATGGCATCAGACAAACTAGTAGGCTACCACTACAATAGTCCAGGTGTGAAGTATGTAATGAGAATTTCCACTAAGGTGGTAGCAATGTCATAGGAAAGGAAGGGTTATATATTACAGACGTTGTGAAAGTAGAACAGAGAGAACTTGGCAACTGATTGGACATGAAGAGGTTAGAGAAAGAGGAGTTGAGGATGTGGTTCAGTAGTGTAAGGAATTAAGGAGGCTTCTCATCTTGCCAAATAAACAATTCCCAGAAAAGCTTAAAACTCATGTCACCCAATTAGAGTGAAAACAGTAGTAATGGCTCTAAGCCCCTTTCCCACCAGAGAGTAAGAGTATTAACCAGCCATTGGTCACCTAACTCCATCTAGGACTTAAGAAGACGGCATTGTCTTCATCTTCCTTGACTACTCCTTCATATTATGGCTTATCTATAAGGAATTGTGAACTAAGGCATTATTTAAAGCTTCATTTTAGAATTAGATAAATCAACTATGATTTCCATGAGAGCAAGAGATTACTTTTCTCCCCCAATAATGAATGAATAAAGGTTGACTTTTGTCTTATGATTTTGGCTTATCTAGTACTACATTTACTTTGCTTTTAAAAATATTTTCTAAAACTTAATAGTCAACATTGGCAAATATGAAACACCTCTAAATCATATCAAAGTTATATGGAGTTTCAGATTTGGAAAGGAGCTACTGGACTTGTAATTTCATTGGTATTATTAGCTTTCAGCGAGAAAATGTCCTCTAACTATGTTGACTGGCACCTTATCCTCTTGGAGAGTTGCCTGGGACACTGGGAGATTAAGTGATTTGTCCTGGAACAGATAGCCTCCAGGTGTCAGATGTAAGATTTGAAACCAGGTCTTCCTGCTTTGAAAAATAGCTCTCCATCCATAATATTATGTATCTTGTTGTCTCTCTTATGCTATATATAGTTAAGATGGTTATTAAAACTTATATTCCATTTCAAGGAAAAGACTCATACTAATATTTTCACTGAAAAAAGTTTTTTTTGTTTAACATTTAATTTATAACAGCTCATCTTATTATTTGTGCTTAGTAATTGCTATAGGATTTTCCAAACTGGTAGGATGTTAAAGTATTTAAATATATATGTATTTGGTAATGAAAGCTCATTGAAAAGTCTGAGGACATGGAAGGATTAACAAGTCTTCTTAGAGAGTTATATCTTTCATTTTAAAGTAGGACAAGAAGTTATTTAACTAGACTGAGAGGCCTTAGGGTGCACTGAACATTTTTAATTGCATATTTAATTAGAAATATGCTAGAGAGCTAGTGTTTAGTTTTGCTGAAACTCATGGGTCCTAGCAAAACATTTACTTCTAACAAATATTGTCTCTTAACTTTTTCAAAAATTTGATTGAGCTGAACAAACTTTAATTTTACAGCTATTCATTATGAAAGGATTAGAATTTTTTTTGTTTTTCAACAGGAAAACATAATGAATTATGATGGCTTTTTAATACCCTCTTGTATTTTCTTTTGTTTGTTTTAAGCAGCCATTTCAAGTGGTGTTTAGTAGCTAAACATTGTTTGAATGACAGGTCCGGGTAAAGATGGAATGTGTGCATTTTACTGCATGATAATGGTCATATCAAGATTATAATGCAGTATATTCTATCTCTGATGTTTATTGGATGTGTGACCCAAGCCACTTAATTTTTCTGGGTGTCAGTTTCAGAAGTTATACAATGGGGACAATAGTAACTCTAGAATGAAAAACTCCTAGGGTTGTTGAAAGACTTAAGTTAATGTCTGTAAAGCATTCAGCAAACTTTAAAGTGATATATGAATTGCAGTTATCATAATCATTTAAATTTTGTCATTCAGGATCTTAAACCTGTTTCTCTATTGGACCACAGTTGAATGTTGTAGCATTTGTAGTGATAATCTGGGTGGAGTTACATTTTTTGTACCCCAAAAAACCCCTATCTTTCTTCTCCCACCTCTCTGCTATTAGAATCGTGGAGATACTTAAGGGATGAAGGGATACAAATTGCTTCCTTGAGCCATAGAACTACATTCATTTATAAAAGCAAGGACAGTAAAGCAGGGACATTGAAAAAGATATCATAGTACCAAAGCAAGAGAAGAGGGACAGGTGTCTTCAGTGAATTAGTTGGTGAGTACTTTTTGAGTGCTTATGGTATTTCTAGTCCTATGTTAAATTCTGTGGGGATGTGTGTGTGTGTGTGTGTGTGTGTGTGTGTGTGTGTGTGTTTTAGAAGATGAAAGCATAAGGTAGCAACACAAAAGGCTTCTCATAGAAGATTGGAAATTGACTGGGATTAGAAGGAAGCAAAAGTAGCCAAGAGATGGAGATCGGAGAAAATTTCAGGATGTGGCACAGCCAGTGAAAGTGTATGGAGTAGGGAGAAGAAGTTTCTTGGTTGAAGGAATAGTAAGGAGAAGAGTGCCACTGATCACAGCATACATGGGGTGAGGATAGGATGGAAAGTGCAAAAAAGACCAAAAATATAGAAGGGAGCCAGTTTATTCAGGGCTTTAAATGTCAAACTGAGCATATTATATTTGATTCTGCAAGAGACAGGAAGCCACTGGACTTTATTGAGTAGAGGCCCTAGCATTTGCATTATTCATATTTTTCATTCATATCATCTAGAGATATAAGGGACAATTTTAGTGGAGGGTACATTTATCTAAGAGTTAGTACTGGAAGCATTGAAATCAATCTGAACACAAGTGCACATGTAGTATAGTTTTATTTAGAATTGACTGCATACATTAGTTGACAAATATATTTTTGTCCATGAAATTAAATATTATTAAATTATATCATTTTATTTCACAAACAACTATTCTAAAAATGAAAAAAAAATTCTAAGCATAGTTTTTTTTTTTCACTTTTACCCCCATCTTGTTCTTGTGTCCCAAAACAGGTATATTGTTAAATTTGGTAGCAAGAGGCATTTGGCCATAGTTAATTACTCAGTTGAATATCAGTTCCTTCTGTTTGGGTGTTTTTCATCTCCACCCCTCCTTTTTTGTCTTTGTATTCCCAAGGCCTAAAACAGTGTTGGGCACATAGTAGTCACTTAGCAAATTTATGTTGAATTGGATTAAATTGAACTGAAATAAATTGCCTTCATTATCCAGTTACTGTAGCTAATGGCTAGTCCTGTAGCCTATAGGTGAGCATCAGCCACTATCTTACATGCAAGAAATATTCAGATGAAAGTTAATCTGTTTATTGTCAGTAGAGAATAAGTCTAATATTCTTCCATAGTCCTAAACTGGCAGCTGCCTATCTTGATGGAAGCCTATTATAATTTATCAATCAATTAATAAGTGTTGATTAAGCACCTACTCTGTGCCAGGCACTGTGCTAATTGCTGGGGATAAAAACAGTCAAAAGACAGTTGCTTCCCTCAAGAAGCTTACAATCTAATGGGAGAGAGAACATGGAAACAATATACACAAAGTGAGTATACAGGAAAAAATTGACAGAGTAAAATCACTACAATTAAGAATGGCTGGTCAAGGCTTCCTAGAGCAAGTGGGGTTTTAGTTAGAACTTAAAGGAAGCCAGGGAGATCAGTGAGTAGAATAGAAGATGGAAAACATTCCAGGCATGGAGTACAGCCAGAGAAAATGCCTGGAGCCAAGAGATGGAGAGTCTCGTCTATGGAACAATCAGGAGGCCAGTGTAAGATGGAAAAAGACTGGAAAGATACAAGTGAGCTATGTTATAAAGAATTTCGAATGCAAAACAGAAAATTTTGTATTTGATCCTGGACATACTAGGAAGCCACCGGAGTTATTGAATAGGGGGATATGATGGGACTTGTGCTTTAGGAAAATCACTTTAGTGTCTGAATAGAGGATAGATTGGAATGGGAAGAGACTTGAGAAAGGCAGTTGCACCAGCAGGCTATCACAACAATCTAAGGGTGAAGTGAGGGTGGCCTGCACTAGAGTGGTGGCAGTGTCAGAAAAGAGAAAGGGACATATATGAGAGATGCTTCAAAGATGAAATCAACAGACCTTGGATATGAGGGTAGTGGTGAGAGATAGTGAGGGATACAGGATGACTTTTAGGTTGCCAGTTTGAGGCACCAGAAGGATGATTTTGCTCTCTATTGTAATGGGAAAGTAGAAAGGAGATAGGTTTTATGGGGAAAAATAAAGAGTTCCATTTTTGGACATATTGAGTTTCAGATGTCTAAGGGACATGTAGTTTGAGATGTCCGAAAGGCAGTTGGCGATGCAAGACTGGAGGTCAGCAGAAGGTTTAGGTAAGAATAGGTAGATCTGAGAATAATCAACATATAGATGGTAATTATATCTATGGGAGCTGATGAGATCACCAAGTAAAACAGTATAGAAAGAGAAGAGAAGAGAAGGGAGCCCAGGTTGGGACCCTGAGGAACATCTGTGATGAGGACATGATCTTGAAGAGGATAGAGCAAAGGAGACAGAAAAAGACTAATTAGATAGGTGGGGTCAGAAACCAGGGGAGAAAAAAAAACTTGAGAGGAGAGTATCAAGGTGGAGACAGTGGTCAATAGTATCAAAAGGTGCAAAGACAATGAGAATGAGGATAGAAAAAAGATCATTGGATTTAGTAACTTTGGAGAGAGGAGTTTTGGTGGAATGGCAAAGTCAGAAGATAAATTGTAAGGGGTTAAGAAGTGAGTGGGAGGAAAGAAAGTGGAGGTACCTACTGCAGATGGCCTTTTTGAGGAGTTTAGCTACAAAAGACAGAAGAGATAGCAGGATTGACTCAGGGCAATTTCATCATGGACGAGACATGGCTGTGTTTGTAGGCAGTAAGGAATGAGCCAGTAGACAAGGAAGGATTGAAAATAAGTGAAAATCATATTTAGATTTTAAAGCTTTAAAGTTTGTAAAGTACTTATCAGACATTTAGGGCTGTCAACCTGCGTGGTTATTTAGTCCAACTACTTTATCTTGCAGATGATGCCCAGAGAGAGAAAATGACATTTATCATTACCCAGATAGTAAGTGGTACAGCTGAGTTTGAACTCAGGTTCTCTGACTCTAAACCCAGTGTTGTTTCCATCATACTATATATGATCTCATTTGAACCTCACAAAACACCTAAAACTGTGCTGTTATCATAAACAATTCAGAGATGAGTAAATTGAGGCTCATGGAGGCTAAGTGACTTATCCACGGTCACCAAGTTGGTACATAATCTAAGGCAAAATTTGAACTTGGATCCTCCTGACTCCAAGCCCAATACTTTGTCCACTATTCCACATTACTTCTCATTTGTATTTATCAGGCTTATGAAAGCTTATTATTGCTGACGGGAGAAGAAAACACAACATCTTGAAATTTAAATTCAAGGAAGAAATGGACTGGAAAACTATGAGCATTTTTGACAGGAAACTTCTTTTATTTCAGTGTTGGCTTAGGGAATTGGGTACATTGGCATATATTCTGACAGGGTTCTATCAATTTGCTCCTGTTAAAATGCCATCTGATAGAGCATTTTACAAAATTTTAAAAGCCTCATTAGCACTAGCTTCCCTTGAGGTTGGCTAGTAGCAGATAAAACAACGCAGCCTTATATAAACCCAACAATATTCAGACTCTATGAATTTCAGGTAGAGTGCACCTTAGATCTGAAAGGACCGAGAAAAATAGCTTTCTAAAAGCAACTATAAAATAGGGAATTGAATGATACAAATTAAGAATTTGCTAAAACATAGAACATCCTCCCATGTGTAGACTGTATGGTTGCTTTTCTTTCTATGTTAAGTACTGCCTTTACTCTAAGAGACTCTCCAATCATAAAGGTACTTTGCTGCTCTGGTTTAAATAGAAAACTTTCCATATGCTTCCCAGTGATCAGAGCCTTAAAACATTTGGAATATATAAAAGTAGGTTTTAAATGGACTAGTGAAGTGATTTTCCCAGCACTTAGTGATAAGAGTGAGACAAAGTCCTTTGAACAAAACCTTACTCCCAAAAATATGAGGTGGGTTAATTTAAGGGATATAGTAAAATGCAAGGGGTAGACATATTAAAGAGTTAGCTCTGGAATCAGAAGAGTTCAGTTCAAATCCCCTCCTTCATACATATTGCCTTTGTGACCCTGGGCAAGTCACTTAATTTCCCTGAAACTCGGTTTCCCTATCTGAAGAATGAAGAGATTGGACTAGATGGCCTCTGAGGTACTCTTTAGTTCTCATTCTATGAACCATTCTCAAGACCTTGCATCGTAATTCTTTTTTCAAATATCTGTAGTGCTTAGATGGAAATTGGATCATGATATTTCTCAATATATTACATTTTTAAAAAAATATGCATGTCATCATAACTTAATTGTAGCTTCCAATAGCTTTAGTTTCATGCCTGTCAGTATATACAGAAAGAAGCATATGTCACAGTAATGTCTTTTCATCAAAACAATTCTAAGAATGGATGTTATTTATTGACAGAGTCCTGACTCTGTAGCTATTAAATCATGTGTATACAGTTAAATGGTTTTAAATATAGTGGTGGATTTCCAGGAGCACTTTTTCTATATATTGTTACTGTTAAATCAAACTGATTGTAGAATTATGTTTACTTTCCCCAGACATAGCACTAGGATATTCTGTGTTCTGGGAGAAAAAAAAACAGAAATATCACTTCAGGCAAAGGATATATTTTGTTTTAGAGAAGTAATGGATACCATGAGGTCAAGTTAAATGGCATGAATGAAGACTTCCAGAGCATTCCTGAAGAGAGTGTAATGGATATTATTTTGTTTCTTTTATTATAGTCTGTCAATATCTTCTACGTTCAGAAATCTTATTCTCCAGCCAAGAATTTTTATTTGAAAGTTTATAGTAATTTGCTTTAGAGTTAAAATTATATCTCTGCTTCATTTGTTCTTCACATATAGACAGTAACTACTTTGTCCCGTAAGACTTTAAATTTCTTTTATGCAAGGAGTGCAATAAAATTTGATTTTTTTTGTTCTTTGTGTACTTTTGTTCATTCAATATATATATATATATATATATATATATACATATTCATTGAATGTCTATGTTATTCTAAAAGCCTGCTTTAATTTGGTAATATGATTTATTCTTGAGTATGCCTGAGACAATTCACCCACACAGAGATCTTTGCTGGATGCTGTCTCAGAAGGAATATTAGGTTAACAGAAACAGCAGAGTAAAATACAAGACCCCCTTCCAATTTTTTTCAAAACTATTTTATAGTGGCTATAGAGCTGTCCTCTGAGCCATGAAAACCTGGATTCAAGTCCTACCCTGAAATTTCTTGCCCATGTGATTGAGGGCAAATGACTTAACCTCTCAGTTCTCTTGTAACCATTCTAAGACGGTAAGATGCAGAGAAGCTGCCAACCTGCATTTGTAAAAGACATTAACTCATCAGGGAGCTTGCTATACCACTGAAATCACAAGTCCAACCTCTACGCCATTTCCTAATCTCCATATTAAGGACAAGAGAAAAATCAGTGAAATGTTTCTATTGCTGCAAAGGGTAGAAGAATTGATGATTGCAAATGATTGAATGAATTTTGAACTATTCCAAACTTAGTTGAGTTTCCCCTTTCCCCCTGATCTTTACCAAGTAGAATATTCTTCAGCAGAGGAAAGATAGAATAGGAAGAATTGACAGGAACTAGAAATCAAAGATAAGTGAGAAGATATTAAGAGATATTAAGAGAGTATCTAGATCTCCCGAATGAGTTCAAGTAGGTATGTCTTGTTAAACTATATTTCTGCTAACACTGAGACAGCTAGGTGGCACAGTGGATTAAGCCTGGAGTAAGGAAGACATGGATCTAAATGACCTCACGTACTTACTAGCTCTGTTATCCTATGAATGTCATTTAATTTCCTTCTGCCTCATTTTCCTCAACTACGAAATGGGAGTAATAACAGTGCCTACCTTCTAGAGTTATTGTGAGCATCAAATGAACCAATATTTATAGGAGGCTTAGCACAGTGCCTGGCACATATTAGGCACTGGATCCATGCTTGCTTCCTTTCCAACATAACTGACAAAGGTGGTTGGGAAGCCACTTACAGTGATCTTTGAAAAATTATGTCAAAGAGGAATGGAACTATAGCAGATTGGCAAATCATTCCCGTGTTTGTTTTTTTAAAGAAAAAGGATGAGTTATTTAAACTAAGCCAAGGAGCTTGACTCCCAGGACATTCTGGAACCTCTAGTTCAAAGGTAAAATAATCTTAGCCTACATTAAGGCAGGGATAGTTTTCCAGAATGAGAGGAATAACAGTCTCACTGTACTGTGCCCTCATCAGGATTTATCTGGATCTGAAATATTATGTTCAACTCTGAGCACCATAGTCTAGAAAGAATATGATTTAGCTAGAGCATGTCCAGAGAAGGGTGACAAGATTATTTAGGGGACAGGGGACCATGCTGCAAAAGAATCTGTGAAGTGATCTGGGCACCATAGGCATGAAAAACAGTGTGTTGGATGTACTCAAAAATACCCTACTGCTACTGTTTTCAAAACAAATAAAAAAGCCAACAATGCCACATTTCTATTAGTCCTCTACTTCCAAAGGAGAACCAAAGTTAATGTGGTGCCACTTAAACAAACAAATTAACAAAAAATGACACAGTAGGATTTAATGGCCCTGGCAGCACATGACTATCACCAGGGAAGCTGAGGCTGGTCGATTGCTTGAATTTGGGAGTTCTGAGCGGTAGTGAACTAAGTGGATTTTTTTGTCCACACCAAGTCCGATGACAATATGAGGAGTCCTCTGAGAATTAGGGTCCACCAGGCAGTTTGTGTGTTGGGAGGGAAGGGGAAACTGACCCAGGTCAGAACCAGAACAGGGCAAAAGTATCATGTCTATCAGAAGAGGCATGTGAGTGATCTCCATACCTCCATATTGGGCAAGATGGGCATACCCATTCTCCAAAAAATAATAAAATTAGGGAGTTCCTGAATATACTCTGTGTGTATAACTCTCTGATGATGTTATAAGATGGAATATGATATATTATAATGTGGAAGAAGTCATTGGACATGTACTACTTAGTCCCAAAGGACAGAACCAGAAGAAATATGCAGTTTCAGTGACAGAGATTTTGGCTCACTGCAGTGAAATAAACAAACAAAAACAATGTCCCTTCCTAATAATCATAGCAATCCAAAAGTAGAATGGATTACCTTAGGAAATAATGAATTCTTTTTTAGTGGAGGTCTCTATTCAGAGATTATGTGATCACTCATCAGAAATATTATAGAACACATTCCTGTTAAGGTACAAGTTAAACTAGATGGTCCCTGAGATCCCTTACCCTTATACCTTCTGTGTTTCCGTGATTTTGTGAAATAATTCATTTTTGTTTTAAAATACTTATGATAGATGAATTTGCATTTTAAAAGTTATAAAAATAAGACCATGAACATAGCTACTACTCTCTTTTCAAAGACATTGGTAATTATCTATGTAAATGTATATGTATGTATGTATGTATATCTGATGTATATATCATATGTCTATATTATGTATGTACAATATACATGCATACCTCTCTCTCTCTCTCTCTCTATATATATATATATATAAAACATTGCAACATATATATGCATAAACACCTATATGTGTTGTATATATTTCAAGGATATATGTAAGCATTTTATATTCATGAAGGGAAGAGAAGAGGAAGGCAAAAAAATTATCAAGTACCTACTATGTGCCAGGAATTCTGCTAAGTGTTCTAAAGAGATCTTATTTCATCTGCATAACAATCCTAGGATATAGGTGCTATTGGTGTCCCCGTTCTACAATTGAGGAAAATGAGGTAGACAGAAATTAAGTGACTTGCCCAGGGTCACACAGCTAGTAAGTGTCTGAAACCAAGTGTCTGAGACCCAGGTCTTCCTGACCCCAGTACCAGTGCTTCATACTTTGTGCCACCTAGTTACCTTGAAAATAGTCAATAAAGTCCCAGAAATGGTAGGCGTGGAATTAACTTTCATTTGGGTTCCAAATATGCTCAAGTAGTACAATAATCCAAGTAATTTGGAAGTATAAATAGAAATCCTGCTGGAAAGGTCATATTTAAAGAAAAAACTTACAAAACTTCCCATCTTCTATTGTGAGGACCAAGAGATAATAATTATAAAGCACACAGTACAGTGGCTGGCACATAGAAAATTCTATATAAATGTTAGATGTTTTATTATTATTGCTGTTATGCTGTCACTAGCTTGATATGCCAGTATAGCTCTTGTTTTTCTTTTAGTAGTCACTTAGTGACAATAACTATGTCTATAACTTTAGGTTAAAGTAGTTGGTTGGTGACTCTAACACAATGACCAGTTTGACAATCACCTTGGGAGTGTTCATGGTTCCAATATGAGCTGCTGAGTGTAGAAGTGTCAGGCCTACGGCCCTTCAATGAAAGTTGTGGTCAGAGTACTGCTGTAGCCCTTCCTTTATGCAACATAGGACCTGAATTAAAAATAAATCTTAGATTTCAAGTTTCTATGGAGAAATAATTTTCTTCAGCTGGAATGCAAAAATAAACATTTTATTTCCTTCCCTTCAGACAGATATCCTTTGGGAAAACAAAAGCATTTGGGCCAGTGGAACCCACCTCTGAAAACAGATACCTATGCATAAGTGATATTGTAGAACTGCATTTCATGAAAAGACCCTTTCCTGATTAATGGGAACAACTGGCACAAAGAAGAATAGAGACATAGACCATACTCAACGGTGGAATATTTCAAAGGAGTGTTTAAGTTGCCCCTGCTTTGATGGTATCTTGGCTTACCTAAAAGTAATCTCCTACTTAATTTTAGTTTCAGGACATGAGAAGCCCTTTAAAAAAATCACCTTACTAAACTTCCTACATGGAGGCTTTTATCACTTTTTCAAGTTACCCTAAGCTCTTGAAATTAAAGAGTTGGCTTTCCTTACCTCTATGTTTTACATTTGAAAGGAAATCCTGGAAACTGTTGATGCCAAAAGCTTTGAGTTTTTCCTGGGCTACCTTGGCAAAGCTTAAGACCTATAATGATGCCAGTAAAGAATCACCAGTTGGTGATGTATGGGCAACAAAATTTTTAGTCCAAGAGACCTTTCCTGCAGAAGAGATGTGGGATCGTTATTTTTGAAATATGACTTTCCCCAGCAGCATTTCTAATTATACTTCCAAATTAGAACTAATATACTCTGAAAACCAAGCTTGTTGTCATGGCTTAGAAAATTCAGTTCTACAGAAAAGGGAGCATTCATTTCTGTATAGTAATACTAAAAATCGGGGAAGGCAAAGACATTAAAGTCTTATAGACTCCTCAATAAAAACTCAATCATCTACTTGGCCGATAAACCATAATGACAGCTATTATTAACTGTAAATGTACCATCTTGCTAAGTATACCTGAAAATAAGTCATCGTTGATTTCATACCTGCCAGCTTTACTCTTCTCTGTTCTATTTGTCAATATAGTGGCATTAAACAAGTGGCAAGGATGTCAGATAAAATACTGAATAGCTTTCAGAGTGTTGGATATCTTTAACCTCAAGTGGTTGTTTTGAGAAAGAAAATGAAGGACATTATTATATAATGAATAAATCACTCATATCTGTTTTCTTTGGTAAATTCACAGTTGTTATTACTGGCATATATTTGAACTATGACCAATACTAATACTTAAAACAATAAAGCTCAAACTACATATGAGCTGTAGTCAAGGTCGTCAGATTTTCAAAACAAACCTCCTTTGCTCTTTTCATAGAGTGGTTGTTTCAGTTTTTATTGCTCTTTTCATATGACTTAAATTAAAAAATAGCTACAGACATGAGTGCAATTATATATCTTTTCCATTAAAATTTCTTTTTCTCTAGAATGTTTTGCATATGCCAGTTTTTATATTTGTTACCTATTCTCAGAAAGCTACATAGCAGAAAGGATCAGAGAATGATGGATTTAGAGCTGGAAGAGACCTTCTAGACCATCAATTACATACAGACACTGGAATGTGGACTTAGGAGACTCTTGTCTGTACTCTCACTCTAGCTGTGAGATTTGGGGTAAATTGGGGTAAATTACTTCTCTTTCCAAATCTTCAAAATAAAGATTGAAATAGTGTGTAACCTCAGAGTTGGTGCAGGGAAAGTGCTTTATAAGTGGTCCAGAAATGCAAAAATGTAATTTCTTATTGTCACTCTTGATATTTGTAATGGTACCACCAAAACATACAACACATCTAAAATGGAGTGCATCTTCATGTTATCTTTGAAGGTATAAATTTTAGAATGCTAAGGTTCAATAGGGCATGTAGGTAGAGCAGTGGATAGAGCACTGGTCTTGGGATCAGGAAGACTCATCTTCATGAGTTTAAATATGTCCTCAGACACTTACTGGCTGTGTGACCCAATTCAAATCACTTAACCCTGTTTGCCTGAGTTCTTCATCTCTAAAATGAGCTAGAGAAAGACATGGCAAACCACTCCAACATCTTTGCCAAGAAAACGCCAAAAATGCAGTCATGAAGAATTGGGCCATGACTGAAATGACTGAACATCAATGAGATGCAATAAGCTCTATAGCTAAATCAGTCTTAATTTCCTTTATGTAGCCACAGCATATGTAGATATATTCCCTAAATCCATGAGGCTATTTTCCCAGATCTTCCAAGGACTTCTGATTAAAATTCAAGAGGAGTAATTATAGCCATGATATTTAGAGGAAATATGTTGTATAGATATAGATATGTGATTTTTGTCCCTGTTGCTCGAGCAACCTATGCAGAGAACATAATGCAGCTTACTGAGTCAGCTAGCCTCATTTCTTGGTGAGCCTTTCTACAATCACTTGAAACAGTTGTCCTATAATAAACTACAAAGGGAACCAACTCCTCTATTTGTAGGCCCATTTTCTTGAAATTTTGAACAGTCTTTTGCTTTTCTTTGTATTAGAAGACATGTCCTTTGTCGCCTGTTGTGACAACAATGTTGCTATGAGCTGCCGTAGGGGTGTAAGACCCAACAAGACCAGCCACAAGAGCTGCCAGAACAGGTTCTTTGATCTGCTTTTCTAAGGAAAGCAACTGCAAGGGGTTAACAATCTCACTTTAATCAAACATACATATATCTTTTACTTTGTTCGGGGGAAAAAGCTAGCACTCTGAACTTCAGAGCAAATACAAACAGAAATTACAAATATATATTATACAAACAGAGCAAATAACACAAACCGGTCTATCTATAGCAATACGTATTTACCAGAGAAGCACCAACATCTGGGTTTTTCCAAAGCTGGGGGGCTCCAGCGGCTACTCAGAGTCACCACATCAACACTCTTCCAGGGAGTGAGATCCTCAAACAAAATGCTAACCTCTGAATACCCTTCTTAGGTCCCCAAAGGCTTCTAACCTAATCAGCAAAAGGGTGTGGACTTGGGGCTTAGCACCTAGCAAGACTTAATCAAAGGCACTTGATTACTTTAGCATTCTAAAAGAGAAAATAGGAAAAAAGTCCTGCCTTAATTAATATTATACCTGTCCACTTAGAAATAGACTCCTTGTGTTTTGCCAATCCTCACATAACTGCAAGAAACAGTTACATTGATTGATTATTCTAGTGCTCTTGAAAAAATTCACTTGACTAGCCAGGAGGCCTGTCAGCACCACTTGACCAGGCAGTATGTGGAGTGTGCATCCTTTATTACTTTTTTGGTGCATAGCTTCACAAAGGCAGCAATCTACAAACATTAATGGAATAAAATATATATTGAAGAGAGATCGAAGAGACAGATGGAAAAGCGAAGAGAGAGAAGGATCATTGTGTGAGAAAAAGAGCAAAATTAAAAAAAAAAGACAGTGTCTAATGTCAAAAAGGAAAATATGCTGATTATTGCTTCTTTGTTTTTATTATTCAAAGGGTCCATCATTGGAATGTCAAAAATATCAAATTAAATTTTGCTAAAATAAAAATGGCTATTAAAATCTCTCTCCAGCAACACATACATGTAGAATCTCCCAAATAAGAGAGAAATGCAGTAGAAAGATAGGGAGCAAAATTATATAACTTTGGTAATTACACAGATAATATAGAGTAATTTTATTTTATGACTATTATCAAATTTGGAAGATAGACCTTTCATTCTCAGTACTGGCGTCTGTTCCTCTGGCATCATCAAACATTCTAAATGTAATGGTCATGCCTGTCTTCCATTTCTGTATTTAAAGAGTTTAAATGTTTCATCCTTCAAAATGAAAATCTCCCTGCCTCGAAATAAATGTCAATGAATAACCTAATCTATTTTAAATAGTTTTAAATCAAATTCTACCATTGCAGGAACTGAGTCTTTAGAAAGTTTTTTTTCATTATGTAGTCAGGGATAGCTGGGTGGTGCAGTGGGTAGAGCACTAAGTTTGGAAGATGTGAGTGAAAATCTTGCCTGTTGCTTGCTTTGCAACCCTGGGAAACTCATGTAAACATTGTTTTCTTTTGGGGGGGAGAACAGATCTTTTTCATTAGGGTCTGCACTGTCCCAAAGCTTAAAATAGACAGAATCATGTGATCCTCAAACATAAACATCCAGAGGGCCTCATTAATGATAGGACATTCCAAATCAGCTTGGTGGAAGGTTGTGTAGTGAATATAGCATTGAACTGTGTAGTCTGTAAGATCTGAGTTCAAATTCTGCCTTGGTCACTTACCCGCTGTATAACCTTGAGCAAACAATTTACCCTCTCACGCCTGTTTCCTCATCTGCAAAATGAGTATAATAGCTAACTTATACATATATTTATATAATACCTACTATGTGCTAAGCACTGTGCTAGGTGATTTAGATATATTCACCATAACCCTGGGAGCCAGGTGCTGTAACTATCCCTGCTTAAATGTTGAGGAAACTGAGGCAAACAGAAGTTGTGATTTACTTAAGGTCACATGGTTAGTAGTTGTCTGAGGTTGGATTTGAACTCAGGTCCTCCTGGTTCTAGGCCTAACATTTTATCCATTATACCACCTAGCTGCCTCTGCCTAATAATAATAGTGTATACTTCTAGGGTTGTTGTAAAGATCACGTGTGAGAATATGTATAAAATACTTTGCAAATCTTAAAGTACTTTATAAAAGCTAGCTATCTCTTTTTATTTTGCTTGATATCCTCCATTACTGGGACAAACACCTTTGGCAAAAAAAGTTTCATTTTTTATGCCTTGAATGAAATGTATTATTGGATTTTTATTAAAGAAATTTACCTGTTTATATCTTAATTACTCTTGAATATTTTTTTATGTCTGGATTAGGCATTACTTTTTGGAAATAATTCCTTGTTCTACCAAATCAAATGCTTTTTAAAAAATCAAACAGCAATAAGCATAATATGACCTCATCTTTCTTAGATATTTTAGACAAGGAATTCATAATCTTTTTTGTGTCATGGACCCCTCTGACAATTTGGTGAGGTTTTCATCTCAAAACAAAGCTTTTAAATAGTTGAAGGAAATGCTAACTTTCTGTTAGAAGTTAATGAAAAGGAAGAGTAAGTTTTTTTTTCGATCCAAGTTCACAGGCTTCTTAAAGTCCAGGTCCATGGACCTCAGGTTAAGAAGCACTGTTTTTGGTAATTGTGATGGTAAAAATCTTTTCTATTATTGAACATTATTTGAAAAGGCCACATATTCCCTTCATATGTTCATTTCTCTCCTGGTTGTACTGCTCTGGACTTTTCTATTATGACCCATGTATCTCTTCGTCTTTCAAGATCATGTCACCATGGGAACTCACATCTGACAGTATCCTCTACCCTTGTGGCCCCTAACTCTCACTGGAAAGTGGAGAGCTCCTGCTAAAACCTCTATTTAACCAGGGTGCCCACGCCAGGAAATTCATTTCCCACTTAGCATGTTCTTCTGCACTTCCTCATCATGTTCCATGCCAGATACCTTCTCTTCTCCACCATTCAGCTTTCTTTTATATGGTTTTCCCCTATTGGCATATAAGTTTATTGATGATGGGGGCTGTCTTTCTTTTTCATATTTGTATTACATGGGATTAGCATACTGCCTGTTACATAGTAAACATTTAAGATGTTCCTCATTGCAGTTTTCTATAGATGGAAAAGCAATGGTATATGTTGGTAGTTGTTGATGTTCTTTCAGCCTCTTAGGCTTCACTGCCATAGCCTTTAAAAGAACTCAGGGTTGCCTCCACATCACAATGAAGAATCAGAATAGAACTTTGTAGAGGAAAATTCATTTTTTCCTATGTGAAAACAGCAAAATAACGTTCATTATTGTGATACCATAGTAACATAAGGCTGCCACCTTTTCCTCTTGTTGACTTTATAAATATTTAAATTTATTACCATTAGAGGATTTTTTTTCCCAAGACTATTCTCTGCTTCTTCTAGAAGACAGCTCATCAAAATTTCATTTGGCCAGTTTGAGTTGTCAAGGCAATTCTGTTTCTCATGATTGTAAAAAATTGTTGTGATAGATTTTGGTATTTTTTAAAACCCAGAGACAGTTTTCTCTAACACTTAGGTTAGAAATGTAACTGTTGTGTGAAGAGTGCCTAGAAAGGTGAGAAAATATTGGTTGACAGAATGAGGAAACATATTATTGCCTGAAAACACTATCTCAATTATGCTATTTCCACCACTAATGTGTTACTGTTGGCCATTTCTCGAATAAATATGAATGAACAAAAATTTGCCAAACTGTAACAAACATGAATTTAATAATTTTATAAGTATCAACACAATTAATTCCAAATTTGTTTTAAACTATCTATCACTTAATTTTTCAAAATTAATAAGAAAATGAAGTAATGGAAAAGTAACATAAAACATCATAGCAACAATCCATCTAGCTAATGATTTAACATCTAATAGTGGCACCAATCTTATCTGAAAAAATGGAAATTGCTCCCCCCATATCATCAGTCTCAAAAGATTAGTGATAAGCTACTTTCTTTGGTTGGAAAAATTATTCAATTTCTCATGGGTCCAAGAAAGAACTCCCTGGGGGTGACTTGAGAGGCCTACATTTTTCTTCCCTCTTATAGTAAAACACCTAAAAAAGAGCCATCCTACAGCCATTTACTTTCAACTTTCATTCATTTCTCCATCCTGAAATCCAACTTCTTATAACTCAAGAGAAACTACTCTCTCCATAGTGACATTGCCAAATATGATGGCTTTTTCTCATTAGTCATCCTGCGTGACCTCTGCTTGACCATCAGCATTTGACAGTGTTGACCATCCTCTCCCCTTATATATTTTCTCTTCTCTATGTTTTATGACATTTTGTGGATGTCTTGCTTGTCTGACACTTTCTTTTCAATTTCTTATGTTAGATCATTATTCATATCCTACCTCTACCCTGAGCACATTTTTCCACAACCTTGATGATCTCTTGAGCTCCCATGAGTTCAATTATAATTTCTATGCAGATTACTCCCAAATCAGTCTCTCTCTCTTGAATTCCAATACTGTATTTCTGGCTTCATTTTGGTAATTTCTAATAGAATGCCCTATAGATATCTAAAACTCAACAATTCAAAAAGAGAATATTATCTTTCCTCCTAAATCTGTTCCTTTTCTTAAGTTTCCTATTTTTTGTTGAGGATACCACCTAGTGACCCAGATTAATAAATTCAAAACCTCAACTCATCATTCTCCCTTAGTTTTTGTAACCATTTACTTGCTAAGTGTTACTGCTTTTACCCTCTACAACATCACTCACGATCATGACCTTTTTATTCACTCACATGACTACCATTTCAGTTTAGGCTTTTATCACCTCTTGCCTAAACTATTACAAATATACTTTTTTTTCCCTTTCATGAGAATTTTATTTATTATAGATTTAAACATAACAAATGTGAACATTCAAATATACGAATAACATAAATATTGTTTATATTAAATTGAAAATAATAGTAACAAAACTGCACTATTTACCTTGTGTCCACTTTTCTTCTCTCTTATGTGTGTTTAAAGTTTCTTTGATAGTCTCTTCTTTATTATAATTTGTAAACTACCCAGTAAACTACCTCTTGCCCATTAAAAACTTCTCTTGTAAAAAATAAGAACAATTAAACAAGACAAATGAAAACATTGCCTATGTCTATAAAAGTATGTCCTATCCCCCCACAGTCCCCCTCTGCCTCTCTCAGTCCATCTACACTCTGGAAACCTGAAGCCTATGGATTCATGATCGGTCACTACACTGATCAGAATTCTAAAGTCTTTTGAGTTGTTTTTCTTTGTTATGGTTATAATATCAATTATTATTTGGGCTCTGCTCACTTTGCTCTGAAATAGGTAATTCAAAATTTCCTCACATGTATGATGATAAAATATGAGCATTGTCCTATTAAAAATAGATGTTAAAGTACAAAAACCCTTTTATGTTCAAAATAGATAGGAAGAGAGATAGACCATTTATTAAATACTCAGTATTCACCTGGCATTCTACTAAGCACTGAATATTCAATCCAAATGATTCTATCCTCAAGGAGTTTACATTTTAATGGAATAAATAACATAAAGAGGGATGATAGAGGTAGATAGATATAGAGAGATGTATATAAAGATATATAAACATATACACACATACATTACATACATACATGCATACATATAGACATACACATTCAGATAAACAAATTTCTGTATTATGTCTAAGATGTCTATATTTTTTGACTTCTGAAATATTATATTCTAATATTTCTTTTCTCTGAGAGTCATGGCTGCTAAATGGTGTATGATCATGACTTTAGCTCCCCCATAATCAAAATATAACTTAGTGGCTGCTTTCAATGTTTTTTCTTTGACCTGGAATCTCAGGATTGTGGTTCTAATGTTCCTCCAAATTTTCATTTTGGGATTAATTTCAGGATGTGATTGTTGGATTACCTCTCTTTAAACTTTGCCTTCTGATTCTTAGACATCTGTACAGTTTAATTATTTCTTGAATTATAATGTTTATATATATAATGTTTAATTATAATGTTTATATTGTTTTGATTCATAGCATTCACATAGTTTGATATGTTAATTTTTCCCTTGTTTTATTTTCCAGATCACTTTTCTTTGCTTTGACATACATCACATTTTTTCAGGGTTTTGATGTTAATTTAATATTTCTTGTTGTCTCATGGATTCATCAGCTTCTATTTGGTCCATTCTAATTTTTACAGAATCTGTTGCTTTAACAAGATTACTTACCTCTTGCACCAAACTGTTAATTCTCTTTTCGCTTCTTTCTCTCATAGCTCTCATTTCTTTTCCATTTTTTCCATCCAGCATTCTCATTTCGTTGATAAAAGTTTTAAATTCTTTTTAAAAATCTTTATCTCAGAACTTCTGGTCGAATTTGTACCCAGGCATGCTGTCTCTCTGTCTCTGTCTCTGTCTCTGTCTCTGTCTCTGTCTCTGTCTCTGTCTCTCTCTCTCTCTCTCTCTCTCTCTCTCTCCCTCCCTCCTTTCCTCCCTGCCTTCCTTTTTTAAGCTTTGAGTCATTCTCTGTTTCTGAGTTTGTTCATTGACTGTCCCTGCTCCCATAATACCTATTATTATGGTGGGATTCATTTTTCTATTTACTTATTCTTCTAGTCTACTTCCTGACTTTGAACTTGATGTTAAAGCTAAGCTCTGCATACTTCTGTAGGGAAAATCTGGGTATATGGTTTCTTGGGATATTGAATATTGTGTTGTTCAGGAATCTCAGAGATAGCTCAGGTTGTGAATTTCCAAGCTTTGAAGTGCTCCCAAAGTGATCTAATAAAGGGCAAAGTCTGATTGCTACCCCTCTGGTTTTATTCCTGCAAGGTCCTGGCCTGGTTTTGGATATGAACAATAGTAGACTACTGTTAGTCTCAGCTACTATTAGCAAGGTGGACAACTCTGCTAGTTCAGAGTGAAAGAACCATGAGCTTCCCCTTTAGTGTTGGATTTCTAACCCAGGTATTCCTCTGGTGGCTTCAAACTTACCTAGAAGTCAAAAGTGAGACTCCTATTTTTCCCTGGGATACTGAGGCTGCTTGTTTCTGAACTTGCATCTCTTTCTGTATATCACTTCAGCCCTGAGAACTCTGCTTTTCCCAGAATACCACAGCTGGGTGCAGGTCTCCTCTTTAGTCCACCCTGGATTTGTGACTTAGAACTAGGTAGTGGGGAAAAAAAGCTACCAGTTGATGCCTATTTATAATGTGGTTATCTAATATGGGTCTGGGAGAGCCCTATAGAGATCCTTTTGCCCTGGCACATAACCTATCCTTGGACTGGAATATTTCAGCTCACTCCTCACCTTAAACCTTTGTCTGTCTCCCTTTGCTGACTTGTGCTGGAAGAAATGATTTATTATAACTTTTTATTAGATTTCCTTGTCAGAATTCAGTTTGGTGCATTTTCTAGATCTCTTTAGAGAAGTTTTAGAGAAAAGTCCTCTGTATTTCTTCCTGCTACTCTGCCATCTTGGTTCAGACTTATCCCCCATCCTTTGTACAACACACTTTTAAACTTCACTCAGTTCCTGCCCCCCCCCCCAGTATGCTGTTCCATTTTGTTACTAACATTTTGAATTTTAGCCCTATCCTCTAATCTTATGCAGAAACAAATCACAGCAATCAAGAGAATATTTCCTTTTGCTAATATAATTTGCCATACTGTGCATTTCTTTAATACATAAATGTGATTTTAGCGCATTTGTGAGTGCTTACAATAATAGGAATTAATATAAATGCTTGCAAGAGCAGAATTATACTTACTTTGAGAACAATTATTTTTAAGTCCTTGACTTTTAAGCAGATCCATTTTCATTTGTAGTATTGTTTTGGTAATGCATTTATATAACACTTGTTAATCTAGAAAGTCAGAATGGCTAAAATTTATTGAATTTATGTTTCCATTTCTAATTCACATTTTGTAATAATTAATATCAGAAAGTCTGTATTTCTCCAGTTTAGTAATTAAGATGAAATGTTGTAAAAAGTATTTAAGTGTTTGATTTTTCTGTAAGCACATATGTATAAATCTTAAGTTTTGAATAGGAAAACAATAACAATAACACATTAGTTCTTTTATTCAATCAGAGATGGAATGGAGGACATTAAAGGGCACATTTATTTAAAAATGTCTGCTCATGTGTCTCTGTCCTCTTATAACAACCTTACCACAATGGTTGACCTTCATCTCTTAGAAGCCCTGGTAAAGGAGGATTTGAATGATGACTTGTTCAGTCTTGTTTGTCTTGCTACTGTGTAAAATCTTATGACCTTACAAGAATAATGTGAAAATATACAGATACAATATTCAGTAAAAGTGGTTCACTGACCAAATATATTGATCAGAAAACAGTGTGGTACAGTTGAAGGAGAAATGATAGTGGAATAAAAGGGCCTTAGTTTACATCCTTTCATTGACTGTCTCTGCTTGTGGGACCTTTAGTAAATAACTCACTGCCCATTTCTTCAGCCTCTCTTCCTGTAAAATAAAGGGCATGGTCTTTGAGGCACTTTTAAACTCTGATCAATAATAATAATAATAACAGCAACAGTAGAAGTAATGATAAGTTAGCATTTATATAGTGACATAAGGTTGGTAGACTGGGTTAAATGTTAGCTCATTTGATCCTCACTACAACCCTGTGAGGAAGGTACTACCATTACTTCTCTTTTGCAAATGAGGAAACTGAGGGGGAAAAAAGGGGTAAAGTGACATTTCCAGGGTAATAGAGTAAGTGTCTGAGGTCGACTTGTAACTCAGGTCTTCCTGTTTACAAGTCCTATGCTGTATCCATTCTACTACATAGCTGCCCCAAGAAAGCTATGAAAACACAAAACCAAGACAGAAATGTATTTATTTCGTCAGTGTCTACTTAATGCCAAATATTAAAGTAACATTGGAAAAGACAGGCAGTTATTTGGAAATAGCCATGTTTGGAATTAAATATTTTCCATTTACAATGTTGCCTGTGGACAATTTTCCCCCCTAAAGAAACAATAGCCCTCAATAAAGTTTTTGCTGATGTCAATCGAATTAGAAATTTAGAGAGATTGTTTTTAATTGTCTGTTACTTTTCACAGTGATTCCTATTTCTGATCATGATATGAATTAATGCATTTTTTTAATGATTTCTGGGTGAACTACCTTGATCCATCTCCATGTTGGTGATAGGTATAGATTTCATCAAATGTTTGCCCTTACTGAGTCAGTCAATTTCTGGAATTATGTAGATTTACCTACTTACCAACTTGTGTAATTGTAGTCTACTTAATATGTTATACGAGAATGGGCAGTATCTTTAACTAGATAAGCAAAATCTTTAGTCAGTTAAAGGCCTTATTTCCTTTCCAGTAACAAAGTTCCATGTGGTACCGTGTGTCATGCCCACTTCTCCTAATGCATGAATACAAAATTTACGACCAATTACATGGATTAGACATCATGCCATTCTAGCATAATGCCAAAAGGACATGTACACTGAATAGATGCATCTTTTAATTTGAGCAAAATGCATGCATTCCCTTCGCTTGAGACATTTTCCTAATCCAATGATGGTGACATCCAGTTCTTTGAAGAAACCCTAGGTATTCTGAGTGTGAACAACCTTCATTGTCTTATTGGGAATCAATTTCTTACCTGATTGACAGTTAGTGAGAGAGCTCATTCAGGGTTGGGATGAATCAACATTAAAGAAGGGAACCAGAACATAATGATATGCCTCTTACTAGTACTCTAGTAATTGATTTTAAAAAGATGAATAGGCTGAATATATTAAATACAAATATTTAATATAACATATTTGTATATTAATATATAAATAAAATGTGTTTTAATATAAAATAAAAAATAGGCCAATGAAATTCAATTCCCAAAGGTAGTCCTAATCAATCCCTAGCCACAACTTTTGGTATGAAACAGGAAGTTGGATGAACTTCCTACATACATTTTACCTGCTACTGTAGAATTTGCCTGAATAGAATATAAGCTTATCAAGGGTAGGAGTGATTTTATTATTGTTGCTCTTTCTCCTGGTTTAGTTGTAAGTACCTATTAAATGATTTTTGAATTCTTTGAAGGAAAAAATCAGCCTAGGAAAATGAGCTGTTTGGTCTTTGAAAAGTCAGATTGAATTTAAAAATAGAATATTCCAAATAATTTTCTTCTGTGAAAAGAAGGATAATTTGGTGACATATTAGTATGGTATTCTGTTTCTCAGATGAGGCTTGAAATTCTGGTACAACTCATGGAACAATTCCATCCATTTCATTAGATATAAGTTTGGCTCTAAATAAATTTGTGAGTTGACGGTGGTGATGTCACTTAAAAAAAACCAAATTATTTATTTATAACATTCATTTTAAAAAATGAATTCTGTATCTTCCCCTTCCCTCCAACCTCATCCCAAATCATTGATAAGACAAGCAATATAGCAATTATACATGTAAAATTAAGCAAAAGATATTTTCATATAGGCATTGTTACAAAAAAGCATGAAAAATGAAATGAAAAAAAAATGTACTTTTACTTGCACTTAGACCTCATCAGTTCTCTCTCTGGAGGGAGATTTCATTTTTCATGAGTGCTTATGACTTATCTTTGATCATTTTATTGATCAGAATACCTAAGTCTCTAGAAGCTGATCATCATTAAAATATTTCTCTTACTGAGTACAATGTTTTCCTGGATCTACTCATTTCACTTTGCATCATCGAAGTCTTCCAAAGGTTTTTCTTTTTTTTTTTTTCCTGGAACCATCCTGCCTGTCTTTTCTTAAAGCATAATAGTATCCCATCACAATTTGTTTAGCCATTCCCCAACTGATTCACATCCCTTCAATTTCCACTTCTTTGCTACCACAATAGAACTGGTATAAACATTTTTATACATACATACATACATGTATGTATGTGTGTGTAGGTATATGTATATGTGTATATATATATATATATATATATGTATGTATGTATGTGTGTGTGTGTGTGTGTGTGTGTGTGTATTTCCTTTTTCTTTGATCTCTTTGGGATACAGACCTAGTAGTGGTATTGTTGGGTCAAAGGGTATACACAATTTGTTAGCCCTTTAGGTATGGTTCAGAACTGTTCTCCATAAATGGTTGGAGATAATGTACCACCAACAGTACATTAGTATACCTATTTTCCCATATCCCCCCCAACATTTGGCATTTTCCCTTTCTGTCATGTTAACTATTCTTATAGTATGAGACAGTATCTGAGAGTTGTTTATTTTGAAATCCTCTAATCAATAGTGATTTAGAGCATTTTTATGTTAATATAGATTGTTTTGTTTTTCTGAAAAACTGTTCATATCACTAGACCAATTATAAATTGGGGAATGGCTGTTATTTTTATAAGTTTGACACAATTCCATAAATATGTGTATATATACACATACATATGCATATACATACACACGTGTGTGTGTGTGTGTGTGTGTGTGAGAGAGAGAGAGAGATAGTGAGAGAGAGAGAGAGACAGAGAGAGAGAGAGAGAGAGAGAGAGAGAGAGAGAGAGAGAGAGAGAGAGAGAGAAATGGTTTTTATCAGAGAAACTTACTCTAAACATTTTCCTCCAGTCTACGTCTTTCCTTCTAATCTTGGCTGCATTGATTTTGTGTAACACCTTTATAATTTAATGTAATCAAGAGTACCCATTTCACATTCTATAATACTTTCTCCTGTTTGATCATAGAATCTTTCCTTATCTATAGATCTGACAGGTAAAATATTCCTTACTTCTGTAATTTGCTTATGTTATCACCTTTTATATCTCAATCAGGTAACTATTTTGACCTTATCTTGGTATACAACACGAGATGTTGGTCTATACCTAGTTTCTTCCAAATATCTCTATGATTTTCCCCAGAAATGTTCACAGAATAGTGAGTTCTTGCCCTTAAAGCTTGGATCTTTGGGTTTATCAAACACTAGATTACTATGGTCAATTATGATTTTGTGTTGTATAACTAATCTATTCCACTGATCCAACACACTACTTCTTCAACAATAGCAGTTTGTTTTCATGATTAACACTTTGTAATATAGCTTAAAATCTGGTACTGCTGGCCCACTTTCCCTCACATTTTTTTTTCATTGATTACCCTGATATTCTTAATCTCTGCTTTTTCCAGATAAAATTTGTTAATTTTTCTAGCTCTATATAATAATTCTTTGCTAACTAAATATGTAAACTAACATAGGTAGAATTGTTATTTTTATTATATTGGCTCAGCCTACTCATAAGCAATAAATATTTTTCCAGTTTTGGCTCTATCTTCATTTGTGTTAAAATTGTTTTATAATTTTGTTCCTATACTTCCTGGGATTTTCTTTGCAGGCTGCTTCCAAACAGTTTTATATTGTCTAAAGTTATTTTAAACAAAATTTGTTTATTACTTCCTGCTGGCCTTTGTTAGTAATATATAGAAATGTTGATAACATTGATTTATTTTCATCTTACAGCTTTTCTAAAGTTTTTAATTGTTTCACTTAGCTTTTTATTTGATAATCTAGGATTTTCCAGGTATACCATCATATCTTCTGCAAAAAGTAATAGTTTAGTTTCCTTATTGTCAATTCTATTTCCTTCAACTTCTTTTTCTTTATCTTATTGCTATAGCCTAGTATTTCTAGTAAAATATTGAATCATGGGCATGAAAATGGATATCCTTGTTTTACCATGATATTATGTGGAAGGCTTCTAGCTTATCCTCATTATAGATAATACTTGCTGAAGGTTTTAGATAGATACTACTTATTATTTTTTCCACAAGCCCTCATGACTGACAGTATAAAAAATCTTGGCCACATCAACAAATGTTACATACATGCCTCTGTTCTGCTCCTGGCATTTCTCCTGGAGTTGTTGGGTAGCAAACCCCATGTCAACTGTTACTTGGTCCTTTCTGAAGACACACTCCTTCTCAGGTAGATGACCATCTTACAGGTGAAGGATTAGCTGATAGATTTGCTAATGTTGACCAGCCCAGCATTCCTGGGAGAAATCCCACCCAGTCATAGTGCATGACCTTTTTCATATATTGTTCTAATTTTCTTACTAATATTTTATTCAAAATGCTTGCATCAATACTCCTTAGGGAGTTTGGTCTAGAGTTTTCTTTCTGTTTTTTGTTTTCCAATTCAGGTATCTATACCATGTATGTGTCATAAAAAGAAATTGATAGGATAACTTCTTGAACTATTATTACAAATAGTTATATAGTATTGGAATTAATTGTTCTTTAAATGCTTCATAGAATTCACTGGTAAATCCATTTGATTCAGGGGATTTTTTCTTTCTGTTTTTGGTATTAAGGAATAATTTTATTTATTTATTAATTTTTTTTACATTTATTTATTTTTAGTTTTCAACATTCATTTCCACAAAATTTTGAGTCACAAATTTTCTCCCCATCTCTCCACTCCTCCGACCACAAGGTGGCATGCATTCTGATTAGCCCTTTCCTAGTCTTTTCTCTCTTCTATCCCTCCCTACCCCCTTCCCCCTTATTTTCTTCCAGGGCAAGACAGATTTCTATACCCCATTGCCTGTATATCTTATTTCCCAGTTGCATGTAAAAACTATTTTAATGTTTGTTTTTAAAACTATGAGTTCCAAATTCTCTCTCTTCTTCCCTCCCCACCCACCCTCACTGAGAAGGCAAGAAATTCAAAATAGGATATATATGTTTCATTATGAAAATGATAGTCATAATAGTCATGTTATGAAAGACTACTTCTATTTGCCGCCATACTATCCCACCCCTTTTTATTTTATTTTCTCCTTTGACCCTGTCACTTTTCAAAAGTGTTTGCTTCTGACTACCCCCTCACCCAATCTGCCCTCCTTTCTATCATCCCCCCTCTTATCCTGTTCCCCACCACTTTCCTGTAGGGTAAGATGCCCAGTTGAGGAAGATGAAGATGGTGGCTAGAAATCAGGGACTTGCTTGAGCTCCCCCCAAATCCCTCCAAACACCTGTAAAAATGTCTCTGAACAAATTCTAGAGCTGCAGAACTCACAAAATAGCAGAGGGAAAGAGGTCTCCAGACCAGGAGAGCCTGGATGGTCACTGGGAAGGGTCTATTGCATGGTGCTGAAAGCAGAGGGCAGCCCAGCATGGGCCACCCCGGGAGAGACCAGACCTGGCCTGTGGCCTTGGGGCCATGAAACAGTGAGCTGTGGCAGTTACCAGACTTCTCAACCTACAAACACCAAAAAGCAGGTTAGGGGGAAACTGCAGGATTGAGTTCAGGGTGGTCTGGCTGCCAGCTCTGGGGGTGGAGGAAGTGGTACAGTGGTGGTGGTGGTAGCAGCAGCAGGAAGCACCTGAGGTTGCTTCTAGAGCATCAGTTTCAGCTACTTCCCAAGTCCCTGGCTTATTGGGTGGGAGGAATATAGCAGCAGATTAGAATGGGAGTACAAGGAGCACTTCGTGGGCACAAAGGCAGATTCTCTTGCTGTGCCCTGCTTGGATCTGAATTGCGGTCTGGTTGGCAGTTCTTGGGGGAGGAAGAGTGCTGCTGGAAAAGAGCCTGGTGTGACAGTGGAGTAGAAGTAGCTCTGAAAACAACAGTGCTTTGACCCTAAAGCTTGGGACAAAGTACTCTCTACAAGCAATGGTATCCTAACAAAATGCTCGAGGGGCAAGTAGTTGGCTGGGAACATAAACAGGCAGCGAATACGAATGCAGACTCAAACTCAGACTCAAACTCAAACTCAAACTCTAGATTCCTTTTTTGGTGATGAAGAATACCAAAACATACAGCCAGAAGGAGTCAACAAAGTCAAAGAGCCTACATCAAAAGCCTCCAAGAAAAATATGAATTGGGCTCAGGCCATTGAAGAGTTCAAAAAGGATTTGGAAAAGCAAGTAAGAGAAGTAGAGGAAAAATTGGGAAGAGAAATGAGGGTGATTCAAGAAAATCACAAAAAACAAGTCAATGACTTGCTAAAGGAGACCCAAAAAAAACCAAAGAAAATAACACCATAAAGATTAGACTAACCCAAATGTCAAAAGAGCTCCAAAAAGCCAATGAGAAGAATGCCTTGAAAGGCAGAATTAGCCAAATGGAAAAGGAGGTCCAAAAGACCACCGAAGAAAACACCACCTTAAAAATTAGATTGGAGCAAGTGGAAGCTAGTGACTTGATGAGAAACCAAGATATTATAAAACAGAACCAGAGGAATGAAAAAAATGGAAGACAATGTGAAATATCTCATTGGAAAAACCACTGACCTGGAGAATAGATCCAGGAGAGATAATTTAAAAATTATTGGACTACTGAAAGCCATGATAAAAAAAAGAGCCTAGACATTATCTTTCAAGAAATTATCAAGGAAAACTGCCCTGATATTCTAGAATCAGAGGGTAAAATGGAAATTGAAAGAATCCACCGATTGCCTCCTCAAAAAGATCCCATAAAGAAACCTCCTAGGAATATTGTTGCCAAATTCCAGAGTTTCCAGGTCAAGGAGACAATACTAAAAGCAGCCAGAAAGAAACAATTTGAATATTGTGGAAACATAATCAGAATAACACAAGATCTAGCAGCTTCTACATTAAGGGATTGAAGGTCTTGGAATATGATATTCCGGAGGTCAAAGGAGCTAGGATTAAAACCAAGAATCACCTACCCAGCAAAACTGAGTATCATGCTCCAATGCAAAATATGGATTATCAATAAAATAGAGGACTTTCAAGCTTTCTCAATGAAAAGACGAGAGCTGAATAGAAAATCTGACTTTCAAACACAAGAATCAAGAGTAGCCTGAAAAGGTAAACAGGAAAGAGAATTAGTAAGGGACTTACTAAAATTGAACTATTATGTTTACATTCCTACATGGAAAGATGATGTCTGTAATTCAGGAGACCTTTCTCAGTATTAAGGGAGGTGAAGGGAATATAGACAGAGGGCACAGGATGAGTTGAATATGAAGGGATTATATCTAAATAAATGAAATAAATTTAAGGGGCAAGAGAAGAATATATTGAGAGGAGAAAGGGAGGGATAGAATGGGGGTAAATTATCTCACATAAAAGTGGTAAGAAAAAGCAGTTCTACTGGAAGGGAAGTGGGGGCAGGTGAGGGTGAATGAGTGAATCTTACTCTCATCAGATTCAACTTGAGGTGGGAATAACATACATCTGCAATTGGGTATCTTACTCCACAGGAAAGTAAGGGGAAAGGTATAAAAAGCGGGGATGATAGAAGGGAGGGCAGATGGGGGAGGAGGTAAGGAAACGCAAGCACTTTTGAAAAGGGACATAAAGGTCAAGGGAGAAAAATGAATAAAGGGGGACAGGATAGGATGGAAGAAAATATAGTTAGCCTTTCACAACATGAGCATTGTGGAAGTGTTTTACATAATGATACATGGGTGATCTATATTGAATTGCTTGCCTTCCTAGGGAGGGTGGGTGGGAAGGGAAGAGGGGAGAGAATTTATTAAGCAGATGCTTAATAAAATAAAAAAAATTATATGCATCAGGGGAAAACAAGATATATAGGGAATGGGGCATAGAAATCTCTCCTGCCCTACCAGAAAGTCAGGGGAAAGGTGATGGGGAGGTAGTGGGGTGAAAGAGGGGAAGGCTGACTGGGGAATGAGGCAATCAAAATATATGCCATCTTGGAAATGCGGGGAGGGTAGAAATGGGGAGAAAATTTGTAACTCAAAATCTTGTGGAAATCAATGTTTGAAAGTATAATATTAAATAAAATCATTACTATATGAAGAAAATAAAAAAATAAAAAGATACCAAATTGAGTATTAAGTTATTCCTTCCTTAAGCCAAATTCAATGAGAGTAAGGTTCACGCATTCCCTTTCACTGCCCCCACTTTCCTTTCATTATAATACCTTTTCTTATCTCTTTTACATGAGATAATTTACCCCATTCTGTCTCTCCCTTTCTCCTTCTCCCAATATATTACTCTCTCACCCCTTAATTTCATTTTTTAGATATCATCCTTTTAGGCATCCTGTACCTTCTCTCTCTCTCTCTCTCTCTCTCTCTCTCTGTATATACATATATATATGTATGTATGTATGTATGTATGTATATTCCCTTCAATTACCCTAATACTGAGAAAGATCTTATGAGTTACAAATATCATCTTTCCATGTAGGAATGTAAACAGTACAACTTTAATAAATCCCTAATAATTTTTCTTTCCTATTTATCTTTTCATGGTTCTCTTCATTCTTGTATTTGAAAGTCAAAGTTTCTATTCAGTTCTGGTCTTTTCATCAAGAATGTTTGAAAGTATTCTATTTCATTGAATAACCATTTTTTGCCCTGAAATATTATACTCAGTTTTGCTGTGTAGGAGATTCTTGGTTTTAATCCTAGCTCCTTTGACCCCTGGAATATCATATTCCAAGCCCTTCAATCCCTTAATGTAGAAGCTGCTAGATCTTGTATTATTCTGATTATGTTTCCACAATATTCAAATTGTTTCTTTCTGGCTGCTTACAGTATTTTCTCCTTGACCTGGAAACTCTGGAATTTGATGATAATATTTCTAGGAGTTTTCTTTTTGGGATATATTACAAGAGGCTATCAGTAAATTCTTTCATGTTCCATTTTTTCCCGCTGGTTCTATTATATCAGGGAAGTTTTCCTTGGTAATTTCTTGAAAGATGATGTCTGGGCTCTTTTTTTGATCATGGCTTTCAGGTAGTCTAATAACGTTTTAAATTATCTCTCCAGGATATATTCTCTGGGTCAGTGGTTTTTTCAAAGAGAAATTTCACATTTTCTTCTATCTTTTCATTCTTTTGATTCTATTTTATAATTTCTTTATTTCTCATAAAGTCATTAGCTTCCATGTGCTCCAATCTAATTTTTAAGGTAGTATTTTCTTCAGTGGTCTTTTGGACCTCCTTTTCCATTTGGCCAATTCTGCTTTTTAAGGCGTTCTTCTCCTCACTGGATTTTTGAACCTTTTTTCCAATTGGGTCAGCATATTTTTTAAGGTGCTATTTTCTTCAGCATTTTTTGGGGGGGTCTCCTTTAGGAAGCTGTTGACTTGTTTTTTGTGGGTTTCTTGCATCATTCTCATTCCTTTCCCATTTTCTTCTACTTCTCTTACTTGCTTTTCCAAATCCTTTTTGAGCTCTTTCATGGCCTGAGCCTAATTCATATTTTTACTGGAGGCTTTGGATATGGGAACTTTCACTTTGTTGTCTTCTTCTGGTTGTATGTTTTGATATTCTTTGTCACCAAAGTAAGATTCTATACTTTGAGTTTTTTTATGCTATATGCTCATTTTTCCTGCCAATTACTTGTCTTTTGATCTCTTTGTCAAGGTAGGACTTTGCTTACAGAGTGGAGAGTGCTCTATCCCAAGCTTCAGGTATTTTGCACAGCTATTTTCAGAGCTCCTTCTAGGCACCTGTAAATTTTCAATTCTTCTGAGGTGGTAAGATCCAAGGAGAGGTGTTTACTCCTCTCCTGGCATGTGCTCTGGTCTGTGAGTGACCTCAAGCACGGTTTTCTGCCATGGAACTGTGAGGAGGACTCCCTCTCCACAGCCACCACAAGAGTTTCCACACTAGTGCTCCTCCCCACCCCAGAACTGCCACCTAGGACTGTGACCCAGATCCAAGCAGGGCAAAGCAAGAAAATCCTGCCTCAGCCCCAGCAAAGAGATCCCTGCACTCCAGCTCAGATCAACCATTTGATCTGCTCACAGTCTGTGGTCCTGGAGCTCTGGAAGCAACCACTGCTGCTGCAAGTGCTGCTGCCACCTCTGCCACCCCAGGGCTAGGGCTGGGCAAAGCTCTTCTTTTACCCAGGTCCAACAGTGTTTTCCCACTGACCTGATCAGTTGTCTTTGGCATTTTTGGGTTGAGAAGTCTGAAAACAACTACAGCTACCAGTAATTCAGTGCCCTGAGGCCTGCTCCTCCTGGTCTGCTCAGGCCCAGGCTGTTCTGGTGCAGCCCATGTTGGGCTGTGCTTTGCTCCCAGCACCCTGCAATTGAAATTTCCATCGACCTTCCAGGCTGTCTTGGGCTGGAGAATTGTTGCACTCTGTCATTTTTGTTCCATAGCTCTAGAATTTGTTTAGAGTTATTTCTTGCATTAATATGGAGGCATTTGGGGGAGAACTCAAGCAAGTTGCTGCTTTTCCTCTGCCATCTTGCTTCTGACCCACCCAGGGAATATTTTATTGAGGAACTTATTTATGGATTATTCAATTTAGTTTTCTAAGTTAGGTTATTTAAGTATTCTATTCTCCCCTTCTGTTAATATGGGAAATTTATATTTTTGTAAATATTTATCAATTTCACTTCTCTTGTCAAATTTATTGCTGCATAAGTGGGCTAAATAGCTCCTAATAATTGCTTTAATTTCATCTTCATTGGTGATAGAAATATTATTTTTATTTTCAATACTGATACTCTTGTTTTCATATTTCTTTTTTTCAGTGAAGTTAACCAATATTTTATTTATATGTTTCTTAAGAAAACCAGCTCCTGGTTTTATGTGTAAGTTCAATGGTTTTTTACATTCAATTTTATTAATTTCCCTTTGATTTTTTGGAATTTCTATTTTGGTATTTAGTAAGAGATTTTTATTTTGTCATTTTTTCTGGTTTTTTTAATTGCATGCCCAATTCCTTTTAAAAAACTGATGTAAGCATAGATAGATAGATACATACACATGCACACACACATACACGTGCATACATATATATGTGTATACATATATACATAAATACATATATACACACACATATATGTGTATGCATATATACATAAATACCCACACATATATATCTTTCTCCCTCAACTATTGCTTTGGCTGCATCCTTCAAATTTTAGCATTTTGTCTCATTGTTGTCTTTCTCTTTAATGAAATTATTGATTATTTTTATGATTTGTTCTTTGGCCCATTCATTCTTTAGAATTAGATTATTTAGTTTCCAATCAATTTTTAATCTATGCTTCCAAGGCCCTTTAATGAATATAATTTTTGAAAAAAAAGAATTATAATATCTAGTTTCTTTTTTTATCGTGGCTTTCAGGTAGTCCAGTAATTCTTAAATTGTATCTCCTTGATCTATTTTCCAGGTTAGTTGTTTTTCTTAAGGGATATTTCATATTTTACCCTATTTTCTCATAATCTTCTGAATTCCTTTTATTGTTTCTTGATGTCTCATGAAGTCATTTGCTTCCTTTCACTTAATTCCAATTTTTAAGAAATCATTTTCTTCAGTGAGTTTTGCATCTCTTTTTGCATTTGGCCAATTCTGCTTTTTAAGGAATTAGTTTCCTCAGGGAAGTTTTGTGCCTCTTTTTCTGCAATTCTGAATTTTTTTCTTCAGGTAATTCTTTGCCTCCTTTTTAACTTGGCTAGTTCTGATTTTTAAGTTGTTATTTTCTTCAGGATTTTTGGTGCTTCTTTTATCAGGTTATTGATTCTTTTTTTTTCCAAATTTTATTACATCATTCTTTTTTGTTTCCGCAATTTTTCCTCTATCACTCTTATCTTATTCTTTAGGTCTTCCAAGAATTTAGGTTGGGCTTGTGTCTGATTAGCAATTTTCTTTTGAGACTTTTTGATGTTTTCACATTATTCTCTTCTTCTGAGTTTATGTTTTCCCTATCATAGTAGTACATTTTTATTGTCTGGTCCTTTTGTTGTTTGGTGTTTTGTTGTTGCCTCTTTCTTGGCTTTTAACTTTATGTTTAAGTTGGCCTCTTTTCCTGGGGTGGGTGGGGCACTATCCCAAGCTTCATAATTTTTCATGCTGCTATTTTCAGACCTAGTTCTAGGGGTCTATTAGTTTTTCAGTGCTTCTAAGGTGTTGTGATCCAAGAAGAAATGTGTTCACGTTCTCTTTGTCTATGCTCTGGTTTTTATCCAGGAAGGGCTCCTGCTCAGTTACAGCTGAGCTGGTTCTTCTCTCCATCCAGGAACAGTGACCAAGTACTGCATGTGAGCAAATGCAGCAGTGTTTTGTGCCCGCTGCCAGCTCAGGGTCCTTTGTAATGTTTTTCTGACTGGTTGCCTAACCTCCTTACCCTCTCTAGTCTAAGAGCTCCTGAAGCATCTCCTGCAATTGTAAGAACTAGCTCCTAGGCTACTACTGGTGTTGCCTCTACTTGTACTCTGGGCTGGCCCCCACAGCAGTGTCACAGATCTTTCTTCCTAATCTCCTAAATTGTCTTGGACTGGAAAAATGCCTTGCCCTGGTGTTTTGTTGTCTCTGCCACACCAGAATTCAATCTGAATGCATTACTTTAAAGTTAGTTGGAGGAGAATGTTCAGAGATTTTTGACTGGGTTGGTGCTGTCTTGGCTCTGCCTTCCCTCTCTTCCCCTTCTAATAACTTTAGTACAAAGGAATTTATCATGTCATTTAGAGAAATAACACAGTTTTCAAATATTAAAAAAAAAAACTTTCAGGAAGATTAAGAAATGAGCTCAAGTAGGAGCAAAACAATTAAAGAAGATAGCCTTTGAACATATCCCATCTTGAGTGTACCCAAATTAAAAGAGTTGAGGTGATTGCAATCTTGCACAGATTTAGATTACCAGGAAGTAGACTGCTTCTGCCTGTGGCACCTTTTAGGAAATCCTAGTTTTCCCCATCTTAATGCTATAACAACATGGAAAAAGGCAGAGTAGAGAATGACTTCTATAACTTTTCTTTTTACTTCACAAACTGACAAGTGGTTCCAGTAAGGAATAGGATAAACCATTCCAAATACCATTTTATAATAACTTCTTATCAGTTCATGAGAAAATAATATATACAGTTAAAAAATTAATATCTTTTTATGCCAATCTCATATCTTGATATATTCCTGCCCTCTCACTGAACTCTCTATTGCAATAAAGAAAAATAGATGCACAATATCAGCTGAAAAAATGGCTTCTTTTAACAAAGAAATTTGATAGTTAAAAGGCTGAGGTGGTAGACACAGGAAGAGGGGGAGATATTAGATATTTCAATAAGAAAGTATACTAGTGAGAAAATATAGGAACCAGACAGTAGAGGGAGGGGAAACATGACAGTATTTGGGTGAAGGTCAAAGGATTGGGGAACAAATGTGATTGGAATGTCCTACATTCCACATGGACAGAATGTAGAAATATATACAAGGAGTATGGAAAGCCACCAGGCTGACTCATAGGAAAGTATGGAAGTGATGATAAACTTTAATTATCCAGAAAAAAAATGTTGCAGCTTTTTCTCTGTTAAAAGTAGAGCAGCTAAAACTTCCTTACTTGTCTTATTGGTGATAGTATCCATCAAAAGTTGGAGGAAACATTATGAACTTTAAATTAATATTAGGAATTATTCCCACTAACAGTGAGGAACTGTCTTCTGAGGTGGTACTTTTAGGAATCTTAGGGAGAAATGATCACTCTATACTTGAGATTGTGACAGAGATGGAGGAAACATGGGTATAGGCTGACATTCAGTCTGAATTTTGGGAAAGCAGATTTCAAAGGGGTAAGTGGAAAGACAGGTAGGATCCCATGAAGAGAAATGTTTCAGGGGAAGTAACCTCAGAAGGGATGGAGGATACTCAAAAGTGAAATTCTAGAGACAGAAAGGAAACAATTCCAATGGGCAAGGGGGAAAAAAAAGCAAGATTTGTCTGTAAAAAAGTAATATGGATCTTTAAATAGCTCACCAACTAATGTAGGTATTAGAAATAAATGTACTAACAAGTTCAGGTAATAGAATGAATATAAAGGTGTGGGGACAATCCTGTAAAAATAGTATTCAAGAATTCTAAAGCTCAAAATAAGCTTCAGTTGGTGAGGGAAGATAGGGACAACAAAATGGTGGTTTCGGTTGTTTGTTTTTTGGACTTTCCTATTAAGCTCTATTGGCTGGGAGCTGCTGTGGGGGTGAAAGACCAACACAAGCCCAACAACAAGAATGCTGCCAGCACAGATTCTTTTGATCTGCTTTACTAAGGAAAGCAACATTAAATCGGTAACAATCTTATTTTGACCCAAGATACAAATATCATTCACTTAGTTCGGGGGAAAAAGTCAGCACCCTGAACTTCAGAGCAAATACAAACAAAGTGCAAACATACATTATAAACAGACCAAATACAATTCCTAGTTACCAAGAAACCATCAACATTGGGGTGAACCGGGAGGCTCTTAGAGCAGCTGCCCAGAGTCCTGCACCTCCAGGAGTGAGAGCCTCAGCAAATGGCTCTGTTCTCTTTTTATACACTCTTTAGTTCTTATCAAATATCATCTGAGTGACCAGAACTTAGGCTCCTACTATTGGCTCCATTCTTAGCAACTCCCCATAGGACCCTGAGGGCTTCATGCCCACATAGACTTAGCACCTAGTAGATAGGGGTTTGGGCCTGGGGCTTTGCACCTAGTAAGGCTCAATCAAAGACACTTAATTAATTTATCATTCTAAAACAGTAAAAAAGTGCCAACTGAATTGATATTACAATTGGAAGAAAATTGAGGGACAAAGGAGAAAAACAAGGACCTTTGCTTGGGATTGAAAGGTTAATGGCAACTGTTAAGGTTGAGCTACCCAGTGCTTATATTTTTTCTGTTCTTGCTGAAGAGAAGAGTGGCCTTTACATGAGGAATGATTGAATCAAAATGACTAATTTGATGCCCACGATAAATATGGAAATGATAAGTGAACACTTAGCTGCTGTTGCTGAATTCAAGTCATTTGGCCCAAATGGAATGCATCCTCAGGTTTGGAGACAGCTGCTGCTATGATCACTTGAAGCATTATTAATAGAATAGTGTTTGAGCTATCAGGAAAATGGGAGAGGAGCTATAATATTATAGAAGGGCAAATATACTGCTTTTGGAAAAAGTAAAGAGACCTGAGTTAGCAAATTGCAGGCCAGTGAGCTTTATTTCAATTCTTCTGAAAATTGTGTCATAAAATGGATTATTAAAGAGATACACGTAAAGGAAAGAAAATTATAAGGAACCAACATTAGTTTCTCAAAAAGAGGTCATGCCATGTTGAACCTTACTTGCTTTTTCGATGGAGTTACTAGACTAAGACTTTTGATAACATGTCGTCTCATGCTATTTTTGTGGAGAAGTTGGAGAAATATATCATAAAAAATAATGCAACAGAATAGATTCTGAACTGGTTGGAAAGCAAGACTAAAGAGGAGTTAGTGATTTGATATCAACTTGGCAGGAGCCCTCCAGTGGATGGAATTCTATACCTGTGCTACTAAACAATTTTAATGACTTTGATAAAGGCATACTTTCACAGATTACAAAAAACTGAGATAGATAACTGTATGTCAGAGTCAGGATCCATAAGGATCTTGATAGGTTAGACAAAACATTAGGACAACTCTAATAAGATGAGATTCAATAGGAGTAAATGTAATTAAATGTAAGAATAAGATGGTAGAAGAATGGTTAGACAGTAGTCATTCTGAAAAAAAAATATCTAGAGACTTTGGTGGACCAGAGGCTCAATACTAGTCATGAGTATCTTGTGGGAGTCAAAAAATGCAATGTGATTTTAGGCTGCATTAAGAATAAGGTTTCAAGGAATAGATAGGTAATAGTTTCACTGTACCTAGTGCACATCACTCCTTATCTGGCGTAATATATAGTTCTGGATGTCATGTTTAAAGGATGTTGGAAAGTTAGAGAATATCCATAGAGGGTAGCCAGGATTATGTAGGGCATTGGCTACATTTCATATAAGGATCCATTGAATTAACTGGGGGTGTTTTTGCCTGGAAAAGAGAAGACCTAAGAGGGTATGGGTAATTGTCTGCAGATATTTGAAGGTCTATCATGTGGAAGAGAGATTATATTAATTTGTTTTCCCCCAGAGGTCAGAACTGGAATAATTGATGCAAGTTATAAAGAAACCAATTTAAGATTCATAATAGGAAGAAAAAAAAGAAATTTTCTGCAAATTAGATAACTATCAGAAGCTGTAAGAACTGGTTTGTGAATGATGGGCACTCTTTCCCTGGAGATCATATTACGGTGGCCAGATGGGGGTTTATGAGCATGTTGTAATAGGGTTTCCCTTCATATATGGGTTATAATAGATAGCTGCTGAAATCCCTTCTGGCTCTTATATTTTATGATTCTATACATCATTCAGCTTGCATAACACTTTTAACTGTCTACAAGAGGAGCAAAATAAATTTATTCCATCACCTGTATTCTGGGATGAGGATTAGTTATTACAATTAATCTGAGTCACTTTTAAATGTTATTTTCACTTATATTATTGTAATTATTGACTATGTTGTTCTCTTGCATCTACCTTCTTCAGTTAAATCAATTAATATTTATTAAATATGTCAGGCATTGCGCTACTAGATGGAGATACAAAGGAGAAAAAGAAAGACACCTCAAGGAACTTAGACTCAAAAAGAGGAAGACGACAATACATGAAAGGAACTTGAAAAAGGAAGGGGAGAACCAGTACACCTTGGAGCATGTTGTTCAAGGAATCAAAACAAAGCACAGAGTCTAGTAGAAAAAGTTGATACATTTCTTCCTAATGATTTTTTATATTTGTCATTTTTGAGCTCAATATTATATTTTAATCATATATTCTATAACATTAACATATGATAATTTGTGCCTCATTCCTTAATTAATGAGCACCCACTTGTTTCCAGAGGTTTTTTTAAAATTATTTTTGGCAATGGAAAGAGAACTACAAACAGAAGAAAAATGGAAAAGATTTCTAAAAGTCATTACAATAAACCATGTATTCTTAAAAAATGAGAAAAAGAATTGTTTTGGCTACTAAAAGTATACTTATGAATATCTTGGTATAATATATTGGATTTTTTATTACTGTCTTTGATCTTTTTGTTATATTTTTGTGATAGTGGTATTCTTGGGTGAAAGGATGTAAAAAACCTAATGATTCTTCTCACGTCATTCTAAATTGTTTTCTAAAAAAGTGTGGATAAGTTCACAAGTTGCACCAATGGTCTATTTGTTTCAGATCTCCCCACAGATCCTTCAACAATGACTATTTTTATCTTCTATGATCTTAGCCAATGGAAGTTTTCTCAAAATCACTGTACTAATATGCCCATCTAATATACTAATAGAACTAGGATTACTTACTTTGTCTTACACTTCAAGGTAATAAGCACTTCTTTCAGCTTTAAATGCCCTTACAATCAAGATCACATGGAAACAAAAAATACCCTAGTAAAGATATCTGCAGAATTCTCATGGTGTTATATGAATGATAAGCAAATCCTCTTTAGTCAACTCATTTTGTAGCCAGAGAAAGAGATTAAAAGTTGAAGGCAATAAATGTCAATATAGGCAAAAGAAAATACAAAACAACAAAAAAAACAAAAAACCCAATAACTCAGCTACTTAACAAAAATGTAAATAAACTATTAGATCTCCTCTAAAGAAATAACTTTTTAAAATGTTGTTACTTGCAGTTAACATCTGCTTTGCTAACTAATGGGAAACGCTCTGAAGACAAATGTACTTGTATGAGAAAGTCATTACCTACTCTGGCAAGTTCAAGTTCATCTAATTTTTTATAAAGCGTTTAATGTAAGCAATAGCTTACTACATGTTACATATTCCCGACTGACTAAGCAGTAATATTGAAAAAAAAACCTAAATGCTGCTGTTTCACTAATAGAAACTACTTTCTAAAATTCAGGGAATGATGCCACCATTCCATTTGTATTTAAATTTTGTCTCTTTTTAAGTTACTTAGTGTATTTTAATATTTGACAAAAAATCCCAGTTCTTAGTATTTCTGAATGGGAAATGGCAATTGTATTTATATGAGATGCCAAAAGGCAGCTTCTCTGGCATTGGAGACACTACCAACACACAGAGTGTTGTACTCACTAGGTACACAGAGAAGCAAATCAAATGAAAGCAACAGCAGATTCAGCATTTGGTTAATCTTTTGAGGATAAGTAGATCCTTTCTATTTAAAATTGGAGTAGAAGAAATAGGGATTGCTTTTCAAGATTTTATTTTAGAAGCAAAATAAAATGAAAAGCAAACTCTAATGATCTGCTTACCACCTTCAGAAGCCTGGGCAAATGGAATCCTTTAAATATTTAGGAAAACGAGTGTTGGCATGAAGTTGTACAGTTTTTAAGGCTCTTTTTAATATGAAAAAAATTAAACTTTAATTTATGCTTTTCTTAAACTTTCTACAGCACATGGTGCATAATTGCTTTTATGTGCTGTAAGAAAAGCAAAAAAGGTCGAGGAAATCACAAAGGAATTTAATTTGCCCCAGGCAACATTGCAACTTTAAAACTTTACTGGCACATTAATCCAGTGGTAACTTTCTCATTTCTTTATTTTCCATTATAAAAAAGAAAAAAAAATTACAGATTGCTCATATTAACACAACAAAAATATTGAATGAGGTTTTGTTTTTGTACAATTTAAATATCTTGGTCGGGAGAGTAAATATTCTAGAATATTCTTCTGTTAGAATTAAGTAGGATATGTCTTTCTCCTTATTGAGGTGTGCTGGTGTGTGTGTGTGTGTTGGGGGGAGATTTGAATTTGAAATTAGAAGGATCTGGATGGATTTATATCTGGCACAGAGTCCATTTTCCCAAGAAATTGTTTTCTAAATTTTTTTTAGCTGTCCTTACTTAGGCTTATCAAGCAATGGAAAGTGAACCTACCTATAGATTGCAAAATCATGATTGGAAAATTAGCTAGTCCTTAGACATAGAATAAAAATCTAGAGCTTAGGTTTTCTGATGTTTATACTCTGTAATTTGAACTGAATGACCATTTCTTAATATTAGTTTTTATGATATAGGTAATTGTATGTTTTGAATGATTCTTAGAAAAAACTGCTCTCTCCTACATGAGGTCTTCCCTAATCCACTGCAAGTGCTAGTGTCTCCACTCTCAATTGTTTTGTATTTATTTATTTATTTGCATTTTATACTCACTTATATGTGTACAATTAGTTTGCCTACACCCAATTTTTCTTTTCCTTTCATTAATCAATTTATTTTTAGTTTTCAATATTCACTTCCACAAGATTTGGAGTTCCAAATTTTGTCCCTATCTCTCCCGTCCACCTACCCAACATGGCATGCATTCTGATTACCTGTTCCTCAAATCTGCCCTCCCTTCCTGCCCCCTTTCCTTATCCCTTTCCCTTCTATAGATTTCTATATCTCATTGCCTGTATATCTTATTTCTCAATTGCATGTAAAAACATTTTTTAACATTCACTTTTAAAACCTTAAGTTCCACATTCTCCCCCTTCCTCCCTCCCCACTCATCCTCATTGAGAAAGTAAACACTTTGATATAGGTTATACATGTGTAGTCATGCAAAACACTACCATAACAGTCATGTTGTGAAAGACTAACTCTATTTCCCTCCATCCTATCCCACCCCCCCTCATTTATTCTATTCTCTCCTTTGACCCTGTCACTCCTCAAAAGAACTTGCTTCTGATTACCCCCTCCTCCCCTTTGTCCTTCTGTCTATAATCCCGCCCTCTTTTTTCCCCTTCCTCCCTACTTTCCTGTAGGGTAAGATAGCTTTTCATACCCAAATTGAGTGTGTATGTTATTCCCTCCTTAAGCTAAATCCAATGAGTGTAAGGTTCACTCATTCCTTCTCACCTTCTCCCTTTCCCCTCCGCTGTAAAAACTTTCTCTTGCCTCTTTTATTTGAGATAGTTTACCCCATTCTATCTCTCCCTTTCTCCTCCCAGAACATTCCTCTCTAACCTCTTAATTTGAATTTTTAGATATCATTGCTTCATATTCAACTCACCCTGTGCTGTGTATATGTATGTATGTGTATCTGGAAACTGTCACAGCTGCCAGTGATTCAGTGTCCTGAGGTCTGTTCCGGGTTTGCTAAGCCCCTCTCTGTGCTGGTGCAGTGTGGACTGCTCTCTTCTCTTAGGTGTGTGCAACAGACATTTGCTGTTGACTTTCCAGCTTGTCTTGGGTTGGAAATTTTTTTTTACTTTGCGATTTTGTGGGTTCTGCTGTTCTAGAATTTGTTTGTTTAGAGGTTTTATTTTACAGGTATTTGGAGGGGACTGGGGGAGATCTCAAGCAATTCCCTGTTTTTACTCCAACATCTTGGGTTTGCCCCAGTTTTTGGTTTTGCTTTTTTTTTTTTCTATTTTGCATTTACTTATATGTGTACAATTAGTTTTTACTAAATAAAATGTGAACTTCTTGAAGGCTGAGACTGTTTTGATTCATCTTTTTGTCTCTAGGTAATTAGTTTTTACTAAATAAAATGTGAACTTCTTGAAGGCTGAGACTGTTTTGATTCATCTTTTTGTCTCTAGGTCTCAGCCCAGTGCCTGACACAATACATTTTTATTAACTAAATAAGTAAGAGATTTTGTCTCAATGCTCGTGGCCTCAAATCACAACATTTGGGCTTTTGATAGCAAGCTAGAAGCCCATGATTGCAATAACATGGTACTTTTCACATCTGTAGATAAATAAAAGGGTAATAAGCTTCAAATAAATTTGCCCATGAACACCTTCATTTCCTTAATTTTTCTCCACATGTAAAGACTCCAAAATATGTCTTATCTTCTTAAGCCACAAATCCCCTTCCCCTTCCCCTTCCCCCAATCTTCTTGGAGGTGACTAGGCCTTCTACTTCATTGAGAAATTGAACTCATATGTTGGAACCTTATTCATCTTCTCTTTTTCCTTTCTCAAAACTTCTGAACACAATTAAGCACTCTCACTTTCTTCCCTTTGCTCACAGAATATGAAGGAAGCTTGCCTACTTCTCTACTTAGCTTTTGATGTTGTTCGCTCTCATTTCATTCTGGATTTTGTTGCAGCATTCAATACGTACACGTCTTCAATTTCTTTTCTCTTTCTCCCTCTCCCTCTCTCCATTCTCTTTCTATTGGATTTTTCCCATCTGCTGTAGAAAGTCATACGTCTTCAAGCATAAACAAAAACAAATATACACCCTTACCCTTCTGTATTGGTGATTAGGGTGGGATTTTTTTTTTACTGTTTTCTCTTTTGGAGCACTTAGGTAATCAAGTTCTTTTGATGAGTCTGGCCTTTGTTTCTTTGATTAAATCTGGAGTCTTTGATGACCTGCTTAAAAAACAAGAAAGCCTACTTCACATAGGTTTGAGTCCCATGGTTGTGACACCTGAAGAAGCCTCACATGGTTTTGAGTCACATGATTGTGATGCCCTTTGACATTGAACAGGGTATATAACTCAGATCTTAGTGTTTTCCTTGGGGCTTCACTCACTGGATGAGTGTCCTGTGATTTGACCAGATGAGACTCTGGGTAGCCATTGTTAAGAACCCCCTTGGCTTTGAGAAACCCAGATGTTGGTGCTTCTCTTTTTGGCAATTATGTATGTGATGTCATGATCAGACAAAGCCTGTCTGTTGAATTGTGTTATTTGCTCTGTTTGTAATTTCTGTTTGTATTTGCTCTGAAGTTCATGGTGCTGGCTTTTCCCCCTGAAATAGCCACCTTCACTCCTTTGAGTATTCTCTCCTCCCTTTGTTTCAGAGACTTTCTACTCAATTGTTTCTAATTCTAATTAGTTAACTCTTCTTTTTTTATTTCCTTCACTAACTTTACATCTTCTTCCCAGAATTATGTGTTCCCCAATTTTCTGATAAAGTGCCTGGTACCAGGTAGATGTTTAGTAAATGCTAGTTGACTGACACTGCTTCCTAGTTCTAGAATAGGAATGCGCCTTAGTGGCAAGCTAGTTAGTCTATTAAAGATTAGTAAAGTGAGTTTCATTGTGCTTAAATAAGTAATCCAAGGTAACTCAGATACGAGGGTAACCCAGTGAGCATCAGAAATGAGATTCAAAAATAAATCCTCTGACATGAAAGCCAGTGCTTTTTCCACCTTCTGAAGGATTCCTGAACTGCCCCCACCCTTTCTCCAGCAGTCTTATTAACTTCCCAGGCTCAAACTATCACTTCTGCATAGACAACCCTTTCCTCCACCACACCCGGCTATCTTTTTGGTATTGACCTATCTTCTGAGCTCCAGACCTATCTATGTTTCTTAACTTTTTATAGGATATCTCTACTCATATGTCTTACTAGTACTCAAACAATATATACAAAACCAAGTTAATTATCTTCTCTCTTTCAAAACTTCTCATCCTCTTGACTTTATTATTTTTATCAATGTCACTACTATTCACCTGGTCTCTTTTGCCCCAAATCTTGGATTATTTTGCACAATTCTCTATTCCTCACTTCTCATTTCCAATGACTAACTCCAATTGATTGTACATCTACAATATTTCTCACATCTGTCACCTCATCTAGGTTCCCTTCACATAAACATCATATAGACGATTATTACCCCATGGGAAAATTATTCAGTTTTCATAGGGCTTACTACCTCCTTTCTTGTCAATCAAGCTTTAGGACTCCTTCAAAATACTTTCTTTATGTATTAAATCTGCCCATGTTACTCCGATTCTTAAAAATACTCAGTGACTATTCTCTAACAAATATAATTTAAATCTTTTGGGGGCATTTAAAGCCCTGCACAATTTTTGGCCTCCTGTTTTCTCTTGCCTTAAGTCACATTTTTGACTCTATGTACTCCATGTTCTAGCTCACTTGGATTTTTCTCTGTCCTGTAACATATCTTGCACTTTTCACTTCTCTGCCTTTGATCACACTATTCCCTAAATCCAGAATTCACTCTCTTAATAGTCTTCACTTGTTGAACAACTGTCTGTTTTTCTAAGGTTAATTCAAATGTCACCTTTCCTATTACTCCTTGTCAGTATTATGTATTTGTTCATATGGATCTAATGTCATACTTTCTTTTGCATCTGTCTCATATTCACTAGTTATATTATGTATACTGTATTGTATAATAGTGCATATTGTGCTGAACTACATACATGTATGCTTGTATGAGGCTTTGTTCAAATGTGTCATTGTGATGTGGATATTACTTGGACTCTCAATGGCTATATCAACTGAACACAAACTCTAGTAGGTCTTACAAGTGGAGAAGGTTCCATATAGGAATCTAGAAATAGACTTTGTTGTCCACAGACCAATTTTGTTGAGCTAGAAAAGACAATGGAGTGATGCATTTTTCTGTTACAGTACACTTAGGCTACTATCTACTAAATTAGAGAGGGTCTTTAATCTCTGTTGGTAGGGACACACTGGAGTAATCACAGGTTCTTAAAGGACCCAATTTAATTTTACAGAAGTTTTCTATGTAGCTACTTTATGAAAGGCCTCTCTGGCACTGGGGATGTAAAACCAAAATATTCCCTGCCCTGAAGATGTTTACATTTCCATGAGGGCAGGGACCATGTCTTATTAAAGTTTGCATCTCAAACAATGCCTAACAGTACTCCATAAACAGTAAATATATGCTTAATAAACTATTGTGTATTCCATTCCCGGATAGTTCTGATTTTCTAGTTCTAATAGAATTGAAGTGGACACTTACTAGCTGTGTGACCTTAAGCAAGTCACTTAACCCTGTTTACCTCCGTTCCTCATTTGGAAAAAGGAGCTGGAAAAAGGATGGCAAACTAGTCCAGTATCTTGGCCAATAAAACCCCCAAATGAGGTCACCAAAAATTGAACAACAAAACATGAACACTAATATCTCTAATATAAAATAAAAAAGTTCATAAGTTGCTTAATAGCTAAAGATGGATTAATGTGTTATCCCTTGCAGATATCATATTTGCTGTTTGGATGCTGAGTTTAAAAACCTTATTCCAAGGGAGTAACTTTTGAGTAAATGTTATGTACTATAAGAGTGTTCCTGATGAGATATTTGAATCCCCTTAAATTTCCTGCACAGAACCTTTTTCCAAATGTTTTTTTTCTCATGTCCCGGCTCCATCAGTACTTCTCTGACTCTAGGTAGATAAGTTACTCTTCTACATTACTCAGAAGATGGGAGCCATCTTCTGAACTTCTCTAGCTCCTCTCCTTCAGTCCTTTGAACCATTTAGAGCCCTTACTTATCCTTTCTTCTTCTCTATTCTCAGAGGTTGAGATAGACTCTAAACTTTCCACCTACACCCTCAATTCCATCAAATCTCATCTCTTCTGTGATCTTGTTTAATCATTCATTACCTTTTTCTGATTCAATTTCCATCTCTCTCTATTGTCCCCTTCCTCTCAATGGACAAACATTCAGGAATTTTGCAATATGGAATTATCCTAGCTTTGATTGCTTAGATGCTATCCATTCTAACACACACATACAAACACACATTCCCTTAATCTAGCCAACCCTGAATTCTGTGTCCTGTTTTGTCTCCTTTTTTCATTGCCAAAGTTCTATAAAGAGTAATCTAAACTTGCTATTTCTACTTCTTAGCCAATGCTTAATTTAGTATAGTTTCCATCACTAATGAAACAGTTGTCTCCAAACTCAATTCAGTGGCTTGTTTTTCTGTACTCATCTGGCTTCATTTCTCTATGGAAGTTTTCTCCTTCCTCTCTGACTATTTATTTCTTCTTCTTTTGCTGACGCTTCGTTTTCCTCTTGCTCCTTCAATATAAGCACTACCCAAGGGTCTGTTATTAGGCCTCTTCTTTCTATTTATCTTCTTTGATCTTATCTATTCTCATGGCTTCAATTATGATCTCTATACAAGTAACTCTAAAATATATGTCTTTAAACCTGAGGTCTTTTTTTCATTCTGCTATAAATAGTTCCAATAACCTAAAAATCAATATAGACCAAGCTACTTCTCCCACTAACTCCTTTATTTCTGCTGATTCTGTCGCCATGTTTTAATATTCCTGAAGTTTAAAAAATCTCAGATTCATGTTTAATTCTTACTTCTTTCTTTTCCCTTAGAACCAACGAGTACTTGCTAAGTCTTGTGAAATCTAAACCTGTAATATGTGTCACATCAATCCATTCTTTTCAATTCCAACTAAAGCTATCCTGCATATCCCTAACTCCTCTTCCCTAGATTATAGTAATGCTGAATAGTGAGTGGGAGGTACAGAGGCAGATTTATCCTTGTCACAGAGAAAGCTTGTTTAATAGTTAGAATGATCCACAAATTGAATGGGTTGCTTTAGTAGGTGATGGGTTCCCATTCAGTTGAAGTTTTCAGTAGGATGCTATATGGCTACTTGCTTCCAACTATAGACATAAACAATAAAGATGGTTTCTGATCAGGTGAAAATTGAACTAAAATGCCTTTGTGGTCCCTTCGAATTCTGAAATTCCATAATTCTTCTGAAACTTGGCTCCCATTACCTTAATGTTATGAAAGAAAAGACAAGTTAATTTCTAAATTAAGTATTAGAATTCTCTGGAAGATGGAGGATTAGCTGGGAATATATTGAACATTTCTGTTCCATCACCTGTATCTCATTGGGAAGTTTTTGTGAGACTCTATGCTTTATGTTATGTGTATAGAGATAGATTTTGAAGAAATGTATGTGAATAGTTTCAATAATAGCATAAAATTTACACCTGACCATATTACTTTTGTCTATCATTCTCCTCAGCAGTATATATCTTCCCAAAGAAATAGCTTATTTCAATTATTAGTTTCATTGACGGATTTTCTTTGAAAATAGAGGATTTAAAAATTATTCAATCAGTGAAGTGTTCTTTGGTTTATTTTGATTTTTAGATTGATTTCAACCTTTCCTAGAAAATCCAATACTTTAAAAATTTTTTCTGTACATCTTTTATTTAATATTTTGGTTTTCAACCTTTATTTCTACAAGATTTGGAGTTACAAATTTTCTCCCCATTTCTACCCTCTCCGCATTCTAAGATGGCATGTATTCTGATTTTCTTGTTCCCCAGTCAGCCCTCCCCTCTTTTACCCCATTCCCCTCCATATCCCCTTTCCCCTTACTTTCTTGTAGAGCAGGATAGATTTCTATGCCCCATTCCCTGTATATCTTGTTTCCCAGATGCATGCAAAAAAATTTAATTTTTTCAAGCATCTGTTTTTAAAACTTTGAGTTCCAAATTCTCTCCTCTCTACCCTTCCCACTCACCCTCCCTAGGAAGGCAAGCAATTCAACATAGATCACACACGTGTCATTATGCAAAACACTTCCACAATGCTCATGTTGTGAAAGACTAACTATATTTTCTTCCATTCTTCCATTTCTTCCATTCCGTCCCCCTTTATTCAATTTTCTCCCTTGACCCTTTCCCTTTTCAAATGTGTTTGCTTTTCATTACCTCCTCCCCCTATCTGCCCTCCCTTTAATCATCTCCCCTTTTTTAATCCCCTTCCCTTTACTTTCCTGTGGAGTAAGATACCCAATTGAGTGTGTACATTATTCCCTCCTCAAGTTGAATCCAATGAGAGTAAGATTCACTCATTCCCCCTCAACTGCCCCCTCTTCCCTTCCAACAGACCTGCTTTTTCTTGCCACTTTTATGTGACATAATTTACCCTATTCTATCTCTCCCTTTCTCCCTCTCTCAATATATTCCTCTCTCACCCCTTAAATTTATTTCATTTTTTTAGATATCATCCCTTCATGTTCAACTCATCCTGTGCCCTCTGTCTATATTCCCTTCAACACCCCTAATACTGAGAAAGGCATCCTGAATTCCACACATCATCTTTTCATGTACGAATGTAAACATAACAGTACAACTTTAGTAAGTCTCTTATGAATTCTCTTTCTTGTTTACCTTTTCATGCTTCTCTTGAATCTTGTATTTGAAAGTAAAATTTTCTATTCAGCTCTGGTCTTTTCAATGAGAAAGCTTGAAAGTCCTCTATTTTATTGAAAATCCATATTTTGCCTTTGAGCATTATATTCAGTTTTGCTGGGTAGGTGATTCTTGGTTTTAATCCTAGCTCCTTTGACCTCCAGAATATCATATTCCAAGCCCTTCAGTCCCCTACTGTAGAAGCTGCTAGATCTTGTGTAATTCTGATTGTGTTTCCACAATACTCAAATTGTTTCTTTCTGGCTACTTGTAGTATTTTCTCCTTGACCTGGAAACTCTGGAATTTGGTGACAATATTCCTAGAAGTTTTCTCTTTGGGATCTATTTCAAGAGGTGATTGATGGATTCTTTCAATTTCTATTTTACCGTCTGGTTCTAGAATATCAGGGCACGTTTCCTTGATAATTTCTTGAAAGATGATATATAGGCTTTTTTTGATCATGACTTTCAGGTAGTCCAATAATTTTTAATTTCTCTCTCCTGGATCTATTTTCCAGGTCAGTGGTTTTTCCAATGAGATGTTTCACATTGTCTTCCATTTTTTCATTGCTTTGGTTCTGGTTATAATATCTTGATTTCTCATAAAGTCACTAACTTCCACTTACTTGCTCCAATCTAATTTTTAAGGTGGTATTTTCTTCAGTGGTCTTTTGGACTTCCTTTTCCATTTGGCTAATTCTGCCTTTCAAGACATTCTTCTCCTCATTGGCTTTTTGGAACTCTTTTGCCATTTGGGTTAGTCTATTCTTTAAGGTGTTATTTTCTTTAGTATTTTTTTTTTGGTCTCCTTTAGCAAGTCGTTGACTTGCTTTTCATGGTTTTCTTGCATCATTCTCATTTCTCTTCCCAATTTTTTTCTCTACTTCTCTTACTTGCTCTTCCAAATGCTTTTTGAGCTCTTCCAAGACCTGAGCCCGCTTCATATCTTTCTTGGAGGCTTTTGATGTAGGCTCTTTCACTTTATTGACTTCTTCTGACTGTATGATTTGATATTCTTTGTCAACAAAAAAAGAATCTAGAGTTTGAGTTTGAGTCTGAGTTTGAGTCTGAGTTCTTTTTCACTGCCTGTTCATGTTCCCAGCCAACTTACTTGTCCCTTGTGTTTTTCATCGGGATGTGACTTCTTGTGGAATAGAGTGTACTTTGTCCCCAGATTCAGAGTCCAAGCATTGCTATTTTTAGAACTGTTTCTACTCCAACATACTCCAGGCTCTATCCCAGCAGCGCTCCTCCTCCCCCAAGAACCACCAACCAGGACCGCAATTCAGATCCAAGCAGGGCACAGCAAGAGAATCTGCCTTTGTGCCCACAAAGTGCTCCTTGCATTCCTGCTCTGATCTGCTCCTTGATTCCTCCCCCAGTGTGACCCAGGCACTTGGGAAGCCACTGATGCTGGCACTCTGGAGGCAGCAACAGGAGCTTCCTACTACTGCCATAACTGCATGCCTCCTCCACCCACAGAGTTGGTGGCCAGATCACTTTGAACTTGATCCTGCAGTTTCCCGCTAACCTGCTATTTTGCATTTGTGGGTTGAGAAATTTGGTAACTGCCACAGCTCACTGTTTAATGGCCCCAAGGCCTGTTCTGGCTCGCTGATCCGGGTCTGGTCTGTCCCATAGCAGCCCATGCTGGGCTGCCTTCCACTCTCAGCACTGTGCGATAGACCCTTCCTGGCGACAATCCAGGCTCTCCTTGCCTGGAGATCTGTTTCCCTCTGCTATTTCATGGGTTCTGCAGCTCTAGAATTTGTTCAGAGCCATTTTTACAGATGTTTGGAGGGATTTGGGGGGAGCTTCAGAAAGTCCCTGCTTTCTTGCCACCATCTTGGCTCCACCCCAAAAATCCAATACTTAATAGAAGAAATCAGAAGAGTTTAGAGACCAGCACAAACATGAGCAATTGCTTTGGGACTAATATGCTAAATTGGAAAACAGGTTGCAGTTAATAAAAGTTTGAGGTATCACATTCAATATCCCTTTTATTTGTATGTGGAAATATTTATGTATATAGTGTTCATCAATTCAGAATAACAAAATAAGAAAAAAAACATCTTGAAAGATCCTCAGTCTTGGTAATTCAGCATTATTACAGGTAATAGTCAAAGTGTTTTCTTTCAAAAATGACATTAGACATTACTAAGAAAATATTATCCATGCACCTGCCTTTATGATCCTTAATAATGTTCCCTTAGAGTTTGCACACATCTTTAATCTTCTCATAACAAACATCTAAACATATTTTCTTTGGAAAAGTAAGCTGAAAACTCTAAACTTCCCTTGATTATTGTGAATATGAGCAAGGCTAGATGACAAGATCAAAGTTTTTGGATGCAACTTTAAGAAAAAAAATAAACAAGTCTTAACCTATTTTTTTCTCTTTTTCCAATTTGCTCACCTGAACATTTGGAACAATCATCAGTACTTTTTAATGATTAACCCAAGTTGTTTAAGTCAATTAATAATATGGAAGATTAACAACCAAAAACTGTTCTATCAAACCCATAAAACAGGTGGGTTTAGTTGACAATACATAAATCAAGTTTCCATCTCTAAATTTATCATTAAAGTACACATAAAATAAATTTCCATGTGACAATATGTTTGTTGAATAGTATAATTTACTTTTATTTTCCATATTAAAGAATTATCACTAATTCTTATCTAAAAAAGGTTTGGCTAATGAGCTTTCCTCTGCCTTTGTTAGACCATTTCTGGAGTATTATGAATTTTCCTGAGTGACATATTTTAGAAGAGGTATTTAAAAGCTGGAACACTTCTCTCAGAGGTGGCAAAAGAGAATGGATTCAAAATAATGTGACAGGAGGATTTGTAAAAGACAGATATTATACCTTTAAGGAGAAAAGATTTAAGGAGATTATAACTGCTATCATCAAATATTCCCAGGATTATGATGGAGATTCAGGATTAGATTTATTCTGCCTCCCAGATTTATTGAGATTCCCTCTCAGTCCTCACATAGTACTTTGGTTTCCCTATTTTTAAATATACTTATAGTGGAGTATTTGATATTATAGCTCTTGGAAATATATCTTATCCCCCTACTAGAAAACAAACTCCCAGAGGAAAGGAGATCTGTCCTATGTATAGCTCATATCTGACCCGGGACTCAATACATCACTCTGCACATAATGGGAGCTTAATATTTATTTGACAATTTTTTTTTTTTTTTTGCTTTTTGGCAGGGTGATTGGGGGTTAAGTGACTTGCCCAAGGTCACACAGCTAGTACATGTGTCAAGTGTCTGAGGCCGGATTTGAACTCAGGTCCTCCTGACTCCAGGGCCGGTGCTCTACTCACTGCGCCACCTAGCTACCCCCAATTTGACAAATTTATAACAGTATAAAGGAGCTCAAGAATGGAGAAGTAACTTTTGTTTAGTATCAGTAGTGGAGTCATACAGGAGGTGGGTACCTGATCTGGGCCTTTAAAGAGAGTTTCAGTAGATGAAGACTAGGGAGAAATCTATTCCAAGCCACACGAATTTTATGTGCATGGGGAAGGTCTTGTTAGTCTTAGAGCATTTGAGATACACACACACACACACACACACACACACATACACACAAATATAATATATATATATATACACATATATATATATACACATATATATATACATATATATATATATACACACACATGTTGACAATCCTTTCAGATTATTTGAACACCAGTAATATCCAAAGTATCCAAACTGCTTTTGCTTTACTCTAAAAATGCCCTTTCTGTGTCAGCAACTTCAAAGGCCAGATAAAATTGACAAGGAATATTTTTCCTGTTGGTGACAGGATGTCTGCAACCAGAACAGTGGGATTTCTCTTATCTTGATATTCTAGGAACATTTGCATCTTGGGATCATAATCTCTAAATGACACTACCTTGCCATTTGTCTTGTTCAACTAAGAAACTTCCTTTATTAAGATATGGAGATCATAAACTGGAGTTGGGATTGTTACTTAAACCTTGTCTCTTTTCTTTCAGTCAATCAGAAGTTTGATTTTGATTCCATGATCATGTATCTGCTAGCTCTAAGGGAATAAACAATATGAATCGTATATCACCTAGCCTATTTGTGTCCTTTAACCAAACTTTTAGGTTGACAACATATATGCACATATACATAAATCTTGTATATTAGTAATATATACACATAAAAAGTAATTTATGTGTAACCTAGTCCAACAATAATTTTCAAACATGATAATTAATATTTGTATAGTGCTTTACAGGTAGCAAAGAACTTTCACATCTCTTGTCTCATTTGATTGTCCCCATAACTTTCTAAAGGGGCTATGCAACTGTGATTATACTTCTTTTACTTATGAGAAAGACTGAACTGCAAGATTTCAATAGCTCACCCAATTTACACAGGAAAGGCATGAGATTCAGGTCTCAAAACTAAGTCTTCTGATTCCATGTTTAATGCATTTTCTCCCTTACCCTTTATCCTATCTGTTTGCAAATGGAACAAATCTTATAACAAAATGTGTTTTCTTTCTGGCATTGTAGACATTAACACACTTTTTTATTATTTACTTAACAAAATGGAGACGTTGTAGTGAAGAAAACAACAGTTATAAAGAAAGATTTATTAGTTCATATCTCAATCAATTCAATTGATTGTAGCTCTAGAATTTGTTTAGAGTCATTTTTACAGGTGTTTGGAGGGATTTGGGGGAAAGTTTAAGGGAGTCCCTGTTTTCCAGCAGCCATCTTGGCTCCACCCCTCAAGGATAGTGTTTTATACTTGTAAAGGTAACCATGTAAAAATGGGTCTGGCTCTTTGATTTGAACCTAATTAATTCCACACTCTAGCTAAAAGTTAAAGCCTTAACACAGGTCGATCTCTTGTGATTTAAATTATTTAAGTGGTGACGAAGCTGCGCAGCATAATAGATAGAATGCTGGGCTCAGACTCAGGAAAACCTGATTTCAAATATGACCTTAAACACTTAATAGTTAAGGGCAAGTCCCCTAACCTCTATTTGCTCCACTTCCCAAAACTGTAAAATAGGGATAATAATAGCATCTACCTGGCAGGCCTGGTTGTGAGGAATGAGATAATATTTGTCAAGTACAGCATATGGAACTTAGTAGGCCCTACATAAATGTTCTTTCCTTCTTCCCTTCTTCCTTCCCTACCTCCCTCTCTTTCTTCCAACCTCCCTCCCTCTGTTCTTTCTTCCCTCTTTACTTCCTCTCTCCCTTCCTTCCTTCCTTCTTTCTTTCCTTCCTTGCTTGCTTCCTTCCTTCCCATTATTTCCTTCTCCCTTTCCTTTCCTTCCTTCTCCTTCCTCCCCCTTCCTTCTTTCTTTTTCCTTCCGTATGTCATATCATTATTTTGCCTTATATTAAGCTTGCAGTCTATTAAAACCAACATATTTTTTGATGGACTGTTGTCATCTTACCACATCACTTTTTTAGATATGTGAAGCTTTGGGGCCTATTTTATTTTCAGAATCTAAATTTTATTTATATTTGTCACTTAATTTATCCCTTAAATTCAAATTTTAAATTACATTTTATCTCTCAAATTTATTTAATTTTTATGTTACTATATTTAGTTCAATGTTCTAGCCAATTCAGATCTTTTTGAATTTGGAGTCTTTTCTAGTGTATTTAGCTATCTCCCTAACTTTCTTTGTCATTTGCAAATTTCATAAGCATGTCATCCTTGTCTTTATCTAAGTTACAGGTAAAAATGTTAAAAATGCACAGGGCAAAACACAATCCTGTTGTTTATTATCGTATTAATCTTGTTCAATATATAATGCCTTTCTGAAGAAACAAGATCTACAAACACTAAGGAAGAATAGATAAGCTGAATGCCTCACTGGTCAAGCTAACAATGGCCTATCAATCTACAAAGCTTAGTAAAGAATATGGAATATAGAAATTCCAGTCTGGAGTACTTGTAAACTAGGCCTCATGAACTGTGATTACAATGTCAATGAATCTTTAGCTGTTTCCACTTTTGCCATGAAAATATCAACTTAGTGTCATGCTAGCAACATGTTGCTGAAAGTCACATGAGAATTGAAAAGTTAAGAACTGAACATATGATTTATTTGGTACAGAAAACTCCCATGTGAAGAAACTTCTACAAACACAAGGTAGCAACTTCTCTGAAACTAATGGAGGCAGTGATGTGATGCTGTGGATAAAACCCTAGACCTGGAATCAGGAGGACCCAATTCAAAGCCTGTCTCATATGTTTAGTAGCTGCATGAGCCTGGGCAAATCATTTAACTTCTGTTTATCTCAGTGTCCTCAAATGTAAAATGGTGATAATAATAATAGCACGTACCTCCCGTGGTTGTGAGGATCAAATGAAATAATATTGGTCAAGTGCTTAGCACAATGCCTGGCATATAGTAGGCATTTAATAAGTGGTTGTAAAAAAGAGTCTTACACAGATATCCAGAGCACTCAGGGCTTAATTGATTTGCCCAGGGTCACCTGGTCATTAAGGGCCCAAGATAAATCTTGAACCTAGGTCTTGTTGCATAAAGAAAGTAATCCATAAGGTTTTTAAAATTTTTATTACAAATGATGAAAATAATCAATACATTAGTTAATTTTATGGCTTTTTTCCTTTTGTTAGATGTTTGGCTTTGTATAAACATAGTTGCACTGTAAGAACAAGGGTGGAATGGTACAAAAGAGAACACAAGTATGTCACAATTTTCTTATTTTCATTTCTCAGTTAAATGTGCTCTTCACTTAGATTGAGCCAAACAAAGCCAGAAATGTCACTTCCAAATTCAGAAATGATTTAATTCTCCAAGCTAGTAAGATCTGGGTCCAATCAAATCAAGGATGGCACATAAAAGAAGGACATGCTGCCAGTCATTCTGAAGAGGAGAATGAAAATGCATGAAACAGACAAGAACACGCATACCTTTTGCTATCACCTCCTTAAGCTTCCAAAGACTTTGTTATCATTCATAAAATGTGCCCTCAGTTGGCATAAGGACAAGAGGAAGGTCATACTTTTGAATACAAAATTCCCATGTAGGACCATAACTCCTATCCCTTTAGGATATCATACCTGCATTTTAAAAGTGAACTAAAAAGTGTACAGACAAGGAAAAAATACAAACAAAATGTCGCAATTTTCCTGAATGGACATACCTGCAGTCTTCCTTGATAAACTTACTAAGGCTCTGTTAATAGCAAATAAAGTTATCCTAATAACTTTAGGATAGGAAATAGGAAAAAAAAACCCACTGAAATAGCCACTTATTCCAGCTAAGCTGGGGCTTTAGAATTAGGGGAACTTATCCTTTGGGTAAGGGATGGACCATTAGATGACCTAGGACATTCCTCTAACTCTGAGTTTGTGATTAGTTTTTCAGTTTTCATCTGAATATTTAAGTTTTAAAGAAAGCCTTGAAGTCCTAAACCGATTTAACCTGGGAGTTATCATTCATCATGATGTTAGTTTCTACTTTTATGTAGATCACTTATTTCAGTTTTTCAATTAAATTCAACAAATTATTATCAATCACTTCCTTTGCTCAAGGCACTGTGATAGGCACTAAAGATGAAAACACAATAATTTTTGCTCTTAGTTTAATTCTACTTGAATTGTGTAAAAGGTACACAAATAAATGAATACAAGGGCACTTGAGGAGAGAAAGGGCACTAATAGGGATTAATGGGAAACTGCACAGAGATGGTGATATCTGAAGTGAAGAAAGATAGACTAAGATAAGTTGGGAATGCATTCTTGACATATTGGGCTTGTGTGTACAAATATATAGACGAGAGATAGATGAAGTATGTGGAACAATTCTTAGCCCAGGTTGTCTGAAAAAGAGTATATGAGTTTCTGGGAGCCAGGATGGTAGAATAAGTAGTAAACTGCTGTAGCTCTCTTATATTCATCTCTAATTAGCCACAAAATAATGCCCCAGAAGTAATCCTGGAACAGTGGAAGCAGCAGAAAGTTAGGGTAGAGCAGTCTTTTAGCCTGGGAGACTTGGAGGATCAGCAAGAAAGGTACATCTTGCTCAGGTAAAAGGGGAGTGCAATGCAGGACAAGAAGCATCCCAGCAAGCCAGCAGAAAGTCCCATCTCAGCAAACCAGTGGAAAATCCTTAACCCCCGTGTGGTGAAGAAGGAAAATGCAAGCACCAGGACCCCTACACGCCTCAGAATAGTCAGGAGAACTGGTGGACTCCAGCTCTGAGAAGCAATATGTTTCAGCCAAGCTCTGGGGAATAAGCACATTCCAGTGCCAGCCTTCTACATGCTTCAGCACAGCTCAGGGAAAACAAGCACCCTCTGGTGGCCAGACCTCCATGCCTCAGCTCATGCCAGACACCACCACTAGGACCCTAGCTAAGCACCAGGTAAACTGCCAGTATTTTACAGCTTCCAGCAACACCAGCTACCCTGCACAAAACCCCTCAACACAGTACAAGACACAAGGGTCTCTCATAGGTATCAGGGCAACATCAGTGTGGCACCAGGTAAACAGCCAGGGCCTACGGGTACTGGCACAAGAAGCCTGAAGCAGAGCCCTTTTCACCCTAGGAGCACAGATTAATTTGAAAAGAAAAGAAAGTGGCAAAAAATGAGCAAAAAATAGAAAAAAGAATCTGATCACAAAAGGTTATTATGGCAACAACAAAGACAAAGACACAAACTCAGAAGAGGACAACAATGTCAAAATACCTATGGGCAAAACCTTAATGGAAAATGGGAAATGGTCTCAAGCCCAGAAAGAACTAATGGAAGAGCTCAAAAAGGAACTTAAAAATTATATAAGACAGGTAGAAGAAAAATTGGGAAAATAAATGAGAGTGATGCAAGAAAATTATGGAAAAAAAGACTCAACAGTTTAGAAAACTGCTTAAAAAGTAGAATTGGCCAAATGGAAAAAGAAAGTACAAAAGCTGAAGCACAAAAGCTCAAAAGTTAGAATTGGGAAGGAGAAGCTAATGACTCTGAGATATCAAGAATCAATCAAACAAAGTTTTAAAAAATGAAAAAAAATGGAGAAATGTAAAATACCTCATAGGAAAAACAAAAACAAAAACAAAAACAAACGACCTGGAAAATACATCTAGAAGAGACAGTATGAGAATCAATGAACTACTTGAAAGCCTAATCAAAAAGAGGACCTAGACGACATTTTTCAAGAAATTATCATGTGAGATTACCTTGCTGTCCTGGAACTAGAGTGCAAAATAAGCATTGAAAGAATCCACAAATCACCTCAGGAAAGAGATCCAAAACAATAACAACAAACTCCAAGGAACATTATAGCCAAATTTCAGAACTATCAGGCCAAGGGAAAAAAAACACAACAAGCGGCCAGAAAGAGATAATTCAAATATTGGGGAGTCAAACTCAGGATTACACAGGACTTGGCAGCTGTAACATTAAAAAATCAGAGGTCATGGAACATGATATTCCAGAAGGCAAAGGAGCTAGGACTACACCCAAGAATTACTTGCCCAGCAAAATTAAGCATAATATATCAAGGGGGACAAACAGGGTCATCCTAAGAAATAGTGGGATTTCAAGTTTTCATAAGAAGACAAGAATTAAACCAAAATTTTGATCTCCAGTGTCAAGACCCAAGTGAAGCACAAATGGTTAAAAAGAAAAGAAAAAAAACATGAGGGATTCAGTAGAGCTAAACTATTTAACTCCCTTCAGAGGAAGGTTGATACTTATAATGCTTAAGAATTGTATGACTAAGAGTACAGATAGAAGGAATATTCATAGAATGGTGGTATACATACATAGACAGAGGGCACAGGTATAAGGTGAATTTGAAGAAATGACAAAAAATAGCGATGAGAAAGGAGTGCAATGGATGCAGAAAGAAGAGAGAGGAAGAATGAGGTAAGTTGTTTCATATGAAAGGGAGCTAAGTACTTATTACAGTGGAGAGGAAAATGGGCAATGAGCATTGCTTGAACCTTACTCTAATAAGTATTGGCTCAAAGAGGGAATAATATACACAGTCAGTTGAACATAGAAATAGATCTTAACTGACAGGGAAGCAGGTAAGGAGAAGATCATGTAAATTGAGTGGAGTGGGGGTGAGGACTGAGAGAATTGAGGGCAGATCAGGGGAGGTGGTAGAAAGAAGCAAAATACTGGTGAAGAGGGAAAGGGTGAAAGGAGTGAGAGGACAAACAGGAGGAGGAATAGGATGGAGGGAAATACACAATTAGTCATCATTACTGTGAATGTGAATGTGAATGGGATGAACTCTCTCATAAAATAGAAGAGTGGACCAAAATCAGAATCATATAATATGTTGTTTACAAGAAACACACTTGAAGCAGAGAGATCCACACAGAGGGTATAGAGCAGAACTTATTATGCAAAACAAAAAACCCCCAAACAAACAAAAACAAGAAACAAACAGGGTTAGAAATCCTGATCTTAAATAAAGTAAAAGCAAAAATAGATCTAATTAAAGGAGATAAGGAAGGAAACCACATTTTGCTAAAGGTACCATATTCAATGAAGTCAACATATGCACCAAATAGTATAGCATCAAAACTCTTAAAGAAGTTAAGTGAGTTACAAGAAGAAATAGAAAGCAAAACTATACTAATGGGGAACCTCAACTGCCCTCTCTCAGAACTCAATAAATCCAATAAAAAAATAAACAAGAAAGAAATTAAAGAGGTAAGTAGAATGTTAGAAAAGTTAGATATGACAAATCTTCAGAGAAAACTAAATGGGAACAGAAATTAATATAGCTTTTGCTGAGCTGACATGGCACCTAGATAAACATTGACCATGTAATAAGGTATAAAACCTCAAAATCAAATGCAAAAAGGCAGAAATAGTTAATGTATTCTTTTCAGATCATAATGCAATAAAATTACATTCAACAAAAGGCAATGGAAATCTAGATTAAAAATGAATTGAAAATTAAATAACATAATCCTAAAGAATAATTGGGTCAAAGAACAAATCATAGAAACAATCAACAATGTAATTACAGAGAATTATCCCAATGACAGAACATACCATTATTTATGGGATGCAGCCAAAGAAGTATTTAGGGCAAAGTATATTTCTTTAAATTCTTACATTAACAAAATGGAAAATGAACAGATCAATGAACTGAACAAACAAGTAGAAAAACTAGAAAAAGAACATATAAAAAACTCTCAATTGAGCACCAAATTGGAATTCCTGAAAATCAAAGGTGAGATTAATAGGATTGAAAATAAACCAAAAAGTATTGAGCTAGTAAATAAATCTAGGAGCTTGTTTTATGGGAAAATAATATAATAGATAAGTCATTGATTAATTTGATTCAAAAAAAAAGGAAAGAAAAAAAAAACTAAATACCCAGTATCAAAAATGAAAGGGGAGAAATCACCACCAACGAAGAACAAATTAAAAACGATCATTAGGAAATATTTTTGCCCAGTTATATGCCAATAAATCTGACAATATGAGTGAATCGTATAAATATTTACAAAACTATAAATCACCTACATTTACATATGAGGAAATAGAATACCTAAGTAACTACATCTAGGAAGAAGATATTAAACAAGCCATTAATGAATTCCCTAGGAAAAATTCCTTAGTGCTAGATGGGTTCATGAGTGAATTGTACCAAACACTAAGAACAATTAATTCCAGCACTATATAAACTATTTGGAAAAATAAGTGAAGTAGGAGTCCTATAAACCTCCTTTTATGATACAAATGCTCATACTTAAACCAGGAAGAGCTAAAACAGAGAGGGAATATTTCCCCAATGAATACTGAAGCAAAAATTTTGAACAAAATATTAGCAAGGAGATCATAGCACCTGACCACAAAAATGATACACTGTGATCAGGTGGGATTTATACCAGAGATACAGGGCTGGTTCAATATGAGGAAAACCAGCAACATAATAGACCATATCAATAACAAAACCAACAGGAATCATATGATTATCTCAATAGATGCTGAAAAAAGCTTTTGACAAAATGCAGCAACCATTCATATTAAAAACACTAGAGAACATAAGAATAAAGGGAGCATTTCTTAAAATGACAAGCAGTATCTATCTAAAATCATCAGCAAACATTATCTGTAATCTGGATAAGCTAGAAGCCTTCCCAATAGGTGAAGTAAAGATGGCCACTATCAGTACTATTATTCAATATAGTACTAGAAATGTTAGTTATAGCAATAAGAGAAGAAAAACAAATGGATAGAATTAGAATTGGCAATGAGGAAACAAAACTATCTCTTTTTGCAGCTGATATGATGGCATATTTAGAGAAGCCTAGAACATCAACTAAAAAACTTACTTGAAATAATTAACAACTTTAGCAAAGTTGTAGGACATAAAATAAATCCATATAAATCATCACCTCTTCTTTATATGATCTATAAAGCTCATCAGCAAAAGATAGAGAAATTCCATTTAAAATAATTATAGACAATATAAAATACATAAGAGTCCAGCTGCCAAGACAACCCAGGAGTTATATGAACACAATTATAAAACAGTTTCACACAAATGAAGTCAGACCTAAACAAGTGGAAAAATATCAATTGCTTATGCATAGGCCAAGTTAATATAATAGAAATGACAGTTCTGCTTAAATTAATGTACCTATTCAGTGCCATACCAAACAAACTAACAAAAAATATTTTACAGAGCTAGGGAAAAAAAGAAACAAAAGCAACATCCATCTGGAAGAAAAGTTCAGTAATAGCAAGGGAATCAATGAAAAAATACAAAGGAAGGAGGTTGAAACAGTAAGGCAATAATAACAATGTAGATGATAATTGTCAAAATGCCTATGTAGTTCTGTAGTGCAAAGTATATGAGACTCTCCATGAAGAAAGTAAAAGAAGTATAACATTTATTCAGATACCAGAAAACCATATCCCATAAGCAAATGTACAGCTTCCACAGCCAGTCAGCCCACTTTATCATAACAGCAAAGAACTTAAAACACCATATCACAGCCTGGAAACTTGCCATCCCAAAACCTCTCCAACCTCCTGTTGGGGTCTCCCCAAAGACAACCTCACAGTACAGCTAAGTCATTCTGTTCAGTTCTAACAATCACAAGGGCAGCCATTAGCAGCCACCAGCAGCCACAACTTCTCTCTCTGTCTCTGTCTCTGTCTCTCTCTCCCCATTTCTGTGACATAACTTCTTTTTCCTGTCAGGAAGCTCCTCCCACCACATGTAACTTGGGCTTCTTGTGATGTAAACAGGTCACATGTTCTATTAATGGGTGGGAATGCTACTACAGAGGTTTAGCAGTATCAGATCTTAAACTATATTATAAAGCAGTAATCATCAAAACTATCTGATACTGGCTAAGACATAGAGTAGTGGATCAGTGAAATAGTTTACATACACAAGACCCAGTAATCAATGACCATAGTAACCTAGTGTTTGACAAATCAAAGACCCCAGCTTTTGTGATAAGAACTTAATATTTGACAAAAACTGCTGAGAAAACTGGAAAACAATAGCACACAAAGTAGGTATAGACCAACATTTCACACAAAATACCAAGACAAGGTCAGAATGGATGCATGATTTAGATCTAAAGGGTGATCCCATAAGCAAATTAGAAGAGCAAGGAATTGTCTACCAGTCAGATCTATGGGAAGCAGAAGAATTCATGACCAAACAAGAGATAGAAAGCATTAGAAAATGTAAATTTTGGTTTTATTATAATTTAGACTTTATAATTTTGATTATATTAAATTAAAAAGCTTTAGTACTAACAAAACCAATGCAACTAAGATTAGAAGGAAAGCAGAAAGCTGGGAAACAATTTTAAGGCCAGTATCTCTGATAAAAGCTTCGTTTCTCAAATATATAGAGAACTGAGTCAAATTTATATGAGTACAAGGATTCCTCAATTGATAATCAGTCAAAGTATGCAAGCAGGCAGTCTCTAAACAAAGAAATTGAAGCTATTTGTAATGTGAAAAAATGTTCTATATCACTATTTATTAGAGAAATGCAAATCAAAACGTATCTGAGATACCACCTCATACCAATCAGATTGGCTAATATGACGAAAAAGTAAAATAATAAATGTTGGGAGGATGTGGGAAAATTGGAACACTAATACACTGTTGGTAGAGTTCTGAACTGATCCAGCCATTCTGGAAGGCAATTTGGAGCTATGCCCAAAGAGCAACCAAACTGTATATACCTTTAGATCCAGCAATAATTCTACTAGTTCTGTATACCAGAGAGATGACAAAAAAGGGAAAAGAACCTACATATGCAAAAATATTTATAGCAGTCCTTTTTCTGGTGATAAAATACTAGATGTTGAGGAGATACCTGTCATTTGGGGCATAGCTGAATAAGCTGTAGTAGGTGAATGTAATAGAATGCTATTTTGCAATGAGAAATGATGAATAGCCATTTCAGAAAACCCTGTAAATACTTGCACAAACTGATGCAAAGTGAAACAAGCAGAGCCAGTAAAACATTGTACACAGTATCAGCAAAATTGTGTGATCAATTATGAATGACTCAGCTGTCTCACTGATCCACAACAATGATCCAAGACAAGTACAAAGGAATCATGAAGGAAATTTTATCCATACTCAGATAAATAACTGATGGCTTCTGGATGCAGATCAAAGCATTTTTTACTTACTTTATTCTTGTGTTTTTTTTTAAAAAAAAACCATTTCTTCTTTCACAACTGGGACTAATGTGGAAATATTTCTTGCATGATGGTACATGTATACACTATGTAAAACTTCCTATGATTTTCAGAAGTGGGGAGGGAGAAAAATTTGGAACTCAAAATCTTGTAAAAGTGAATGCTAAAATTTTTCTTGACATGTAACTGGGGAAAAATAAAATACTTTCAAAACATTTAAAAATGAGTATATGAAAGGGAATAATACCTAGAAACATAGGTTAGAACCAGGTGGTGAGGGGCCTGAAATGACAGGCTGAGTAATTTGTATTTTATAGCAATAGGGAGTCACAGAAGATTTCTGAGCAGGGAAGACTGCAATCAGATTTATGTTATAGTAAGGTGATTTTGGCAGTTATGCAGAGGATAGGTTGTACAGTGGAGGAGCTAGAGCAGGGAGAACAATTAGTGCTCTCTAAGTGAGGCTGTGAGGACCTAAACTTGGTAGTTGCTGTGTGAGTAAAGAAAAGAAGATAAAAGAGGTGTTGTAGAGGTAGCATCCATAAACTTTAAAGTCTCATTGGGTATAGAGGTGGAGGGTAAGAGAAGAGGTAAGGGTTAACAATGACTCCAAAATTATGATCCCAGGTGATTAGGAGGATGGTTCCTTTTAGCCTCCAGGAACAAATAAAAATCAAAAGTACAAAAATCTGGTCATTGAAAGGACTTCATAACCTCTTCCCTTCCTACCTTTCCAGTTGTCTTATACCTTACTCTCTCTAGCACATACTCTTCGGTCTAGAACTTTCATTAGCTCAACATTTAGGCATACTCTTTTATGAACATTGATACATTCTATGCATTTCTATTATGTACAATGAAATTAATTTTATCCACCAACGATTGATAGAAACAAAATAAGAAAATAAATGAAAAGGAAGATGTGAATAGAGATACATAAGGAGAAAAGCCTGGAGAGAAAACAAAAATTCAAATCTCCTCCTCTTATCACTGTTTGACATACAGAATTAGAAAGCAAGCTTAGAGTTACATTGCAAAATTATGGGACTGAAATTTAATGATATTAATGTGATAATCAGACAGATTGAGAAAGCAATGAGGTAGGAAGAATTGAGACTCTGCTAATGATGTAATGATTTGTAACAGTTTTATATCTTTCCCCTTATTCTCACAATCCCTTTCCTGTTTTGTTTTTTTTAATACCAGGATCCCTTTTGTGAACAAAGGTTCTCTCCAGGCACACAAGCTTAAATTTTATGCTTTTTCAGTGCCACAATGATAGATGTCATGCAGAGAGGTTGTAACAAGTTTTAATATTGCAGGTAATTTAGGACAAATTGAATCTTCCATTCACTCATCATGTAGAATAGCCACAATAGGACAAATGTGCAAATACTAATGACTTACAATTATATTCATGTAGATCACATTTTAGAATTTTAGAATTCATTGATGTGCTTTTTGTTGCGAAACTTTTCAAAAATTGGGTGAAACCATTTATGAGAAAAGTATGTCTAATCAAAATGTTGGATACAAAAACTATTTAAAATAATTATTTCATTACCCTAAGTATTCACTGTGATACACTGCATTCCCTATAGATAGGTATTCCAAGATATTCTGACCATCTAAATTTAGAGCAAGTTACTTAACCTCAGTCACAATGAACTAATTTTAAAAATGATGCTGGTAAAATTTATACCACCTGTGAAGAATGCATTTTGTAAACTATGGAGTGTTTTTTTTTTTCATGTATGAACTGCTAGGGAATTGCAGGACTCTTATTTTACACTGCTCTTCATAATATCACAGAGGACATTTCATAAGAAAAAAGTGATCTAAATGTTAAGGAGTATACTTGCTAATATGATTGCTGGGGAAAAAAAGAATTTTAGTAGCACTGTCTACATGTCTCTGTTTTGTTGTTCAGCACAAAAGCAGAGAGTTTCAGTACAGTGAATGCTTTTTATCTCTGAATTTGAAGGAAGTCAATTTGATGCGGCTTGTTTTTTTATCACTCATAATGGGAATTCTGCTGTTGCAAAGAAAATGTACAAAACAGGTGAAGCATTGAAAAATCCTACTTACTTATGTATTTTCCTAATTGAAGATGCATTGTATATAAATAGAAAATATTAGTAATAATTCATATTAGTAAGTCTGTCCAACCATCAAAGCTGCCCCAATTCTAAGAAATTTACATTTTAATCAGGAGAACCATAAAATGTAAATTGCATGGAAGGCATGATTTAATTTGATAAATAGAAAAAAAGGAAAAAATATGTATGTATTTCAATATTCTTTCCATTTGCACAAGATAAAGGATATGAATATATTTTCCTAAAAGACTAACTTACTTTATCTATATTGTGCATTGCAGCTCAGATTTTATTTATTTAAAAAAATAAGTCAGTGATCTAATTTGCACATTGGATTTTTTCATAAGAGTACATTTTGAATCTTTTGTCCTTTGCTAGCAGTGGCTTCCCTAAGGACAAGATGTCTTCAAAGATTCCCATCTGGTCAATCAACTCTACAAATGTTCTTCTGATCAGATACTGTGCTCTTAATCACTTCTGTTATTGATTAGTCAGTCAGCAAGCTTGTATTGTGAGAACCTAATAGTTAGGTTCTTAGAGTTTCCAAGGACTTCAAGGGGAACACCCTAGTATACAAAGAGTATGATAATTGTTTTTGTATTATCTTATCTAATGTAAAGCAAAGCAAAACAAAACTCCATTTAGATAGTACAAAATATTGATTCACTCCCATCTAGTATTCCTACCTTAACTTTAATAAAATACCATGGAATTAGTAAGAATCCTCATTTTAATAAAATTTGCTATTTTACTTTGATGTGTTCATTTAAGCGAGCATATAAAGAAGTAAATTTATTGTCTATTTATAATTATGTTGAATATAATCATAACATTATTTGATGGTAAGTTCCTTAAGGGTAGCAACTATGTTTTTTTTTCATCTCCAAGTGTCTAGCACATATATGTATATTAACTAAATAGATTTGTCAAAGTGTGTAACGTTAATCTGCAATAGCTTGGACTTTGTACTTTTCAAGTATTTATATGATCAGAAAATCCCTAAGCAAAAGACTTATATTGGAAAAGATTACAGAGAAAGTTGGAAAGAACCTCAGAGGTGTGGTCCAACCCCCCTCATTCTAGGATGAACAAAGCCTAAAGAAGCTAACTAACTTACTCAATATTATATAAATAGTGAGTTGTGGGCCAGAATTTGAAGTTGTGTCCTCTGCCTGTAATCCTATACTGTCTCTCCTGAAATATTCTACCTCTCTAGAATCCCAATTATGGAATCTTAAACTCAAACTGATTCATTTTAGGCATACTTTTTCATAAATGTGTCTAATATGCCAAATTGTTTTCTCTGCTTATTGACTTCATTTATGTTTCAGCTAAAAGCCCATCTTCTTCAAAAAGCCTTTCCCAAGCCTCCTAAATTTTAATGTCGTCCTTCTGTGATTACCACCAATGTATCCTATTTGTACACAATTTTATATATATTGCTCCCCTATAAGACAGGGACTGGTTTTGCTGTTCTTTGTACCCTTAGATCTTAGGACAGTGCTTTGTACATAGTAGGTGCTCAATAAAAAACCTGTTGATTTCACTCGGCTTGAAGCAATATTAATTAATACTAGAATAGCCTCATCATAGAACATTCACTGTCAATCTTTTCTTATTGAGATAGACACTAGTTTGGAAAGCAAACATGGTTTTGGAATGAAAATATGGTACTCTCCTTTTAAAATTAATAGAATGTTCAATTAATTAAACATTATTAAAATATATATGGAAGGCAAACAACAATGATCGTCATCATACAAATTGACCCCTTTAATTTCAGAGCCTTCCAAGCTATTATATCTCTCCTCTACCTATCACTCCGTACTTTCAAGAAGTCCAGAAAAGACGGCAGCAGCTACAACCTTTGTAGAGAAAATTATAGTTATTTCAGCATTTCTTCTACTTGCATAAATAAAAAATATATATATGTTTGAATGTATCTTCATACATGTCAATCTCCTTTTTAATTTTTTTTTACTGTAGTGTGAGCATGGGCAACTTTACTGTTTAAATTTAGGTGACAACCTCATTGCTTTTTAAATTTTTAAAAAAAATTTAAATAAATACTAAAACTTAAATACACAATTGTAACAACAATCCTACTTGTGGCTGCTGTGGGAGAGTAAGACCAATAACACCAGCACACAGGAGGGCTGCTAGCACAGATTTTTGATCTGCTTTTCTAAAGGAAAGCAACTTTAAAGGGGTTAACAAAGTTACTTTAGTCAAGCACATATATACATGTGTGTATATGTGTATATGTATATGCATATATACATAAATACAAATACATACACACACATATACATATACAATATACATATATACCTATGTACATATACATATACACACATATGTCATTCACTTGGTTCAGGGGAAAAGTCAGTACCCTGAACTTCAGAGAAAATACAAACAGAAATTACAAGCAGAAATTATATAAACAGAGCAAATACAAACAGCAAAGATCAACAGACAGGGCTTCCAACTGTCTGACCAAAAGCGATACATACATAGTTACCAGAGAGATGCACCAACATTTCGGTTTTTCAAAGCCGAGGGGCTCCTTAATGGCTACCCAGAATCTCATCTGGCTACATCATAGGAACACTGTTCAAATGAGTGAGCCCCAAAGCAAAATGCTAACCTAAGAGTATATATACCTTTCTTCAGGGCCAGAGGGCATCACAACCCTCGTGACCTGGGGTCATGTGAGTCAGGCTTCCATGTGACTCAGGTTCAGAGCAGGTGACATAGGCCTATTAAGGGGCAGGGAAGATCTTCCAATTGTATTAATATTACAATAATAGAAAAAGAGATGCTATAAACTTAAATACAAAATAAGAAAAATGTCATGTGCACAAGCAGAACATAGGAGAAGATTCATAATATATAGCAATAACTTATCATTTCAAGAAAGTCCATATGTTAAATACTGTGTTATCTTTTCTTTGCTTCTTTCTAGGTTTTCTTTTGTTCTCTGTTGTACACTTTTTACTTTGTTCTTTCCTCCCTTTTACACTCCCTATCTACCACCTCAAGGCTATTTATATATAGGTATTGAAATATACATACATGTATACATATACACATACATATATACATACATGCATATACACATACATGTATAAATATATATTTTCCCTAAAAGATTCTACTCCTAATCTTGTTTTTGTTTGTGCATATCTTTTTTCCTTATCCCTTTTAACTCCTTTCCTTTACCTCTACCTGCTACCTTGTCCTCCTATTACTTAACCTACCTCCACTCCGGCAATCCCTCCCTTATCCTTCCCTTCCCCTAAATCTAAATGCCTTTTTGTGACCCTTTTGACCTATTCCTTTCCCCTTCCCTCTATAGCTCCCTCCCTTATCCTCCCGTTCCCCTAAATCTAAACACCCTCCTATACCCCCTTTTTAACCTATTCCTTCATTCTCCCCTCTAAAGATCCCTCCTTTTTCTTCTCCCCCTTCACTATCCCCACAGAGATTTATTCTTTTTTGATTTAGAAGACTTTTATATTCTTCTAGATGTACATGTATTTTCCCCTTTTAAACCCATTCCCCATGAAAGCAGGTTTCCAGAACTAACAGTCCCCCTCCCCATCTAATTCCTCTGTATTGGTTCTTCCTCTTGCACCTCCTTTGTATAGATAATTACCTTTTAGCTGTTCTTGAATGGTTTTACTTTAAAGTCATATAATATTTAGGTCTACCCCAATCTTTCTTATAAGCTACCTAATTACTAGTAGCAATCTTAGACATAGGTTTTACATTTTCCATACATAAAAGGTAAACATTCTATTTTTATTTAGTCCCTTGTAATTGGTCATTGGTATGTACCTTCTATTTCTCTTGGCTCTTGTATGTCAAATCTTCTATTGAGGTCAGGGTTTTATTTAACGGAGTCCTGAAAATCTGACCAGTTGATTAAATATCTTTTATTTTTCATTTAGAATTATGCTTAGCTTTGCCGGGTATGATATTTTCGACCAAAGGTCCAGTTCTTTTGTTCTTTGATATATAGTGTCATAAAATCTTGTGATCTTTTAGTGTTGCCAGTGCTAGGTCTTGCATGATTCTAATTGTGGTACCATCATACGTAAATTGTTTCTTTTGTTGTTGTTCATAGCATTTTGTCCTTGATCTAGGGGTTTCAGAATTTATAGTATTCCTGTGAGTTTTCCTTATAGGATCTGTTTCAGATGGTGATGGTTTTTTTTTTCACTTTCCCCTCTTGTTCTAATGCTTCGGGACAAATTTCTTTAATTATTTTTTGTATTATTGTATCAAGATTCTTTTTTTTGATCAGAACTTTCAGGTAGTCCAATTATTCTTATGTTTTCTTGCTCTGTTCTCTAGATCCATTTTTAATAAGATGCTTCACATTCTCTTCTTTATATCATTCTTTATTTTTTTTATTTCTTCATCTCTCATAACTTCATCAGCTTCACCTTGCCCAACTCTGACTCTCAAGGGGTCATTTCCTTCTTTAATGTTCTAGATCTCCTTTTCTAATTGGTTAACTTTCTTGTCACAATCTTCTTGTTCTTTCTGTATTATTCTTATTTTTCTTTTTAATTTTTCCTCAATCTCATTTGATTTTTAAAGTTTTTTTAAGTTCTTCAATGAATTATTTTTGGGTAGGTGACCATCTAACATTACTCTTTGGGGCAGTTTCAGTATCCTCCTCTAAAGATGAACTCAGGTCTTCTCTATTCCCATAGTAGCACTCTATGATTAGATTCTTTCTCCTTTGCCTGTGCATTTTGGGGGGGGGGATAATTCAGTTTTTATAATCACCTCTAGTCGTGGAATGTGGGGTATGGTGCCTCTGACCTCTGATCCTCTTCACTCCTCCCCTCTGACCTTGAACTCAAACCAAGACCTCCAACCTCCTGTAAGTGCCCACAGGCAGCAGTGCCATACTGCTTCTGTATTCACCTGGTTTGTGCTGGTTCCTTCTTGTCCCCACTGCCACATAGCTAGATCTGGTGTTTCTTGTCAGCAGAGGTTCCCTAGATCTTCCCTAGGTCAGAGGCCCAACTCCCCTCACTGTCCCTGGGGGAAAAGTTCCTGTGGCATAGCAGAGGCAGCCTCCCAACCCAGATAACCCTAAGGCTTGCTGCTGATTTAAGCAGATGGCTCTTTGTTGTTAAAGCAGACCCTAGCCTGGAGGTGCTTACTCTTTACAGGGAGGAAATCTAGTCACATGATTTTTCTTCCAGTCTTCTCAGATTGTCCCAAGAGGACTCTTGTTCTGTCTCTACTCTTATTTGTTCTCAGGGCTTTATGTTTGTTCAGAGGTGGTATTTTATTTTTTTGTGGAGGATAATCTTGAGAGCTTGAAATTTTCTGACCTACTTAGTTATCTTCCCAGAATTCTCTCCAACTTCATTGTTTTTGGACATTTGTTTCAATCATCTTCTGCCCTACTAATTTTTAATCACATTCATTCAATCCCTCAAAAAACATTTTGTAAGTTCTAGACACTGTACTAAGGGCTGGGAATACAGAGACAAAATGGTCTCTGCTTTTGTGTGGTTCCAGATTTTATTCTTTCTTAATTCCTGTTACTTTCCCCTTCACTCTCAGTAAAAGCTTTTATATCCTTTCTTAGTAAATCAATACAATCCATCTATAATTTCATTCTTCATTCACTAATCCTAGAATTCATCAGAATTTTTACCTCCACTACTTTTCTTCCTGTCTCAGGGAGGAATTCATCCCTTGTCTGTTCCAAGGGCAATCTGTAGGCTGGATCACAGCCTTTCTTATATATCTGCTTTCCTAAGATCTTGGCTTATCAAAAATCTTTATCTTCTCACCAGCTATCAATATATGATTCATTTCCCTCTATGTCTGGTTTCCAGGATGATCAGCAACAACTACAATAACAAAAATAAGAAAAATATCTTTTGGGCTTACTGGTCTCTCAAAGGACTTTTCTGTAACTCTTTCTTTCAAAACCAAATTTCTTTAAGGAGTGATCTATCATAGCTACTTCTCCTTGCTCACAATCCAACTCTGCACTTTCTCTTCAATTCCATACAGACCAGCTTCTCTCTTTATTATTCCACTGAAACTTCTCTCTCAAAGGTTATGACACCAAATAGGCAAATCAAATTTCCTATTCTAAGTTCTCAGCATTCTTGCCTATTCTATTGGCCAAAGAGATTTTCAATTTGGATGATACAATAGAGATTTGAGCCCCTCAGTCCTAGGGAGCTGAATCTATGTCATACCTGTGACCTCCACTTTGTCACTCATGAGTTGGTTAAAATGTTGCTTCTTTCCAGAACTAACAGGTGACTAGGAGAGAAAAGAAAAATCTACAGAAAATTTACATAAAGCAGAATTCACAAACTCATTGCTATATTGTGGATCAATAAGAGAGCCAAGAAATAATGGAAAATATCAAGTTTTAAATAAGAATAAGTCTAGAATATTGAATGATGAATCCAATGGGCTTTTTTTTAATGGAGAGTAGAGGAAAACACAAGAACTGAACTGTATTGTAGTTTGCCTTCTCTTTTGGGTAATCACCATAGATTAAGGAAACTTTTCCTTGTAATCTAGGGATATGTAATGAAAATCAATATCAGATGCATACAATATTAGACAGCTACTGCATTGCTGCTATTGCACATCATTATTAACTAGTTGACCTTGTCAGTATAATGCGCATTATTTTCTTTACTTTGGGTTTTGTTATTGCTATTTTTCTCTCTGTACGAGCTGCATAACTTTACTGATCTCAGTCCCCTTTCCCTTAAAACTAATAAACAAAAATACAAGTCTTTTCAATGTGTAATGATATTAATGGGATCAAAGCATTATTCTTATAATAAATAGGAATAGATTGTTTGAGTTAGAATGATCCTTTCAAATCATCTTGCCTAAGCCCTCCCTCAATTTTAGAGTAGAAAAAAAATATTGAATCTCAGAGAAAATAAGCAAGTTATCCAAGTTCATGCAAATAAGAAGTAGCAGAATTAGGTTTCCAGATCAGGTCTTGGGAACCATATCCCAATATTTTGCCATTATACTGTTTCATCCATTCAAAGTTTCAGTGGCAAAATTCACTTTTATTATGTACATTTTGCAATATTTTTCCCTTTAATATTCCATTTCAGTTTGTCATTATTAATAGTATAATGTGAGCCTCCCAGAATGAAAAATCCTAGATTTAAATTTTATAGATTTTATCACAGATTTTAGATATGTATGACTATGAAATTTGTAACCACTGACATTAAAGATATGCCAAAGTAGCAAATATGAGTATATTTCTATTTATTGGTCATTTAAATTTCAGAAACATTAAAAAAACTGTTCAATAGAAGATGCAGAGTTTAAGGAAATGTTATCTGGTATTTATGTAACACATTAAGGAATTCAAAGAGCTTTACATATATTTTCTGATTTTTACTTCATAAAAATCCTGTGGGGTAGGTATTGTATCCCATCCTTTTTCAGATGATGAAACTGAGGTTCAGAGAAGTTAGGTCTTATGGTCACAGACCTAGTAAATGTCCTACTGATGCCTTCCTGACTCTAGGTCCAGTGCTTCATCTATTCCATCTTGTTACTTGCACAGTACTGTCTCTCCCACAGATTTAACAGGTGCATATGTGTGTGCATGTATTTTTAAATTGCTTATAATCATCTGACACAGAATAAGCTGTTAATAAGTTTGTTCCTTCCTTTGTTCCTTTCTCCTTTCTCCCTACAGATGGAATGGTCATGTAGATATAGTTGTTGAAAATGAAAATTACTTAAAATCTGGCTATGTTAAAGGAATGTGCTTATTGGAAAAATATCTTTCAATGTTTCTATGTTTATTTATCAAATACAGAAAAAAGAGGTCTATAGGGAGAGGATAAGGCAGCTCAAGGATCCTTGATTGATGCCACTCAGACAGGTTACACAGGATCACTTGGTTATTGAAAAACGTATCATGAGATGGATGGATATGTAGCACTTTTCTATTTTAGAGGGACTCCTAGGGAAAGTGAATCTTTAAAAAGGTAAGCATAGCTATTTTTCCATGAAAATATAAATTAAACTGTCAGCAGAGTTTCTAGAGGTAAATCCAGTTAAGACATTTTTAGAAAATAGTCTCATCTTTAGGATCACAACATACAATACATCTGTGCTATTAAACATTCTCCCCTTCTGCTCACTATGCTCTACATTAGTCCATAAAGGTTCTTTCAGTTTTCTCTGAAATTGTCCATTGTGTAATTTCTTATGGCACAGTAATATTCTATTACATTCATACACCACATTTTTTAAGCCATTCTTCAATTAGTGGACAGATCTTTAGGTTCCAAGTTTTAAATACTACAAAAAGAATTACCAAAAATATTTTTGCATCTCTATAAATCCTTTTCCTCTTTTTTGTGGATTTCTTTGGTATAAAGAATGTAATAGTGATATATATCAAAGGGTATGTATAATTTGATAAGTTTCTGAGCAGAATTCCAAGTTGTTTTCCAGAATGGATAGACCAGGGGCTAGACCATGTCACAGCATCACCACCAGTGCATTGATGTAATTTTTTTCCCATCCCCCTCCCTCAACATTTGTCATTTTCCTCTTTTCTCATCCCTGCAGGTCTGATACATGTGAGGTAGAAAGTCAAAGTTACTTCAATGAGCATTTCTCTAATTATTATTGATTTAGAACACATTTTTACATGCTTGTTGATAGCTTCTATTTCTTTCTTTGAAAATGTACTACTTCTAAACTTTGGCCATTTATCTATTGGGAATGCCTCTTTGTCTTATAAATTTGAATCACTACCTTATATAGTTTAGAAATGATATTCTTACCAAAAAGACTTTTTGTGAGGGGTAGAGCCAAGATGGCAGAATGAAAGTAATCAGAATGCATGACATGTTAGGGTTGGTGGGAGGGGAGAGATGGGGAGAAAATTTGGAACTCAAAATCTTTTGGAAATGAATGTTGAAAACTAAAAATAAATATATTAATAAAATGATTATAAAAATAAAAGGAATTTACCTGAAAATAATAATAAGAAAATACTTGAAAATATTTCCCTAGGTTACCAATTACCCTTCTAGATTTAGTAATATGGTTTATTTGTGCAAAAGTATTTTAATTTTATATAATCCAAATTGTTCATTTTTTCTTGAATCACCCTCTTTCACATATCTAATCATGAATCCTTTCTCTATTCATAAATTTGAAAAGTAATTTCTTACTTACTATTCTAATTTGTTTATGATGTGACTTCTTTATATTTAAGTCATGTGACTCTTTGCAGCTTATGAGATAGGAGATGTTCATCTAAACGCAATTATCTTGTTCTACTGCCCAGTTTCCACAGTAGATTTTTTTTTCAATTAATGAGTCCTGCCCCCAGTCACAGGTCTTGTGTTGATCAAAGACTGAGTTACTGTGTGTTGATCTGCTTTTGTATCTTGTGTACCTAATCTGTTCTACTGATTTTCCATTGATAATGTCCTTCATTCCAATTTTCTCAATTTTGTTTATTTGTTATGTGATCCAACCATCTCACACCTGCCTTGCACCACTATTGCCCTCTGAGTGATATTTCTTTTTTGTTTGCTTGTTTTAATTCTTTAGAGACTTTTAGCTATGCAACAACACAGGTAGAATGTTGATATTAAAAGAAGGATTCTTTTTGTATCTGGGAGAAGTTTGCAGTTATCAAAGAGGTTTTGTAATTTTACAAAGGCAATTGCTGCAACAATTTGGCTAGCAGCTGCTGTAAGGGTGTAAGACCCACCAACAACCAGTGCACAGCAAGTTGCCAACACAGGTTTTTTTGATCTACTTTACTAAGGAAAGCAACGTTAAAGGGTTAATAATCTTATTTCAATCCACCATACAAATATCATTCACTTAGTTCAAGGGGAAAAGGCAGCACCCTGAACTTTAAAGCAAATACAAACAAATTACAAACATGAACAGACAGACCTTGTCTGATTCAAATCTCAATGCATAGTTACCAGGGTTTAACGAAGTCCCAACATCCGGGTTTACAAGCTGGAGGGCTCTTAACTACAGCAGCTCAGAATCTCCACATCAACACACCTCCAAGAGTGAGAGCCCCCAAGGGAGAATGCCAACATCTGGGTTTATATATCTTGTTCAGGGTCAAAGGTGAGTCACACATGAGACTTACCCACGTGACCTAAAAGTGTCACAAAAGTGTGCCTTAAACCCATGTGGTCTAAAAGCCACTGTTACCACAAACATGTCACTCAAACCCATGTAAACTAGGCTTTCTCTTGAGGCAAGGAGGTCATCAAGGACTCCTAATTTAATCAAGGAAAGGAAGGCCAAACTCTTCAAGGGCACTCGAAAGTGTTAAAAGTCCTCCTTAATTACATATATAGCAATTCAGTTCACTCTTCTCCTATTCAAATCTATGTCTCATTCTGGGCCCATTTTTCTGATATAGGCTATACATACATACATATATATATATATATATATATATATATATATATATATATATATATATATATATATATATATATACACACACACACACACACATACATACACACACATACACACACATGTATATGTATGTATACACATATACATATATGCATATATGTACACATACACACATATATACATACATAAGTATATATATAGACACACACATATATAGATATATGTGCATCTATGTGTGTATACACATGTATGTAAACATACATGTATTGTGGGTATACATATAAATACACACTTAAAGACATATACATATGTACATGTATGTATCCTTATATTGATGAATAATAGAAATAATTCATCTAATTACATGTCATTATCTGGATAATAATCTTTTACCACCTACTTGATTTTTCCTGTGTGGATGCTTAGGCCAAACCTCTGTGTATGTGTGTGTGTGTGTGTGTGTGTGTGTGTGTGTGTGTGTGTATTTATGGCTCTTTAATAAAAAGCTTTTCTATGTTCTTGTGTTCATGCAACCAATACAATTCCACTTACCAAGAGATACATCTCAAGGCCCTCACCTCACAGTATTTTCAATGGGTGAATATTCATATGACAAAGATGGTATTTGATGATATGGAATATCTTGGCATCATTGAATTTGCTACACAGTTCTACCACAGAATTAATAGTCCATTTATTCTCTATAATTGTGATTTTTGACAAGCAGCCCAATACGTAACTACAAATAAACTAATTAAATAAGCTGCCTATCCAACTGCAAAACATAAAATACATAAAATGGTACAATTTGTTTTCTTGTTGTTGTTGTTGTTGTTGTTGTTGTTCTTCTTCTTCTTCTTCTTCTTCTTCTTCTTCTTCTTCTTCTTCTTCTTCTCCTTCTCCTCCTCCTTCTTCTCTTCTTCCTCCTCCTCCTGCTCCTTCTCCTCTTCTTCTTTTTCCTCCTTTTCCTCCTCCTCCTCCTCCTTTTCCTCCTTCTCCTTTTTTCCTCCTATTCCTCCTGCTCTCTTTCCGTATTCTTCCTCTTTCTTTCTCATTTGAAGGGTTGTGCTTGTCATTAAAGAGTGTATGTAATATTCTGGGGTTTGAGACAATAAATCCTATGCTAACCCCAAACTGGAATCATCATTCATAGAGAATCTCTCTTCCATTTTATCTTTGTTCAGGGCATAATCCAAGAAAATGGCAAACATCTTTTCTGAATGTCTGTTTCCTGGTTTCATTGATTTTTATAATAAGGTGAAGAACATCTACGTTGTTTCATATTTTAAGGAATGTTTTGGTATGGCTTTCACACAGGATGAAACACATATCTTTTGATAAATACCTTTATAGCTTTGTTTTTTAATGAATCAAAATAATTTTTATTGGGTGCATAGTCCACAAAAAATATACCCAGTGGGATTATACATGCATTATATTTTAATCATGTGGTAATAACATGGCAAATTCTTTGGAGAACTTTTTGTAAAAATCTGTCCATTCCCTTAATGTGCATATGCATACAGACAAACATATGTGCAAATAAGTATACATAAACATATATACTTATATACAGTATAATGCTATATGATCTTTTCCACTTGAGGAGATCTTTCTTTTCCTTGGGATCTTCAAAATTGTTCCCTGGTTGTCTAGGAAAGATTTCATCTGTATATGTTTGATCGGGTACAGCAAAAAAACAAAAAAAAAAAAACCAAAAAACAAAAACAAAAACCAAAACTTCCTAACTTCATTTTCTTAGGTGCTATTTTTATTTCTTCATTTATGACATTTCATATTCAAATGGAAGAGTTCAAATCTTGTGATTTTACTTTCAGGGATAATGAGAGTAGATTGCTATAAAAATTCTCACAGATGTGTTCTATTTCACATCTATTTGTTTTCTTCACTCTAATTTCATCAATAAATGTTCTTAGCAAGATCTGCCTTAGCTATAAAGGGGGCAGCTTCCTCAATGACTCAGACCTGCCATGTAGCTTGAAATGCAGAAGGAAGGATTTTGTCTTTGATTCTATTGAGATTGCCTTGTGATAGAGCTTCTAGTCAGAAGTAAGGCAATTATATCTAAACTGACTAGAAAAAATAAGGGAAAGGATGAAAGGCTCTTATATAATTTTGTCTCTGAGTTAGATTGACTGTGTTTTTTTCTCCCTGTGGGGCTAAGACAACTCAACATCCCATATTCTATTGCTGCAAGATCCAGGAAATTAGAGCTGGGAACAGGGAGTCTGATAGATCCCTAAATTTCTCACTTGAATTGAGCTGTTCATAGTTGTTCAACCCCAAGGGCATAACCTACGATTCTGATTGTTCATATCCAGTTCAGATGACTCTCTATTATTTATGCCTGGCATATAATATACCCAATGTAAATCAAGCTTGGTAAGATTTCTTAAATTCCTTTTTATAGTATCAGAAATAAGGGCTGACATTTAAACACTCAAATCACTATAATCAATGCAGGGTCATAGATCAAACCCCCTTTCTCAGGGATACAGGACAGGAACATGATTTCTAGCTATAAAGATGATTATATTAATTCCTTCTTTACATTTTCATAAATATACATGATTGGGACAGCTGAATCGCACTCAATTAAAATGCCTCTTAATGTTCTTCTTCTCTTTCTGACTGCTTTCGGGTTTCTTTAGTGAAATTAATTTCCCTCCTTAATTGCCCACTACTTTATGGAAAAGGAGATGGACTGGACCTTAAATTGCTGCCTAGAACAATGAAAAATTAAATGGCCAGGGTCATCCAGCCCTATATATTTCAAAGGCAGGACCTAAACCCAGGTTTTCTTAGTTCTGGGACTGTCTCCCTATTCTCTACTTTGGTAGATTAATTTGGGATTAATAAGTTCAAGACAAAAATGTGAGGATATATCTCAAAGTATTTCACACTGTTAAAAACAAAACAAAGCAAATTAAATCAAAATGAAATGAAAAGACAAATTGCCTTGGTTCTAACTTGAGAAATAGGCAAGGACAATTACAGCAGACTTGTTCAGATAAAGCTACCTGTCATGGGAGGTGTAGAAAAGGTAATCATCAAATGTTGTACTGACTTGGGGGTGGGGCAAGAAGAGGTTATACAAAACAGAGACTTTTTAAATAATGAAGTTGGTTTTTTTAATGAACAAAAATATATTTTCTTTCTCTTCCACCTCCTTTCCCCACCCTGCACTGTGCGAACAAATTAAAAAAAAATTTAACAAATAGGCAAAGTCAAGCAATAACAAAATCCTGAATTGGTCATGTCCAAAAGATATATAATCATTCTTTACCCCACCCAGAAGCAATTATTTTGTGCAAAAAATTATATTATATCATATTATACACAATTGTTGCCTATAATCAGAATAATTGTCCCATCTACCTGTTAGCTGACTGTCTTACCTATTCAGGGCAACTGGGAGAGGGGGAAATTGATTTGTTAGGATCTATGTACTTGTCACAAAGGCATTAAGCACTAGAAAATATTCCCTTGAGATGGTATTTTGAGCTCACTTATAGAAGTTTATAAATATAACTCTAGGGTCAAATTTATAGCACATGCTATTTTTGCTCAGATTCCTCCTTGTGATACTACATGGCCTTCTTCTAGAGCCACATTCATCTCAACCACTAACCAAGTAAGACATTCAGAGTGAATACAGAGCCTCTTCACCGATTCCTGACTGCTTCTATGAGACATATAGCAACAGAGTCACACAGAAAACCCATAATAACAAGGGCTATGTTCTTGGTGCAAGTATATGTGTGGTCATTGTTTCTGGACCAAAGATATAAAACTGTTCCATATCTGAGGCTTGTAGTAGTTTAGTGGATTCAACTATCTTGAACAATATCAGGAATTCAGGCTCTCGTGAGAAGGTATGAGATGCCCATTAGTCCTATAACTTGGGAAAAGAGTATATTTTAAAGAATAACTGAGACCATGAGAGTCACCAGAATGATAGACCTTTAGTCAGTTTTTGAATTGTGTAGAGAGACTCCAGGTTGTGATGATAATTGTGCACCATGCCTGGATAGGTGAATGCCTTTAGATAGAGAGTGTTGCCAATTATAAGACACACACTAGGTCACCATGAACTCTTCCCCAATTCTATTGTGAACTTTTCCTGTTAAATTCTTAAATACTATCCTGTTACTTAAAATAGTTCTTTATTTGTTGTTGTTGTTTAGTCTTTTTGAGTCATGTCTGACTCTGTGACCACTTTTGGGATTTTCTTGGCAAAGATACTAGAGTGGTTTGCTATTCCTTTCTCCAGCTCATTTTATAGATGAGGAAACTGAGGCAAATAGAGTTAATCAACTTGCCCAGGGTCACACAAGTAGTGAGTGTCTAAAGCCAGATCTGAATTCGCATCTTCCTTATTCCAAGCCCATCACTGTATCCACTAAGCCACCTTTCTGCCCCTGATTCATTATTAATATTCTCTCATCTAAAATTATTCATTATTTTTATGGCATAGACTTTCTTGCTGAGTAGACAGTGCATGTCTATACTGGTTCATGTTTATATTGCTGAGTGTCTTATTGGATCTATCTCTCTCTGGGTAGTTGTTATGGCTATTCCATAACATTTAGCTTAAGTGTAATTTTCCATCCTTTGGAAATAATATCTTCACTTATCTGCAGCACTTTTAGCCAAATATTGCAAAAAAAGCTGATAAATATGTTCTCTTTTTGAGGGGGGATGGCAAGGCAATTGGGGTTAAATGACTTGCCCAAGGTCACACAGCTAGTGTCAAGTGTCTAAGGCTGGATTGGAACTCAGGTCCTCCTGACCCCAGGGCGGATGCTCTATTCACTGTGCCACCCTATGCCCTAACAAATACATTCTTACCAGCCTTTGTTAGATGTGTTATATCTCTTTTCAAGAAATATCACTGTTGAAAGGGTGGGAACCAGAAGTTCATTTCTCCAAGAGATGAAAAAGTGGGAAAAAAGAGTTTTTTAAGTGAACATCTGGGTCAGGAAGTGGTGTCTGAGAATAGAATTTGGACTTCTGGATCTCAGCCACTCAACATGACAGAATAATAAGAGAAGTGGTGCTGGAACAAGATGGCTTGTCTTTGATTCTTACTTATGGCATTTGCTATTTATCATCGAGAACTCTTTTTTAAGCCTCAGTTTTCTTTCTATAAAATGAGTATATAATATGTACATAGCCCACTCCATAGTATTGTTATTAGAAAACTTAATGTGAACATTTGTGTTATATCAATGTGATATATAATAACTTAAAAATGCAGCCACATCGTAATTTGACACAATCATCAACAGCAATAAGTATTTAAGTCAGGCAGTGTGCTAAATGATACAGTTTCAAATACCAGTAAAAATACAGTCCCTGTCTTCAAATAACTACATTCTAATGAGGGAGAGTAACATGCAAAAAGGAGTGGAAAAGCAGGGAGGCAATGAAGGCAGGAGGGGAAATGTCTTGCGGGGGAATGGTGGTGATGTTTTGAGAATAAAAGATTGCTAAAACAAACTCTTCCTTAAAAATGAAGGTTCTGAGAGAAAGTTATTAAGTAGAGAAGAGAACTGTTTGTAAAGAGGGAAAAAGCAGAGAGTGAAGGTGGAGGTTCCAAAAGGAAATCACCAATGACAGGGTATGAAAAACAAACTTTCATCATTAAATTTCTGTAGATCATTCTTAAAATGATAAAAAGCATTAGAAATACAAATAGTTTTCCACCACTATTTTTGCCCCCCCCTCCACCCACACACACACATTTACCTAGTTAACAAAAGGAGGTTTACTTTGCCCTAACACAGCAAGGACATGTAAGAACAACAACAAAAATGACATTTATCCATTTTTTTCTTTTTTTGTGAAATGGGACCTTTATCACAGAAATTTGCTGTGATTAAAACAAATATTTCTTCACTGTATATGGCACCTTTTAACAAAATATAGTGTTACAGATTATGTCTTTTAATTAGGTCTTTTTTTGCTTATGCTTTGTTTGTGATCATTATTACTACCTCTCTTTTTTTTAACTTCGGCTAAAGCATAATAGATGGCGCTTCAGTCCTTTATTTTAATTCTCTCTATGTGTCTTTCTGTTCCAAATATTTCCCTTGTAAATAACATATTGTTGGATTCTGATTTCTAATTCATTCTGCTATCTGCTTCCATTTAATGGGTGAGTTCTTACCATTTACATCTGCAGATATAATTGCTGCACATTTCTTCCATCCCATTTTCTTCTATTTATCCTTCTCTCACTTTACTTACCCTCTGCCTCCTCAAATGCCTGTTTTTCTGCTGACCACTGCCTCCTTTAACCTGCCATCCTTTCTATCACCTCACCCCCTCCTTTTTCATCCCTTTCTCCTCTTCCCTGTTGGGCAAGATAAATTTCTATACCCAACTGAGTGTGTGTATATCTCTTTCTCTCTGTCTCTCTGTAGATATATAGATATAGGTATATATGTATGTATGTATGTACCAATCTATCAATATATTGATCTATATCTATTCTTCCCTCTTGGAATCACTTTCTTTATTTTTTACTGATTCTTCATATTTTATTATTTAATATTTTTAGTTTTCAACATTGATTCCACAAGATTTTGAGTCACAAATTTTCTTCCCATTTCTGCCCTCCCCACCCACTCCAATATGGCATATATTCTGATTGCTCCATTCCCCAGTCAGCCCTCCCTTCTATCACCCCACTCTCTCCACCACCAATCCCCTTTCCCTTTAATTTCTTGTAGGGCATGATAGATTTCTATACCCCATTGCCTGTATATCTTATTTCCCAGTTGCATGCAAAAACAACTTTTTTTGAGCATCTGCTTTTAGAACTTTGAATTCCAAATTATCTCCCCTCTTCCCTCCCCACTGACCTTCCCTAAGAAGGCAAGCAATTCAACATAGGCCACACATATATCAATATGCAAAACACTTCCACAATAATCATGTTGTGAAAGACTAAGTATATTTCCCTTCATCCTATCCTGTCCCCTTTTATTCAATTTTCTCCCTTGACACTGTCCCTTTTCAAAAATCTTTGCTTTTGATTGCCTCCTCCCCTGATCTGCCCTCTTTTCTTTTTTGTTTTGTTTTATTTTGTTTTGTTTTTTGCAGGGGAGATGGCAAGGCAATTGGGGTTAAGTGACTTGCCAATGGTCACACAGCTAGTAAATGTGTCAAGTGTCTGAGGCCAGATTTGAACTCAGGTACTCTTGACTCCAGGGCCGGTGCTCTACTCACTGTGCCTCCTAGCTGCCCTGATCTGCCCTCTTTTCTATCACTCCCTCTTTCTTATCCCCTTCCCCTGGCTTTCTTGTGCAGTAAGACACCCATTGAGTGTGTATGTTATTCCCTCCTCAAGTCAAATCTGATGAGAGTAAGATTCACTCATTCCTCCTCACCTGCACCCTCTTCCCTTCCAACAGAACTGCTTTTTCTTGCCACTTTTATGTGTGATAACTTACTCCATTCTATCTCTCCCTTTTTCCCTCTCTCGATATATTTCTCTCTCATCCCTTAATTTTATTTTATACTTTTAGATAGCATCCCTTCATATTCAACTCACCCTGTGCCCTCTGTCTATATATATGTATATTCCCTTCAACTACCCTAATACTGAGAAAGGTCTCATGAATTACAAACATCATCTTTCCTTGTGGGAATGTAAACAAAACAGTTCAACTTTAGTAAGTCCCTTATGATTTCTCTTTCTTGTTTACCTTTTCATGCTTCTCTTGATTCTTGTATTTGAAAATCAAATTTTCTATTCAGCTCTGGTCTTTCCATCGAGAAAGCTTGAAAATCCTCTATTTTATTGAAAATCCATATTTTGCCTTGGAGCATTATACTCAGTTTTGCTGATCAGTGATTCTTGGTTTTAATCCTAATTCCTTTGACCTCTGGAATATCATATTCCAAGCCCTTTGATTCCTTAATGTAGAAGCTGCTAGATTTTATGTTATCCTGCTTGTGTTTCCACAATACTGAAATTGTTTCTTTCTGGTTGCTTGCAGTATTTTCTCCTTGACCTGGAAACTCTGGAATTTGGCAACAATATTCCTAGGAGTTCTCTTTTTGGGATCCTTTTCAAGAGGTGATAGGTGGATTCTTTCAATTTGTATTTTATCCTCTGGTTCTAGAATATCAGGGCAGATTTTCCTTGATGATTTCTTGAAATATAATGTGTAGGCTTATTTTGATCATGGCTTTCAGGCAGTATAATTTTTTAAATTATCTCTCCTGGATCTATTTTCTAGGTCAGTAGCCTTTTTCCAATAAGATATTTCAAATTATCTTCCATTTTTCATTCCTTTGGTTCTGTTTTATAATTTCCTGATTTCTCATAAAGTCACTGCCTCCACCTGCCCCAATCTAACTTTAAGGTGGTATTTTCTTCAGTGGTCTTTTGGACTTCTTTTCCATTTGGCTAATTCTGCCTTTTAATGCATTCTTCTCCTTATTGGCTTTTTGGAGCTCTTTTGCCATGTGGGTTAGTCTATTTTTAAGGTGTTATTTTCTTCAGTATTTTTGGGTCTCCTTTAGTAAGCTGTTGACTTTTACATGATTTTCTTGCATCACTCTCATTTCTCTTCCCAATTTTTCCTCTACTTCTCTTAATTGCTTTTCCAAATCATTTTTTGAGATCTTGCATGGTCTGAGACCAATTTGTATTATTCTTGGAGGATTTTGACGTAGGCTCTATGATTTTATTGGGCCTGGGTTCAACTTGCATTTTTTCCCTTTGAGGTTATACTTGTAGCTTTTTTTCCCCCCTCACATTCCTTTCTTCTGAGTTTTTGTCTTAATTTTAGCTGCCACCATAGTAGCTTTTCATGGTTGAGGTTTGTTGTTGTTGTTTGCTCATTTATCAAGGCTATTTCTTGACTTTGAACTTTAAATTAAAGTTGGGCTCTGCTCACTTGGTGAGAAGGAGGTAATGTCTCATGTTTCATCCTTTTTAGTGTTTCTGTTAAAAAATTAAATTAAATCAATTTTTGTTACATTTTAAATTACAAACTCTCCATGTCTCCCTCCCTTCCTCTGCACCCTAAACTAGAGAAACCTAGTGCTGCTATTTTCAAAGCTAGTTCTGGGAGTCTGCAAGTTTTTAATGCTTTCAAGGTATAGTAATGCAGGGGATGGTGGAGTCATTGCTCTACTGGTCTGAATGCTAGTCTTTTTTTGGGGGGGGGGTCTTTATATTTTTAATAAAAAATAATTAACACAGTACATTGGTACAAACTTCCAAGGATCATGTTTTACTATAAAATTTATGTTGAAGTAGCTCATTAGCTCTAGACCATAAAAGGGTGGGAGAACATGGTGTGATGGTCTGGGAAATAAAGGGCAAAGGTACACACACACAAGGGCTATTACATAAAATGTCAAAGAGAAAAGCTAAAGGGGAGCAGCCAGTGGCCACACAGGAGTTTGAGCCGAGAAGGGCCAGGTTGCTGTGGTGGCTTCAACCATGAAGTATGCTTGTGGACTGGGCAAGGACTCAGATGTGGTGAGTCAAGGCTGCTCTCCTAGAGAGTCCGTCATTGCATCTGGACCCTTGACTCCTCTGTGGGTTGCTGAGGCTGCCCAGGCTTGGCTGCCCTGGCCCTTGGCAGACTGGAGACTGTGGCAGGCAGCTCCCTTCCTGGGCTGGATAGCACTTCTTTCAGCTGAAGATCCTGAAACATAGTTGAGCACTGTGGCCCGCCTCAACAGACTGAAGGGGGACTTCTGTTCTAGTGCAACAGACTAGGAGAGATCAAGGCAAGAATAGTAACCAAGACCATAAATAAAGCCAATGAAGAGTCCACAGATGTTGCTGAGGAAAGAGGTTTGGGGAATAAACCAGGAGGCAAATAGCAGGAGCCAAGGTATCACCAAGGCAGAGACAGGGACCTCAAAAAATAAAGTTCTTCTCATTCTAGTGTGGATGGAGCAGAAACCCAACATGGCAAAAGCCACTGGAGTGAAACCCCTGGAGTCTTCTACTCCTCCAAAGCCAGCCAGAGTCCAGAGGGTTTCCAGAAGGACAAAGAGAAGGGTAGAAAAGTCAGCGAAGACCAAGGTGAAGAAATTGTGGTGCACATTACCCACACTCTTCTCAAAGCTGCCTGCAAAGTGCCAGATGATAAAGAGGCCAGAGAGCAAGGTGAGGAGATGCCCATAGAACAAAATGTAGCTTATCAGCTTGTAAACTTCCCAGTCTCCCTGCAAGGCCACAGGCCGCAGGGCCAGGCCCAAGAGGGACAGTGGCACCTTGGGCTCCCTCGGAGGTGGCGGTGGGGGAGGGAAGTGAGGAAGCAGGAATCTGGGCGCGGACATGAACAGGGAATGGACAGTAGCGTCTTGAAGAAGGAGGAGGACCCTACCTAGGGGCACCAGTCTTCCCTAGCAGCTGCCCCACCCCTCCCCACGGCTGCCCCCACCACCATTCTCCCCAAGCTCGCACTGAGACCACTTCCACCTTTGTCTCCAAGTACTTTCAGAACTTTAGTCTTTACCCAGGAAGGGCTCCTGTTCCTCTGCAGTTGCTAGTGTTATTCCTCTCTCTGCCTAGGAACTACCACCCAAAGCTTCATATAGGCAAAAGAGTTGCCCAACAACACCAGGTCCTTCACCCAGTACTAGCAAAAAGATTCCATGTAATATTTTTCTGACCAATTATTCTACCCCCTTATTGTCTCTGGACTGAGAGATTGAAAAGTTTTACTACTGTGCTTACAGCTACCTCAAAATCCTACCACTGGTGTTGAGGACAGCGCCCTCCTTGCTGGGCCCCACCCTGGTGTCATAGAACTGTGCTTTAGATCTCCTAAGTTGTGTTAGACTGGAAAGGTGTCTCAACCTGACCTTTTGTTGGCTCTGCACTTTAGAATTTGACTTAAGGTCTCATTATAAAGTAAACCTGGATGAGAATGTTGAGAGAATTCAGTTAAGTTGCTACCTCTACTCTGCCATCTTCCCTCTGCCTCCAAGATATTACTGTCATAAATTGTTAAAAGTAAAAATAGACTCAATAATGATACTGAGTGAACCAATTGGTAGTTTACACAAATTCTTGAATCTTAAAAGATACTTTTTTTCTGTGAGTTTCTATTATAAATTTTCCAATCAGTTAAAAATCTAATCTCTCCAGTTTTGCTTTAAACATGGATAATCCAGGTAAAAAAATGCATATTTGTTTAAATTTCATAGTAATAGAAGTGGAGATACTTACATTTGTTTTTAGTCTTCATGGAAACTTCAGTAATAGCATTATCCCTTTAGGAAAGTGATTTTTAGTATTAATACAACTCCAGCCTTCTCATCTTTGTGCAGATAGCACTAAAAAATATGGTGATTGATAGGGTCACACAAAGGAAGCATTTAGTCTCTGTAACAACGAACATTCAAAATTTTAGTTTTCTTGCTAATAAGAGTATTCAAGTGATCAAATTTAAGCACTAAAAATCTATCTAGAAGATTTTAAGGCCAGCTTTGATATGTGCTGAAATAAAACCACAAAGTAGGTTGTACATCACCAGAGAAGCTATGAATTGGCATATTTTATGAACTGTAAGTAGTGTGAGCTTTTAAAGAAATAAATCTTTTAATCTTTTAAATTCCATTATGGTAACTAACCAGTTATTTTCTCTCCTTGGCTTTCCACTCAGTAAAAAAATCTGAGATTAGTACAATTATGTTTGAGGATTAAATTGTTCTTGTGAAAACAGCACAATTTCAGTTAGTAAATGCACCCATTGCCTTTTCTTGACCCTTTCTATTGTATTCACTAAGACAACTTGTTTAAACACTGTTTTATAGTTCTCACTTATTCCACTCTCATTCTGAAGCAGCATTTTTTATATAGACTGACGTTTATAGCCTTTTAAGTGACTGGAGTAAGGGCCATGTTATCCAGATAATTCCTAGCACACAGTGTTAAGGTTCTACCAACTATCTCCTAGTTTTATTCATTGTTATATTGTTCTTAGAATCTGTTCAGCTGAACCTATGTCAAAAGAAATGCTATTTCCTGGCTGTATGCTTTGGTTTATCTCTCTCAGAATCTGTTCAGCAGAACCTAGGTCTAGGGAAACACTATTTCTTGGTTGTGTGCATTTGTATATCTCTTTTAGAATCTGTGAAATTGAACATGGTTCTAGGGAAGAGCTATTTGTTGCATACATTGATCTATCTCTTTCAAAATCTACTCAATTGAACCTAGGTCTACAAAAAAGTGACTTGTATATGTGTCCCCGAAGCATGAAGAATTTCGGTTACCAAACTCTTTCATTTTGAACTACCCTTGGACAACTGGAAGAAATTGCCTTAATCTAATCAGACAACATAGAATGACCAGTGCTGATCAAAACTGGCCCCAGATTAGACTAAATAAGTCTTGTCTAAGAGTGTGACTCTGTGGTACTCATCTCTGTTTCTTCTACCAGTACAAGAAGACCTTAGGAAGAAGAGAATATCTTCACAGGTAGCACCAATTTGCAAAATGGAAAATGTAATGATATGGAATTAATGCAGCCTAAAAACTCTGATGCTTCTTTACAGTATGGAATCTTAAAGGCTATGCCAAAACAGTATGCTCTTATATTTCTGATCCAGCTGTGAAGTCTTAAAGTATAGCCCTGGTCCCAGATACTATGTGTTTTATTTGACAAGTCTAACGAATAAAACAAAGGTTCATCCCAGCAGCGGTCAGGTGATAAATCCTTTGGCTGTACTAACTCATGAAACCATCTACTATGGTATGGAGTATTTGGGGTCTGTAATCATGCTGATAAAAAAAGACAAGTTCATTTGCTAGGCTTTCAAACAATGCTGAGTTGGTTGCTTTGCAACCTGAGGAGGAAGAAAGATAGCCTAATAAGTATTCTGGGCTAGCTATAATGGTATATGTGAACATTTCTGCAAAAGTAGAAGACAATGGAAAACTGGATAGGGAGTCAGAGGATGAAGGTTCAAATCCTCATTCTCCCATTTGCTATTTGAATGAACTTGAGAAAGTAGTTGAACCTCTCTAGTGATCAATTTCCTCATTTACAAAATAAGAACATTACATTAGAAGATGTCTAAGGTACTTCTAAATCCAGGATGCTGTAATATTCTTTTTTTAGCAGGTAGAATTATATGAAACTGTGCATGGTTGCCTTTGTGTCCCAACTGTGGCGAATTAGGGAGTGCTACATTATAGTGTGCACTACTACAGTATACAGACACATAGTAAATTTGTGTTTGCAATGTGAAATTGTAAAAAATAGTCATCAACACTACTGTGAAGAGATCCTTGTTTGTTGTTCAAGATGCTATTAAATTATGACCAATTAGTAAATTTAATCAGTCTCACAGACTATAGACTCCTTCAGGAATTCAGGAACCTTCATTTTTCATTTTTGTATGTAACACTTTTGTATCTAACACTGTGATTTATGCATATCAACTGCTTAACAAATTGGAATCTATATATCTTCTTGTTGCATGTTATTATTGTTATTCTCAGGCATGATATAAAATTCCACTTGATGTGTACCAAAATTCAGAAAAATGTTGACTGATAGATACGTATGTCACATCCATTCATCTGTAAGGACCTTGGTGTATGAGGTTCAATCAGCTTGGCAGATCTCAGCCGAGGAGAAATAAAAGGTCTGTCTGATTACTTCCTGAACAAGAATTTATTGCTTTATAAGGCTGTACTTTTTTCACTTTAAGCTGTGTCTTGTTTCTGTTCACTTATTTTTCATATAATAGAAAACCATCCAGGGAGAAATTGATAAATGTAGCATCAAGTTCTCAGGCTTTCAAGGAAAGACCACAGTGTAGCAGGAGGAGCATTCAATTTGGAAGTCAGAGGATCTGGGTTTGAATTCCCATTCTGTTGCTCACTGCCTATGGGATTTTGGGTAAGGCACTTAACTACTGTGAGCCTCAGCTTCCTCAGCAGTACAGTGATGGTGCTAGGCTAGGTGATATATAAATTTCCTTCTTGCTCTAGATTGGAAATTTTATTTTCCTGTGATGAATGCTAGGCAAAGGTGTTTAATTAGCATAAAGTGTTTCTTAAGAGCTTAGTTCTGGGGATAAAAAATACAAACAAGCAATACAGTCTTAGCCCTCAAGAAGTTATGGGGAAGAAAACATATAAAGGGATGATATTCCAGAATGGACAGAGTGGTTGGCAAGGAGGTTAAATACAGAATGAATAGGGGTGAGACATGGCTTACGCCTCACCTGAAATGATTACTCAGGGGAAGAAATCAGCCATCAAACAAATAGGGACCTAAGGTTGGTCTTTCCACAAGATGGAAAGGTGGTTGCTGAGAAGGAGAAATTTGGAGAGTGAGTTGAGTTGTGAGTGAGTAGAGGCATGGTGGACACAGCACTTAAAACTGCTTATTTGAAAACTTTTGTACATGATATGTGAATTTACTTCTGTAGTATTTGGAAAATTTGAAATAAATGATAGCTATTATGGTTAGTACCAACAAGGAGGAACATGTTACCCTTCCCATACCTATAGTATATACTCTTTCCTCTCTTTTTTAGTATTAAATTTTACTTTGTCCAAACACTTATTATTTATCTTCTCCCTCTTTCACTTCCCTCCTTTTCATTAAGAAAGAAAAAATAAATACAATATAAAGTAAAATCAAAATCATTATAAGGAAAATAACTAAAACTTAAATAGTGCTTTGCATTTGCAGGACACTGTGCTAAGTGTTTTACAATTATTATTTCATTTGATCCTCATAGCAATCTTGGGAGGTAGATACTATTATAATTTCATTTCCATATAAGAAAACAGAGGTAAACAGAAGTTAATTGACTTGTCCAGGGTTGTAACTAATAAGTGTCTGAGGCCAGATTTGAATTCAGGTCTTCCTGACCCCAGACTTGGCACTGTGCCACCTAGCTGCCTCATATGCTGTATATGCATGGTAAACAAAAAATAAAACAAAGCCCACGCCGGCTATTTCCAAAACTGTCTTATCCTGCACCCTGAGTCTATTGCCTCTCTGAATAGGTGGCATTCTTTATCATTGATCCTCTGAAATGATGGTTGATTGTTGCATTAAGAAATGCTGAAAAGAGTGATTTCAGAGAAACCTTAAATGTCTTGCACAGACTGAAGTCCTTGAAGTGAATAAAATGAGAACATTTCTTCCACTCTTACAAATTAACACTTGCCCTCTGGAAAAATGACAAACAGGGATATATACCTCAAATCAACTAAAAAGTTCTGAGGCTCCATAACCAAATATTCCCACAACACACATTTCCCCCTAATCCCCAGTTTCTGACTACACTCCTAATTTATGCATTGACTCAATCACACCAACCTCAAACCTAATTTTTATTCATGATATCTTTTTCATATGCTCTACAATCAAAGAATCATTTTATCAATAGCAGAATCTAGTAGTTTTAAGTTTAATCAAGATTGTTAATATTTTTCCATTGCTTTCTTAAGTCTAGAGATAAACAAAACAGCAAATCAAGCCCTTATTTGTAGCATTTGACAATTTCTGAGGTGTAAATGTTCTCAATGAAAATTTAATAATTGGCTTTAGCCGTAAAAGCTGGTTCTAGCACACCTCTAAAAATGTGGTTCATAAATCTATTACCTGCAAGGAAAACGGATACATCTTGATGAGTAAGAGTTGGTTTGGAAATGAAAAGTGACTCTATGATAGGGGTGTTCGCAATGTTTGGTTCTCTCATGCAGGTATCTCTAGCATACTTCAACACTTTTATGGATAAGTAGTTATACAGATGTGTATACTCCTTCCAATGGAAAAAAAAAAATGAAGCATCATGTACACCATCTTATCCTGTGTGAATATTTCCCTCCAAATCCTTCACAACAGGTCTATCCAATATTGTGATCCTTTTTCTCCGTCTTGGTATTCCCTTGGCATCAATAGAACAAGCTAGCTAACCATCTCTAATCTCTAGCTCCTCTACATATCTCACTGGTCATCTCCTTTTGCAAATGTGTGTGTGTGTAAACACACATGCATATATATACCTTTACTGTTTTAGTTTACAATACTTATTGTCCATAATTCTTCAGTGGTAACATACTACAGCTTTTTAATGTGCACTATGTTTCTCCCAATTGTCCCCTGGGTTTCCTGAAATTGTGATTCTCTAGTTCTTGTAATATTCCTTGATTTGAAGCCATATAGCTTCACTGGTATAAAATTGATATTAAAAAGATGAGGTTTTTGTCCCAGAGAATTGGGAATCACTAAAGGACTTTTGAATTTTCAAAAATATGGTTCAATATACTTTCTTTTAACCTATTAAATGAAGGAGATACATTCTAGGCATTAATAAACAGTTCCTACACAGAAGCAGACATTCCAAGGCTCTACCCTTCATGTTTGACCAATAGGAAAGGGGGACTCTCTCAAAGAAGACAAAGTGAGGCAACATTGATTCAGAGGAATGCACCAAATCCTGGGGTTGTGAAAGGGGATATTTGTAGCAGCAAGCACCCTAGGATACCCAGGATAGCCTGCTAACACAGGTTCTTTAGTCTGCTTTCCTAGGAAAGACTGCTCAAAATCGGGTTGACAATCCTACTTATAATTACATTCACCAGATCAGGGAAAGGGTTGGTACCCTGTATGTCAGAGAAAATACAAGCAGAGAAATTAGCATAAAGACCAACAGACGGGGCTCTGACTGCCTGAATCAAAGCAATATTGCTATACACTTTATATACACCATTGGATCTAGTGAGTCTTTATATCTAAGAAGTCAGGGGTTCTGAACATTCGGCTACTCAGAGTCTCCACCAGGAAATCAAAAGGTCCTTCTCATAAGCAAGCTCCCAAAGTAAAATACCACCTCAGAGTATATATACACTTTTGGCTAATAGGCTCAGAGCCAGAAGGCACCACAACCTTAGTGACTCAGTACCCAAGCTCTTCCTTAGGCAAGTCCCTCCCCCATTGGGCTCCCATGAGGCCTATTAATAAGAGGGAAAGATCTTATTATCTCATTAACATTACAATCTTCCTTTTCTTTTCTGTGGGAGCCACCAGAACTTTTATGGTCTTCCTAATACCTTTAGAGCTTTAAGGCTATATATGAAATGTTTACTTTCCACATTTCATATACAAGGAAACTGGGGCAGGATTTGACTCTAGTCAAGCACTTTATCTACAGTACTATCTATGCTCAAGTCTGTATTCAGGAATGAGCAGGAAATATTTTATTAGAGAGAAAATTCATGGAAGAAACTGAGTGCAATTCGGGATTCTGGATGCAGCTTAACCATACCCACCCATTTAACTTTAAGCAACAAATGATCCCTGGGAACACAAAACTGGACAGAAGGAGTTCATTCTGCACACAAAAAGCAGACTGTGAACATAACAAACATCATATGATCCTTTCATTTTCCCTGGAGAAAGATTGTCTACATTACTCCCACTTACCCCACAATGAGAATTCTACAATGTGAGGAGGTAATTTCCATAGCGAGAGTAGCAATACTTTTTATTGTGAAGTTACATTTTGCTACAACTACACAGGTTGATTTAGTCACTCCTCAAGGGGCCTCAGATACCTGTGTGTGTCTGTCAGTATGATCAGCCATCTGTTTATACCCTTGAGACCTGTCTACAAAGCACAGTTAAGCTTCTTGTCCACTCCCAAGATAGCCTATCCCCACAGACCCATCTCAGTTATTGGCAGTATGATGTTTGATTTGAGACAATGCCAAGAGGCAAGTTTACAAGTATACTGCACCATATGGATTTGAAAAAGAACTGTGGGAAATAAATACATCTAACACAAATAGTCAAGGAGATCAAAATGGATTTCAGTGGTCAGGACACTTATGAAGGAAGCTACCCTTGGCTGTTCCTGTCCATAGCTATAAACTGAGAATTATATCAGGTGGGAGTTTTTACAAGGCTTCCTTTCCATGTCCTTGCTTTCTATTTCCCTACTAGGATATGTAACAACTAGATGTTTTTCATTCATGCAAAGGAAGGCATAAGTTATGTTTCTTCAGGACAGAGACTGATTTACTTTTGTTCTTATATTCCTAGTGCCCATATCTAGTATGATTTTAGGCACTAAATAAATGCTTAGTTTTTGACTAACAGAATGAATGTCCCTCAGAATGGCATGCTACTTTTTTCCTTCCCTCTTCCTAAAATACATAGTATGTTGTTGGGAGTTCTAAGTAAATGTAAGTAAAGGTGGGTAGGAAGGAACAGTGACACAAAGATCCTTGTCAAGGGAGAGAACAAAGTACCCTCCTTTCCCCCTGTCTTGCGATCTGGAGCTGATTTGCAAGCACCAAGCTAAATCATTTCGGTTTCTCACCTGGGTTAAAGGAGATGACTAATAGTTGATCAAGATCTGTAATCTCTGCAGGGAGGAGCTCCACATGGCACATTGACTTTGTCCATAGTGCCTTATTCCTATCCTCCTTAACCTTGCCCCAACACTTCACACCTCTTACACTATCTATGCCTTCTGAAATGCCTGGTCCTGAGGTTATAAACTAACTTTCATTGTCAACCTTTGCCTTTCACTATCCTTCCATCTGCTTGTACTCATAGAAAGCTGACTCCTTCCTGATGACAGAGTTTCCATGAACACCTTTTCCTGTACACATATACTCCCAATTTAGTGGTCGTAGTGGGAGAATTTGAATAGTCCTTGCTTCCTATTGCCACTTCCTGAAACCTGCAATGCCTATCTTTCCTTCACCCTTTCAACTTAGAACTTTACCTCATATTTCACTGAAAAAGTGAATCTATTCATAGAAAGCTACCTCTTATTCCCTCTTCTTCATCACACATAATTGAAATGCCTTCTGCTACTATATCCCTTCACATGAAGAGGTAGCACTTTTCCTTGCCAAAGGAAACCCCTCTATCTGCACAGGTAATCCCATTCATTCTTCTTCAGAAGATTGCTCCCGGCTATCATTAGTACTGTCACCATTTTTCAATATCTCTTTATCTATAGGTTGTTCCTTACTACTTAAATACCAACCCATTTTAATTCATCCTTAAAATTTCCTCTATTCATTCATCCATCCCTGATAGCCTACATACCATAGTTTTTCTCCTTCCATTCTTGGCTAAACTCCTCGAGATGGTTGCACACAGGCAGTCTTGCTTCCTAACTCACTCTTCAACAGAAATTGTTCTTTCCAAAGTTATCAATGGTCTCTAAATTCCCAAATTTAATTGTCTTTCATGAATCCTAATCTTTATTTTTTGGGTAGGAGGAAGGAGAGACAATCAAGGTTAAGTGATTTGCCCAGGGTCACACAGCTAGTAAGTGTCTGGGGCTGGATTTGAAGTCAAGTCCTTCTGACGCTAGGACTGGCACTCTATCCACTGTGCCACCCTAGCTGCCCCAATGCTCATCCTTCTTGACCTTCTGCAGCCTTTGACACTATTGATCATCTATTTCTCCTTGATATATTTTTCTTTTTTAGGTTTTTGTAACACTTCTTTCCTACTTCCTCTTCTACTTGTGTATTACTTCTTCATTCCCTTTGCCAGATAATGCACACTAACAATGGGTGTTATCCAAGTCTCTGTCCAAACCCCTCTTTTTTCTCTTCTCTATATACTTTCATTTGCTTGTCTCATGAATTCAATTACTATATCTAGGCAGGTGATTCTCATATCTGTTTATCCAGCCCTACTCTCTCTCTTGATCTCTACTCTCATATTTCCAACAGCCTATTTGGCATATCGAACTGGATTTCTTGTAAACACCTTAGATTTAATATGTTCAAAATTGAACTTTATAGATTTCTCTTTAAACCATCTCTTTTTCTTAACCTTCTTATTAATGTGTAGAGTACCACAATTTTCCCAATCCCCTAAGATCACAAACTAGATGCCATCCTCTGATTCTTCATTCTCTATCATCTCCTCTATCATATACAATGATTTGCCAAGTCCTGTTAATTCTGCCTTATTGGTGTCTCTCTCTTGTGCCCCCTTTTTTCCTCTGGCACTGCAACCACCCTGGTAAAGGTCTGCATCTCATCATCTTTGAATTGTGACAATAGACTTATAATTGGCATTCCTACCACAAGTCTCTCCTCACTCTAGTCATCCACCACTAGGCTGTCCATTTAATCTTCCTACAGTGAAGATCTGACTATGTCATTCCCTATTCAGTGAACTCTAGTGGGTCCCCATTACATCCAAGATAAAATATAAAATTCTCTGCTTGGCTTTTAAAGCCTCCCATAACATGACTACTTTCTACTTTTCCAGTGTTTTTAGAATTTATTCTCTTCTTAGTCTGTGATGCAGTGTCACTGACCTCCTTGCTTTTTCACGAATACAGTACTCTATCTCCCTATTTTGGGCATTTTCACTGATCATCCACATTCTTAAATCTCTCTTTATTTGGTCATAGTTTTGTTTTTAACCCGTAGATGTGGCAGTATGATAGAGTATTCCTCATTGACAAATTTAAAACTTTGCTGGGTTTTTTTTTTGGACTGGGGACACAAGTGAAAGGATGGTATCCAGAGAGGATGGTTCTAGATGAGAGATTTGAGTAATGTTTTCCAAACACATCTGAGCTGATTTTCCTGGGACAATATTTTTCTTCCCCCCCTTCTTTTTTTGTTTGTTTTAGATAGGGGGAGTATATAAAAAGGAAGGGTGCTATGTGGAAGAAGCTGGTGGGACTGCTTTCAGAAAGCCATTATGATATTTAATAATGTATCTTCATCTCTTATTTGGAGCTTGTGCAGATGTCCTGTAGCTAGTTCTTGTCTGCTAATTATGTCATAAGGAAATCATCTGCTGATTGTCCATATTGCTGGAACTGGTTGGGTGGGAGTGTCTATTTCATAGGCTGAATCTGGGGTAGATTTCACAATCACAATCAAAAAGAATGAATAACTGACTCATGACAATGTGATTGCCACTTGTGGGAAAGTGCCACACTACCAGCAGAAATATGTATACTCCCACCTTGATGAATCCTGATGAGATCGAAGAAATATTTCATGAAGACCTAGGGACCCTCATAATCAATGTACCAAATGGGACAAGCTTGTAATTCTTGATGACTTTAATGCCAGAGTAGGCACAGCCTATCAGACATGGCAAGGAGTCCTTGGGAGGACTGGAGTCAGAAATAGCAATAGGAATTTTCCGTTGGAGACTTGGGTGCCTCATAGCCTTTGCATCACCAATACCATCTTCCATTGACCTAAATGAAACAAAATTTCATGGATGCACCATTGCAAGAAAGATTGACATTTAAAAGAATGTCATTGTAAAAAGAAAAGGCAGGGTGGCAAAGAATTGGAAATCAAGGGGATGTCCATCAATTGGGGAATGGCTAAAAATTTTTGGTATATGAATGTAATGGAATACTATTATTCTATAAGAAATGAGGAGCAGATGGACTTCATTACAACCTGGAAAGACTTATATGAACTGATACTGAGTGAGGGGAGCAGAACCAGGAGGTCATTACACAAGATTACAGACATATGGCATCTGTAAGGACTAACTTTGATAGCCTTGGCTCCCCTCATTAATGCAAGGTTCAAAGATAGCTGCAAAAGACTCATGATGGAAAAAGCTATGCACATCCAGAGAAAGAATTATGGAGTCTGAATACAGATTGAAGCAAACTGTTTGCTCTCTCTTTTTCCTTCTTTTTTGGTTTCGTTTGTTCTTTCTCATTTTTCATTCCATAGGTTATAATTCTTCTTTACAACTGGAATATTGTGTAAATAAGTTCAATGTGAAGTTATATGCAGAACCTACATTGGATTACATGCTGTCTTTGGGGGGAGGGGGAAAGAGGGAGGGAGAGAAAATTTGGAACCCCAATACTTGTAGAACTGAGTGTTGTAAACTAAAAATAAAAAATTAAATTTATTCAAAAATAGAAAAAGCAGACAATGTGAGAATGATGAAGGTGATGTGTGGTGTAGAGTGCTGGACCAATCATAGACTCATCCTCTGCAAGCTAAACATTCACATTCAACAAAAGTGGCAGCAACAAGGCATTACAACTATCAGAAGACTTACAGTCAGTCAACGAATTAGAGAGATTCATTGTGTGTGAACAGTTTGTTACTGACTTAGAGGGAAAGACTTAGCACAATATTGGTAACAGTGGATCAGAAAAAGAGTGAGCAGCTGTCAGAGATTTAATGTAGAGAACCATATTTGCTCAACTGGGCCAGAACACAAACATCAGAATTGTTTTGATGAAAATGGTGGGGATATTCAGAAGCTACTTAATGATAATTGAGAACTATGAGCAGGAGAGTTTGTTCATCTCTAAAAACCGAGCATTTATCTCCACCAAAAGTAAAGTGCGGGCAAGGATTAGAGAGGTGCAGATTCTTGGCTCAGTAAGAGGATAGGTGAAATTCAGTTTTATATTGATCATAACAATCCAAAATATTTTCATGATGCCTTGAAGGTTTTTTTAGGGGCCAAAGACCTTTGGTGAATCTCAGCTACTCAGTGTTGATGAAGCCATACTGATCATTGATAATGACATCATCTTGGACAGATAGGCCAAACACTTCCATAGTATTCTCAGTAGACTATGATCAACCATTACTGAAGCCACTGACCACGTGTCTCAGGTTGAAATCAATCTTTCACTAGCTGAACTTTCAGTTGAAGAAGAGATTATGAATGCCATTAGGCTCCTCTTATATGACAAAGCACCTGGTGCTGAATCTATTCCAACAGAGATCAACAAGGAGGGCGCTAATTGCTCATACAAAAGCTGGCAGAATTCTTCTGAGTTATGTGGCAAAAGGAGTTTAACCCTCAGCAGATCAAGGATGCCTCTATTATCAATTTTTATGAAATGAAAGGAAATAGGTCACAGGACAACCACAAGGAGGTGTTTCTTTTCCAGGCATTGTTGGCAAGATTGTTGCCAGAGCCTTTATTAATCAGTTAATCCTTCACCTGGAACGTGGACTTCTACCTGAGAGCCAGAAAGGGCATAGGAACAGTTGATATGGTGTTTGCTGGCCATTAAGTTCAGGAGAAATGGTAGGAGCAAAACACAGGTCTGTACACAATGTTCACTGATTGGACCAAGGCCTTTTATACTGTCAGTCATGAATGCTTGAGGAAAATCATGGCAAAATTCAGTTGCCCAGAAAAGCTCATTAGTATTGTATGTTAGTTTCATGATGGCATGCTTACTTGGGTTCCAGATAATAGACAATATCTCATGCTTTCCCAGTCACCAATGCAGTGAAACAGGGATGTTTGCTTGCGCCCCAGCTTTTCAGCATGATGTTTTCAGCAGTGTTGTCAGATGCCTTCAACAAAGATGAAAACAACATCTAGGTCAGTCACTATACTGAAAGGAAATGATTTAACTTGAAAAGGCTGCAAGCCAAGACTAAAGTGGAGGGACGGTGGGTGCACGACTTTTTGTTTGCAGATGATACGCATTCAGGTAGCCTCTAAGGTTGAGTTGCAACAAAATATGAGTATGTTCTCTCCTGTTTGTGCTAATATTGGCCTAAGAATTAACACCAAGAAAACAGAGGTTCTCTACTAGACAGCACCATAGCCTCCATGTGCGGAACCCTTGATTGCAGCAAATGGAGAAATTTTGAATGCTGTGGATAAGTTCATTTAACTTGCCAGCATATTTTCCAGGGATGTACATATAGATAAGAGCTGTCCAAAATGTGGTCCATGGGCCTCATGCGGCCCACAGTGTGATTAATGCGGCCCACCTCCAAGCATAGAAATCTACATACATGCTTCAGTAAATGGAGCTGAGCTACCGCAGAGCTCTCACTAAAATGGAAAATCAAAATATATCATCAGTTGTTTCAACAAAAACCTAAGGTTGGAGAGCCCTTATAGAGATGATGAGGTTGATGCATGCATTCCCACAGCTAGTTCAGCATTTGGGAGGCTCTGAAAGAATACGTAGGAGAGAAGAATTACTAGGGTGCCTACCAAGGTGAACATTTACTGAGAACTTAATGGGGCAAATGCTATATAAAAACTGAGTTAAATTTGAAGCTACTCTCTCCAGAGACAAATGTGGGATAGGGGAGGATGTGCCCTCAGGTATTGGGGGGGGATGTTTTGTAACTCTGTTATTTTTATATCCATGAAATAATTATCTCTTGCAAAGAAAAAAGAAAAAAAGAAACACTGGAAAGAGGGAATAAGAAACACAATGTTGTAAGCAATAGGGAGGTGAGTGAGTTCCAAAGAAGTGGTCCTGGTGTTTCCAATGTCAGGTCTGGCTCAAAAAATATTATTAATTTTGACACTGATTATAGATATTTGAAAACTAACAGTGAGGAAAATAAAAAAATACATTAATTTTTTTCTGACTGATTCCAAGAAATATTAATCACTATATAAATAGATTACCATTTTGATTATTTAAGCATCAAAGTAATGATTTTATTATTCATTAAATATCTCCGGCTAGAGACAACACGATTTATTGGAGAAGGGGCCTTTCAATAGAGTGATTTGGTGTTAGAGGACCAGAGTTCAAATCCTGGTTTTGCTACTTACTAACTACTTACATGACATTGCAAATAACATGGCATTTCTCTAAACCTCAGTATCCTCAATTATAAAATGAGGAAACTGGGTGACACAATTTAAAGTTCCTTTCAGCAAAACATTTTTGATCTTGTCATCTTTGCTTTAAGTTCTATTTTAAACTATAAGTTTTCTAATGTACGCTCGTCTTTATTGTTGCTCCAATTGTATGGATGTTTGCTCTCATGAAATGGTCAGCTGTTCACAACTTTAAAGGGAGAAGAGAGAATTTAATATTTGTTGAATTTAATTATACTTTTCAAATCCATGGGAATTTTAGTGATGGGACCTTCTCACATCTGAACTTGTATATTTTGTTTTTTATTAATTTCCTTTATTACTTGATTTCAGAGGGATAAAACAGGTTCAAATTTTTCTTAGTCTGAATTGTGTTTTTTTTAAGTGTAATTTAAATTTATTTAACATATTTAGTTTTCAGCATTGATTTTCACAAGAGTTTGGGTTACAAATTTTCTCCCCATTTCTACCCTCCCACCCACTCCAAGATGGCATATATTCTGGTTGCCCTGTTCCCCAGTCAGCGCTCCCCTCTGTCACCCCACTCCCCTCTCATCCCCTTTTCCCTTCCTTTCTTGTAGGGCAAGATAAATTTTTACGCCCCATTGCCTGTGTATCTTATTTTCTTGTTGCATGCAAAAACATTTTTGTTTATTTTTGAACATCTGTTTTTAAAACTTTGAGTTCCAAACTCTCTCCCCTCTTCCCTTCCTACCCACCCTCCCTAAGAAGTCAAGCAATTCAACCTAGGCCACATGTGTATCATTATGTATAACCCTTCCACAATACTCATGTTGTGAAAGACTAACTATATTTTGCTCCTTCCCAACCCATCCCCCTTTATTGAATTTTCTCCCTTGACCCTGTCCCCTTTCGAAAGTGTTTGTTTTTGACTACCTCCACCCCCATCTGCCCTCCCCTCCGTCATCCCCCCATTTTTTTATCTTCTTCCCTCTTCTTTCCTGTGGGGTAAGATTCCCAATTGGGTATGTATGGTATTCCCTCCTTAGGCCAAATCTGATGAGAGCAATGTTCACTCATTCCCCCCTCATCCGCCCTCTCCCCTCCTCCCACAGAACTGCTTCCTCTTGCCACCTTTATGGGAGATAATCCATCCCATTCTATCTCTCCTTACCTCCCTCTCTCAGTATGTTCCTCTCTCATCCCTTAATTTGATTTAATTTTTTTTAGATATCTTCCCTTCATCTTCAACTCACCCTGTGTCTGCTCTCTCCCTCTCTCTCTCTCACTCTCTCTCTCTCTCTCTCTATATATATATATATGTATATATACATATATATATATATATATATACACACACACATAGATATATACATACATACACATTCACCCATATATATACATAAACATATATGTATGCATATTCCCTTCAACTACCCTAATACTAAGGTCTCATGAATCATACACATCATCTTTCCATGTAGGAATGTCAACAAAACAGTTCACCTTTAGTAAGTCCCTTGCAATTTCCATTTCTTGATTACCTTTTCATGCTTCTCTTGATTCTTGTGTTTGAAAGTCAAATTTTCTATTCAGTTCTGGTCTTTTCACTGAGAAAGCTTGAAAGTCCTCTATTTTATTGAAACTCCATATTTTGCCTTGGAACATGATACTCAGTTTTGCTGGGTAGGTGATTCTAGGTTTTAATCCTAGCTCCATTGACCTCCGGAATATCGCATTCCAAGCCCTTCGATCTCTTAATGTAGAAGCTGCCAGATCTTGGATTATTCTTTTTTTTTTTTCTTCCATGACCTTTTGTGACATGTAATATTTATTGGATCATGACTTGAAAAGGATGCATTTAATATTTCTGCCTTTCTTCATTGGATTATGAAGTTTCTATGTTCTAATACATAGTCAATTTTTTTTAAAATTTAAATTTATTTGTTTGACATATTTAGTTTTCAGCATTGATTTTCACAATAGTTTGAATTACAAATTTTCTCCCCATTTCTACCCTCCCCCCCTCCAAGATGGCGTATATTCTGGTTGCCCTGTTCCCCAGTCAGCCCTCCCCTCTATCACCCCCTTCACCTCTCATCTCCTTTTCCCTTCCTTTCTTGTAAGGCAAGATAAATTTCTACGCCCCATTGCCTGTGTATCTTATTTTTTAATTGCATGCAAAAACTTTTTTTTGTTTGTTTTTGAACATCTGATTTTAAAACTTTGAGTTCCAAATTCTCTCCCCTCTTCCCTTCCCACCCACCCTCCCTAAGAAGTCGAGCAATTCAACCTAGGCCACATGTGTATCATTATGTATAACCCTTCCATAATACTCATGTTGTGAAAGACTAACTACATTTTGCTCCTTCCCAACCCATCCCGCTTTATTGAATTTTCTCCCTTGACCCTGTCCCCTTTCCAAAGTGTTTGTTTTTGATTACCTTCACCCCCATCTGCCCTCCCCTCCATCATCCCCCCCCTTTTATTTTTTTTTCTTCCTCCCTCTTCTTTCCTGTGGGGTAAGATACACAACTGAGTATGTATGGTATTCCCTCCTCAGGCCAAATCTGATGAGCGCAAGGTTCACTCATTCCCCCCTCACCTGCCCTCTCCCCTCCTCCCACAGAACTGCTTCCTCTTGCCACCTTTATGTGAGATAATCCACCCCATTCTATCTCTCCCTATCTCCCTCTCTCAGTATGATGCTCTCTCATCCCTTAATTTCATTTTATTTCTTTTAGAAATCTTCCCTTCATCTTCAACTCACCCTGTGTCACACATATATATACACATAGATATATACATACATACACATTCACTTATATATACATAAACATATATATATATATATATATATATATGCATATTCCCTTCAGCTACCCTAATACTGAGGTCTCATGAATCATCCATGTCCTCTTTCCATGTAGGAAACATGGAAACAAAACAGTTCAACTTTAGTAAGTCCCTTGCAATTTCTGTTTCTTGATTACCTTTTCATGCTTCTCTTGATTCTTATGTTTGAAAGTCAAATTTTCTATTCAGTTCTGGTGTTTTGACTGAGAAAGCTTGAAAGTCCTCTATTTTATTGAAAATCCATATTTTGCCTTGGAGCATGATACTCAGTTTTGCTGGGTAGGTGATTCGAGGTTTTAATCCTAGCTCCATTGACCTCCGGAATATCGTATTCCAAGCCCTTCGATCTCTTAATGTAGAAGCTGCCAGATCCTGGGTTATTCTGATTGGGTTTCCACAATACTCAAATTGTTTCTTTCTGGCTGCTTGCAGTATTTTCTCCTTGATCTGGGAGCTCTGGAATTTGGCGACAATATTCCTAGGAGATTTCTTTTTTGGATCTATTTGAGGAGGCGATCGATGGATTCTTTCAATTTCTATTTTGCCCCGTGGCTCTAGAATATCAGGGCAGTTCTCCTTCATAATTTCTTGAAAGATGATATCTAGGCTCTTTTTTTGATCATGGCTTTCAGGTAGTCCAATTATTTTTAAATTATCTCTCCTGGATCTATTTTCCAGGTGAGTGGTTTTTCCAAGGAGATATTTCACATTGTCTTCCATTTTTTCATTCCTTTGGTTCTGTTTTATAATATCCTGATTTCTCATAAAGTCACTAGCTTCCACTTGTTCCAATCTAATTTTTAAAGTAGTATTTTCTTCCGTGGTCTTTTGGACCTCCTTTTCCATTTGGCTAATTCTGCCTTTCAAGGCATTCTTCTCCTCATTGGCTTTTTGGAGCTCTTTTGCCATTTGAGTTAGTCTATTTTTTAAAGTGTTGTTTTCTTCAATATTTTTTTCAGTATTTTTTTGGGTCTCCTTTAGCAAGTCATTGACTTGTTTTTCATGGTTTTCTCGCATCCTTCTCATTTCTCTTCCCAATTTTTCCTCTACTTCTCTAACTTGCTTTTCCAAATCCTTTTTGAGCTCTTCCATGGCCTGGGACCAGTTCATGTTTTTCTTCGAGGCTGTTGGTGTAGGCTCTTGCACTTTATTGACTTCTTTAGGCTGCATGTTTTGGTCTTCTTTGTCAGCAAAGAAAGAATGCAAAGTCTGAGACTGAATCTCGGTGCGTTTTCGCTGCCTGGCCATATTCCCAGACAACTAACTTGACCTTTGAGTTTTTCAGTGGGGTATGACTGCTTGTAGACTAGAGAGTTCTATGTTCCACGTTTGGGGGGGAGGTGCCAGCTCTGCCACACCAGCACTGCTCCTTCCCCAACCCCCAACCCGGACTGGGCTTAGATCCTCAGCAGGCCCTGCACTCCTGCTCTGATCCGCCACTTAATTCCTCCCACCAGGTGGGCCTGGAGCCAGAAGTAACAACAGCTGTAGCTGCCCCACCTCCGCTGCCCCCGGGGCTGGAAGCTGAATCATGAACTCTTTCTACTCCCGCAGCTTTTCCCACTAACCTTCTCCGCAGTCTTTGGTGTTTGTGGGTCGAGGGGTCTGGTAACTGCCGCAGCTCAATGATCCAGGGCGCTAGGGCCCCCTCCGCCCGGTTTCTGGTCTGGATGGTCCACGCCGCCCACGCTGGACTCTGCTCCACTCCATTCCCAGCTCCCAGCTCCGTGTGGGATAGACCTCACCCAGAGACCATCCAGGCTGTCCTGGGCTGGAGCCCTGCTTCCCTCTGCTGTTTTGTGGGTTCTGCCCTTCTAGAATTGGTTCAGAGCCATGTTTTTATAGGTTTTTGGAGGGACTCGGTATGGAGCTCATACTAGTTCCTGCTTACCACCCGCCATCTTGGCTCCGCCCCCCCTGAATTGTGTTTTAACTAGCCCTATGAATGGATTGAACCTGCCATTTATCATCCTCACTTACCACCCCATGAGTGGTCAGGAAAGCTTTAGACAGATGGAAGAATTCTTTGTCTTTGATTAGAAAAGTGATACTTAAGCATGTTAATATTTTACAGTAGATAATTATATCCTAAGAGAATGGTACTCCACAGGACACATTTCAGATCATTTTAGTTTGAATAACAAAGGAGAAAATGCTTGAGAATACTTGTGATAGTGAAGAACTTGCATGTGTGTCAATGCAATATTTTGGATTTGCAAAACAATCTTGATGAAGTCAAGGGGGGGTGATGGGAGATCAAAATTTATTGCATACAATTGTGCCTACCTGCTCTTCTGAGTAGTATTTTCTCTGCCAGTTTATAGATTGTAGTCATGCTTCTCAGATATAAATTGGTAATAGTCAAAACTCTGTAAGGGCTTCTGTCAATCAAGTCAGTACTCATTGGTCTGCCACTTAGGTCCAAATGCATCCATCTCTGTTATCCTTTCATGTCAAGAAGAGATGTAGTTATCCTGTGGTTCTTGGGCACAACTTCCTCAGAACTAGAGAATGAAATGCCCACATGCCCTCACTATAGGCTACTGCATGTGAGAAAGAGGATGGTCAGAAAATGTATCAGCCATGCTGGGACCATACTTTCATACTTTATCATTCAGCTTTTACTCAAGGAATGAAAACAGAACAAAACAAAGCTCCTTTCTAATTGGAATGTTAAAATTAGCTGTCTCAGGAAGGAGTACCTTCTCATTATAGATATTTATACCAATACTAAATAAGAAATTATTTGAGGAATTGTAGATGGATTTTTTCCCAAGCAATATCTATACTAAATACCTTCTGACATCTCTTCCAGTTCTGAGAGTTTGTGATTGTATGATAACTGTCCATTGTTCTAGCTACATTTTGTACTTCATCATCTATCATAATTGCTTCCCTTGCAATATTTCAAGCTTGTAGCTTTACCTCTATGATCATAATGCATTGTTTTGTCACCTCTCCCAACCGCTTATACTAAACATTTTTCCCCCTCCCTTTCCTCTTTGTCCACAAGTGGTTTGCTAGTTTTTCTTTCTCCTCTACCAAGCCTGGATCCCATAGCTAACATTCTCAATACTGCGTCTTTTACACTTTGGAATCACATTTCGCCTTTAACTGTTGCTCTGTCTGCCATGCCAATGTCCAACACTGGTTTATCCACCACCAACCAATTTTTTTTTTGTTTTTTACTGTACTTACTGCCCAGAGATTTTTTTTTTATGGCTCTTTTCAGTTTATTACATGAATGAGTTACACTGGTCCAAGTTAAACAGCGGACCCCAAATGGTTACATTATACAAGCTGTGAGGTTTTTAAACTTGTGACAAGGGACAGAAGGGAATTTTTCTACTCATTGCAAGGAAATCCTCACTTAAACTTCAGTGAGCCACAAGCACTTAAAACCCATGAACCTTCAGCTGGTCGTCCTTAGCCAGTCCAATCTCGACGAGGAACTGGCATATGTTCTTGCGCTGGTCACCCTGTAGCTGAATTACTTCTCCATATTCTGGATGCTCAATTACAGTACCATTGCAGGCAAATTTCTTCTCAAATGCCTTCACTAGTTTCTTTTTATCGTAATCATCAGCGATCCACTGGACAGTAGTGAGGGTCTTCCTGCCGTTTCTCTGTTGAATTCTTATATGGATACAATCCTCAGTCCCAGCAGGAAGCAGGTCATCACCCTTACTTGCATCAGCAAAGGGGTCGAAAGAGGGGAGGTTCTGGATAGCGGACATACGATACGATTCCTTTTCCTCGGTGGAAGCGGCCTGCGGAAGGCGGTGGCGGGAGAAGGCGCGCGGGGGGGACGGAGCGTCGGGAAGCGAGGGGGCTCGAGGGGGAGGCTGCTGAGTCCTCGGCGGCGGCCCAGTGACTGGGGCTGCCCAGAGATTTTTAATAAAGTTATAAAGATTGCCAGCTGTTCGACCTTCTTGCGATCTAATACCAATCTGGTTCTCATTGCGGGGTAAGCTTCTTTTTGTTCCTCTTTAGTAACTACCTATTGCATTATCTTCTAGGCATCCTAAACCTTTTCCACATCATTCAAATCCACTGTCCTACCACTTCACTCTTGAAAATAACATGAACTTCTTATTTAGCAATAAAATCAAAGCCGTTTTAATGAATTCTCTCATATTCTCCTATTCCTGTCTGTCAACACATCAGTATTTAGATGGGCTGTGTGTAACATCCATTGTATTGATAAAATTGTTACACAACACTGCTTAGCCATCCTCAGTGATCTTTGAAAAACTGGTGAATGGGATGGAGATGGTACAGTACTAAAGATAAACAAATGCCGCAATTAAAAAACAAACATGAAAAGAAAAAGGAAGGAGAAAAAAAGAAAAGAAAGAAGCAAGGAAATAAAAAGCAAGGGAGGGAGGATGGAAAAGGGAAAGAAAAAATAGAGTCCTTAATGTACTGGTTGGTTAGCATCTCATTAGATCCTAGAAAAATTCGGTAACATGTTGTTAAATGGATGATTTATAAGCATTTATAATGAGAAGCTGTGATCACTAACCACTAGCATGGCTTCATCTAGAACAGGAGATGCCAAATTAACCTCATTTTCTTCTTTTGAAAACTAGACTAAAAGCTAAGAGGAATGTGTTATTTGATATAATCTCTCAAGTAGTATTCATGAACAAGGTGGACCAACAGAGTTATACAATACTAGAGTTATGTGCATTTGTGATTTATTCAATTTCTAAACCAAAAAAATGTTTTCAATGGATTACTGCCAATCTGAATAGAAATCTCTAATGAAGTGTCCTAAGGAGCTATCTTGGACCCTTCTCAGTTCTATATTTTTATTAATAAATTAGAGGAAGTCAAAGATAAATGCTTATAAAATATGAAAATAACTCAAATTTTGGAGGGATTATCTTGAAAATGAATCACAGAGGAAGGATTCAAAAGCATGTTGATAAACTAGTTTAATGGACCCAGTCTCATAAAGTAGATTTTTAAAAAAAAAACTTAGGTGTATGGTTTTACTGCTAAAAGGAAATTCCCATGAGGAAACTCTCTTTACCAATGAATGAATTAATCAATGTGCTACAGGGTGTCCCTAAAGTCTGGACACATAGGAAGAGTGCATATTTTCAAGAAATGAATGAAATTTTCAAAAAGATTTTGTTTAGTTGGAATATTAACAGACATTAACCCCCCTTGACTTCTTTTTCTGGGGTACGCTAAAGGAGAAGGTGTACTCAATGAAAATCACAGATGCAACACACTTGATTGAATGCATAAAGAGTGAATGCTCTAAAATTGATGGCAATGTAGAGTTATTGCATCGTGTTCATGTGAATCTTGCAAAGCACATCAACCTGTGCATCACAAATGATGGAAATCATATTGAAAATGTTATTTGTTAATATTCCAATTAAATAAAATGTTATTGAAAATTTCATTCATTTCTTGAAAATATGCATTTTTGCCTATGTGTCCAGACTTTAGGAACACCTTGATTCTTACTTAGGAACACACTCTGATTCTTAAAGATTTACCTGGGGCATTGAAAATTTAAATGGAGCTTTTTTAGGGTCACACAACCAGTATGTGTCAAAAGTGGGCCTTGAAATCAGATCTTCAAAATTTTAAGTCCATATATATCCATTATATCATATTGCTCCCTATAATTGCATATAGATGTTAAGTTCCACTATCCTATACTTAGGATTAAAATTAAATCATCTTGGTTTTCATATTGAAGATGTATCACACACAAACATACACACTTTCAGTAATCAACTAGTAAACATGAAGAAATATTAAAAATAATTATAATGTAAGTCAATCTGAGTCAATTGTGTGACATGGTGATTACATATAAGCTAATGTAATCTTTGGCTTCATTAAGAAAGGTATAGTGACCAAAATAAAAATTATGACCAGATAACTTCTGCAGTACAATATTGTTTCTTAGTGTCATATTTTAAGGACAGCTACAGTTTGGAATAAGTCTAGAGGCAGGCAACCAGCATAATGGGAGTTGAGAATTATGTATGATTCGAGAAATATTTGGAAGAATTGATTATTCTGAACTTGGAGCAAATCTAGAGGAGAGGGCAAAATACTTTGAATTCAAGTATTTAAAGTATTATCATGTCTTCTAGGCCAGAGACAGAGCAAAATCAATGAGTAGAAGTTGCAGAGAGAGATTTCACCTTGATGTAAGCTAAAAACAAAAACCAAACCAACCAACCGAGCAAAAAACCCACCAAAAACAACAACAACAACAACAACAAACACCTGAAAGATGAGAACCATTCACAAGTTGAATAGACTACTTTGGAGCTAGGGGCTTTCCCATTTCTGGACGATTTTCATGTAGAAGACCAATGACCACTTGCCATTAATGTTGCAAAAGAGATTCCTGTTAAGGTATGAACTAGTGATTTCTTATCTTTCAACTTTGAGATAAATGCTCAAGGTATACTTCTTGATTGATTGAGATCTTCTGGTGATGTGAAATCTGGAAGGTATGTGTCTCTAATGATTCTAGTGTTTCACTGTACATATCTTCCTTTTTGACATCTCAAAAGCTTTTTGTATCTTTACCCATCCTTTCCTCCTTTCTTCCTCATTTCCTTGAGTTCGTCTTCTCTTGTGCCCCCCTTGAGCTATTAATAGTGCTAATCTTGTTCTCTTCCCCCCCCCCATTATACTGACATGGTCCAAAAATTAATTGTTTTTACATGTTACCTTCACTTTTCCTATTGCTATTAACTTTGAAAACCCTTACAACCATTCCTTTTTTTAGAAGGCAGAGTAAGTAAAACATTTATTTAGACTCCAGAGGATAAAATCCCAAGCCCAACAACTCCAGTTTGATATAGCAGTGATTATATTCCAAAACCAGTAAACCCACCTCAATGCAGCAACAAGGAAATTATAACACAGTATTATAGTGAGGAACCAGGTCATCCTGTAACCCTCCCTACTGCTAGGGCCTTCTTGTAAACAGTTACTCATGAATCCTAACTCTCTGCTCAGAACTCTCTTCTGCAGCTCTGTCAATGCTGGCTCTCTCAATATCTGCTCCTCAGTGCCCTCTTGATGTCTGCTGCCTCAATGTCTTCTTGATGCCTTTTTCTCAATTCTGTTTCCCTTCAGTTCTGCTTCTCTTCAGTTCTGCCCCTCTTCAATTCTTTTTCTCTCACATTCTAGGTTCTCCTTATATACAGTCCTAGCCAGTATCTGATTGGCTAGAACTCAGGTCTCTGATCCCCTGAATTCATGATTGACTAGAACTCAGTGCACATGCCATTGGCTCTGGTCTTAACAACAAGCTTAGATCCCTGAGGGCTTCATGTTGCAAATCAGCTTAGTGCATGGTGAGTAGAAGCTCTAGGCCTACTTACAAAGATATAATCAAGCTTTCCCACCTAGCCCCACCTGAGGCCTATTCAATGGGTGGGGAAGATCTTCAATCACATTAATACTACACTTACTTCAGACCCTGCCATCTTGGCTCCTGGAATTCCTAGAAAAACTACTTTTAAGTAATAAAGAAGCAACAGTACCTCTATACTCTGCCCTAGTCATCTTGGGAAATCTCATATATATAAATAATTCTGAATGCTATAGCATAAAAGGACATTAATAAGCAAATGAGCATCCAGAAGAGTGCAAATTGGATGTCAAAGGACCTTGATTTCATAAGGATTGGTTGAAGGATCCTCAAAGTCCAACTGGAGAAGAGATGACTTAGGGGAAACATGAGAATAGTCTTCAAGTGTTTGAAAGGCTGTTATGTGGAAGAGGGATTAAATTTGTTGTTTGTCCTGGAAGACAAAACCAGGATCAATGGTTCAAGGAGTAAAGAAGCAAATTTAACTACAATGTCAAGAAAAAAACAAAAACAAAATCTTCCAACAATTAGCCTTATCAAAAGAGGAATGGGCAGTCTTAAGTAGTCATGTCAAGAGGTTTCTTATCACTGAAGAACTGGTTGAGTAATTGTCAGGCGTGTTAAAATGGAGATTCCTTTCAAGCAGATATTGGAGTAGGAAGATGCCATGGTCTCTTCTTGTACTTCTGTGTGACCTTTGGCAAACCACTTAATCTCTTCAGTCCTCAATTTCTTCATCTGATGTTGATACTTAGCAGATAATTGAAGAGTCATCTCCATGGTCACATTGATCATGTAGTATTCTAGAAAAGGGGAAAAATATTCCTTTTCACAACGTTATTATTATTAAGAAGCACCATGTCATCACAGATATACCACTTAGGTTGGAGTCAGGAAGGCCTGGGTTCAAATCCTGTCTCTGCTGCGAGACCATAAGAGCAGTACTGCATTGGAGAGCACAGAGACGTGAGTCCGTTCAGCAGGAAGGGAATGCTTCAAGATACCTTTCTCGAAGTGGGGTACTTATACTTTTGTTGTGGGTCCCTTCCCTGCAGCAGGATGATTTACAGCATAGCTATCACATGTCTGCTCTCTTTCCCTCAGCTCAACTGTCATAACTGCTCTCTCCAACCTTTCCCTTTTTCAACAACAGTATTGGAAGTGCTTTGTAAAAAGGTAACTAGTGACATATTTTTTTATTATTATAAACTTGATAGACATCAACAAGCAGAGACATTTCTTATACATAGGACAAAAATAGAAGATTGCATACCAAACTGTGAATCTACCATCTGTCACGCATATGTTTTAAAGTATGTATCAACTTTAACATGACAGTACTACACTAGTCTTTTTGTCTGTGTTGCCTTCTGAGTGGTCTTCTGGTCAACAAATCCAAAAGCCTTTATTTCCACACTTATTTTACTTTTAAAGCCTCATTTCACCCTCAGTCTTCTTGATCTCTGTGCTATTTGGGGGGGGAGGGCAAATGATGATCCTCATTCCTTTTAGAAACTCTGTATGCCCATGACGTCCACGTACCACTTTAGCTCTTGTAGATGTATGATTAATATGTTACTCCAGTTAGATACTGAGGAGGCTAACAGCTAGTGTCATCATTTATATACGATGCCAATCAGATGCTGTGTAGTTGTATAGCAATAACTTGCTTGTTTCCCCTTCTCCAATCTATTTTGCACTCTGCTACTAGGTTATTTTTCCTAAACCACCAATTTTCTGGTGGTACCTTCTCAAACACTTTGACATCTCTTCGTTTGTTTATAGAATAGTGTCTAACCTTCTCAGAATAAGGGAAGATAATACTAAAGAAAATGTTTGAGCTAAGACTGTGGAAGGCTTTGTTGCACAGCTGAGTATGAACTTGAAACTACAGTGGGGAGTCATTGAAGGTTTTTGACCTGGGGAATTTCATAATCAAAATTTTAATTTGGGGAGATTTTTCTACTATTGCTGAGCATAATGGACTGAAATGAGAAAGGCCTAGGGTTAGGAAATTGAATTTAGGAATATTCTGTAATAATCCCTATTTCACATGATAATGATAAAAATTCACATTAAAGGTTTGTAAAATATATTCCTCACAATAACCCTGTGATGTGGTTATCAAAAATATTGTTTTCCCTATCTGCCTTTTGGATTATGCTAAGTTTTCTTTAAAAATAATTGCAATAGTTTTTGAGAATTATTAGCTAATGGCACTAAAGGTCAGGCTATCAACATAACTTCTGTGTGCCCTAAGCACAAAAACCAACCCACGAGGGGCCAAGGGTTTGTTTTTCTTCACACTTCTGAAAAGAAATTCAACATGGCAAACACCAAGAACACAAAGGCAGGCATCTAATAAAATGTTTCACGTGAAATTTGAATAGAGTTCTTTGGATGCTAAGTCCCATGTTCTGTCTACTATTCTATGAGGTCTGTCAAAATGATAAGTACTTATATTAAGGTGGTACTATTGGCAATGGAAAGGAAGGAACAGATTCAAATCACGTATCAATAAGTGCTTAAATGACTTTTAGTCTATAGTAGAGAGTTGAAGAAAGGGGATACTAATAAAGACTGAAATAATCAGGAAAAGCTTATAAAAGAGATGATATTTGAATTTGTAAAAAGGTGTAGGATTTAGCAGAGGAGTGAAGTGAAGTGCTAAATCTTAATGAAGGCCTAGAGAGAGATATGAGTATGGCATGAATATGTGATCATGAGGAAACCAAACCAGGAGTATGAGAGTGTAGGATGGGTCTCATGAGTTATGTGGAATAATTCTGCAAGGTAAAATATAGCAGGATATTGATGAATCTTGAAATTCATACAAAGGATATACACACATATACATATGTATATATAAATATGCATATATACATACATATATAATTTCACAAGATATGGTGAGGGAAAGTAAAATTTAAATAAAATGAATGTCACTTGGACAGTGATATTTATTGCTATGGAGTAGGATTGAAGTCAAGAGCCTACAACAGTAATAGGAAATCATGAAGACCTGGACTAGGAATATACATATACATATATACATACACACGTACAAAAACACATATGCATATTTACATATTGTAATGGCAAGCAAAGTGAGACTTTTTGCTTTTTTTTGTTTTGGAGCTCTTCTCAGCCCTAAAGCAATCAAGTGCCTTTGATTGAGTCTTGCCTTTGCTTAAATAAATAGTCTTTGATTGAATCAAGAGTCCTTTATTAGAAACAGTATATATTCTCTGAGATTAGCATTTTGCTTTGGGGTTTACTCACTGGAAGAGTATTCCTGTGATTTGGCCAGACAAGACTCTTAGCAGCTGTTAAGGAGCCCCCCAGCTTTGAAAACCCAGAAGTTGGTTCTTCTCTCTCTGGTAACTATTTATGTATTGCTATGGTCATACAGTTAGAAGCCTGTCTGTTGATTTGTGTTATTTTCTCTGTTTGTAATTTCTGTTTGTGTTTTCTCTGAAGTTCGGGGTACTGACTTTTCCCCCTGAACTAAATGAATGATATACGTATGTTTAATTACAGTAAGATTGTTAACCCCTTAAAGTTGCTTTCCTTAGAAAAGCACATCAAAGATCTCGTGCTAGCAGCCATCCTGTGTGCTGATGTTATTGACCTTACACTTACACAGCAGCTGCAAGCAACATTGTTGTTACAAGACGGCATAGTTGGCAGGATCTGCAAATTAAAAGGAAAGTATAGGGTTTGGGGGCACTGGGATAGTGGTTGGATGTTTCCCAGTTATTAGGTTGCTCTTTATACTTGTGGTGTCTATGGTTCTGTGTAGCCCCAGAAGCATCAGTGGCTTGAAGGAAAACAGGCAAGTAGCAGTGATGGAAGCAGTTTCCCAGGTGCCTAGAGCAGGGCCCTTGGGAGATACCCTCTCCTTCCCCCATCCTATTCTACTAGCACTCCAGAGGAGACAGGCCAGAGCAGTGGCTTTGTGAGGAAATCAAGCAGAGGCTTGGGGTAGCTTGGGATGGCCAGAGCTAGGGCTCGAGTGGATTAGCACAGCTCTGGACTACACTGGAGGGGTAGATGCCCTGAAAGGGTATTGTATTCAGAAGCCAGACCAGAGCAGAGAGATCTTGGAATGATGCCCTGCAGCAATAGTGGAGAGCTGCCTTCATACCAACCCATCAGGAGCAGAAAACTGCCTAGGAGCTGACATTTGTGAGGAGAGAGCAAAAGCAGAGAGCTGCTTGCATCAGGACTCAGGCAGAAGCCAGGAGCAGCTGGTTCCTGTGGGAGGAGGAGAAACCTCAGAGCTCAGAATTCAGCCCTGGGACAAGATAAAAACTTTGCAGCAAGGCACTATCTATGGACCTAGCATCAATCAAATTCTGGATGCCAGCTTGCTAAAGAACTGACCTCTTGAATAAGACTCTTGACCTCTTGGGACAGGGACAGCTCTACATCCAATTTCAGCAGGAGTAAGCTACAGAGGACAAGACTTTTGCCCCTTACCGCAAGGTTTTGAGCCCCATTTGTTCAAAGGGGGATTATGACATTGTTCTGTATACCTATTTTGTGTCATCCCTATTATACTGTTATACTGTTATGGTGTTATTGACACCAGTTACACTGAAATTTCCATTGACCTATGTAATGGATAAACAAAATCTAGGGGCCAAAGAGTGAGCCATGTGGCCACTTTGTTAATCAGCTGCTATATTATGTAGGTTGTAAATGTGAAGCTCATGATATGTTTATTTTGGGGGGATTTTGTTGTACTTAAGAAATGTTAGTACCAATTCAGATACAAGTTGCCTATGTAATGGCCATGAAAGATCTTGGGGCAGAATGTAATGTTAATGTAATTAAAGATCTTCCCCACCTATTAATCCCATTAATAGGTCTCAGGTGGAGGTAGTTAAGGGAAGATTGATTAGGAAAGGCTTATTTGTGGTAAGGCCCACACCCTTTTGCTAATTAGGTCAGAAAAGGTGGTACAGCCTTGGGCCCTAAAAAGGATATATATACTCTGAGGGTAGCTCTCAGCACTACAAGGTCTCTCAGAACTTCAAGCTCTCAGAACTGCTGGAAGAGAGGATGCAGGCAAGCAAGCAGACAACTAGGATTTGTGAGTAAGTGTTTATGGGAAAGTGCCAGCAGAGGGGAAGGTTACAGGATGGCTTGGCTCCCTGCTGGGATATTGTGTTTTAATTTCCTTGCTGTTATAATAAAATGGACTTCCTGGTTTTGGGATACAATTGCTGCTATGTTGAATTGGAGTTATTGTTTTGGGGATTTGATCCTCTGGTGTCTGAATAAATGTTTCACTTCTTCTGCCTTCTATACGGGGAGTCTCATATTCTGTGGTACAGAACTATACAGGCATATTCATGTTCACTATCAATATTGTGACGCTTGTCTTACAGATACATTCATATGTATATACTTTATGTAAAGAAGGGTAGAGTCCATCTTGTCCAAACCAATCATTTTACAGATGAAAAAATGGAGTCCTAGGAAGGTTGCTTACTGCCACATACAAAGAAAAGTATGATCTGAATCTAGATCCTATGACTCCAGAGTCTGTGGCCTTTCCATTGTAAAATGCTATAGCACTAGAGACAATATAGAGAAAGGATAGATAGGAGAGTCCTACTGTAAGCCCTGCACCTAAGCAGGTTGGAGCTTGTATAGTTTCTCATCTCTAGGACAAGCATGTTTCTGCTACCAAATACAGGCCAAAAAACAAAAGCTGATTGGTTTATTAGCCTTCAGTCAAGGTTGTTTTGTCATTTGATATCCCCTTTATCTGGAGAATAAGACATAACTGCTTCTCCCAATGGTCGTGACTGTACATGCATATTAGAGTTAAAAGCATTCCTAAAGTAATGCAGTCTATTTATTGCCAAAATATTAGACTAATTTATATTCATTTATACAGAAAGTAGGACACACTTGACAGCTATTAATCCATACAGTAATTAGCATTAGCTTTGCAAGCTGCAGATAATATAAAAAGCTTATGCTGTGATATAAAATTTTTCAATGGATCATAATTAGCACACAACCTCAGTTTCTGATTATTCATTTTTATTTGATTGTTTTAGAGGTTGTGGCTAATTATTGTAAATGAATATAAATTATTGATATTGTATGTGAAGGGGCTGAGGAAAGAATGATAATTTTGGCATTGTTATTTTTCTCTTATATTTTAGTTAACATTTTAAAAACGAGGCCATTGTTATTGTAATTTCCTCCCTTTTAGATTAAAGGATAAAATGCAATATCTTTGGCTACTTTTTCGGAATTTTGAAAAAAACAATATCTTTTCTGGTATATTGAATATTGCTTTAAATTCTGTATTTAATAAACCTTAAATTTTGGGGAATGTCCTTATGATATCATTATTTGCTAACTGTTGTGCACTAACCATAAAAAGCCTAAGAAATATTATTGTTTAATGTTTTCTCAATTATAGTCAAATTGTAACATTTTTGGTTATTCACTAAAGGACAAAGAAAATAGGTTTAAATCTTGAGGGGACCTTAGAGGTCATTTAGTATGACCACTTCATTTTACAGATGAAGAAACTGAGACCTGAAGAGGTAAAGTGACATCATTGAGGTCATGCAGCTTATATATGACAGAGCAAAATTTTAAACTTAGTTCTTCTGTATCTAAAACCAGCAGTCATTCTACTGTACCACACTGCTTCTCCTATTGAATCAGCATGGTAGGGTAGAATGGGAAATGACTCTGGAATTAGAGGATATGAATTCAAATCCTGTCCCTGATACTCCCCTTGTGACCTCAGTTTCCTTACTAAAAATGACGGTGTTGTATTAGATTGCTTCTGAAATCCCTTGCTGCTCTAGATCTATGATCATGTGATGTAATTATTATGGTTAAATAATACTAAAAGCATACATAAATTCATAGTATTGTTTTTATGCACATTTATCTATTAGTTCCTATATTTAGACAGGCAGGTGGAGAGACAGGTATTTCCTAGATTCAAGGACAACTCAACTTTAGCTGAATATTAGCAATATTTAAAATTAGAGTTTCTGGAACTTACAAAATGGTAATATCTTGTTTTTGCAAAAAGGGCCTACAAAACGCCATACCTCAGGTTCATTATATCTGTTGATAAGAGCATAATGTTAATGATTCAGGGTGTCAGGTTCAATTCCACTGTGGATAAATTAACTTCAGCCTGTTCCATAGGCACAAATAGTATTCACATTCTCAGTCCAACATTTAAGAAAGAAATGAACAAGTGATCATGTCATTGGTCAGAAATTAGGCTCATGAAGGAACTCTGAAAGAATAAAATTACAAAAAATAGATAATCTGTATTATGTGAAATCGGATAGCTTTTCCATAAACAACATTAATCTAATGAGATTAAGAAGGAAAAGAGGTTGACTAGGGAATTTTTTGGGGGGGGTAGATTCATGACTTTTATTACTTTCAATGTTTTTTTTAGTTCTATAATATGTAATTCTTTGGTAATACACTTGATGTCAGTGAATAAACAAATTAACTTACTTAGTATTTTAATTTTTTTCCTGTATGGGCTCAACCTATCAATTGGTTGACTCTTGCAGCTCTATGAAAATTCAATGCAATAAATGAATGAGTGAAATGAAATGCGTGTGTCTGTGTGAGTGCAGATTAGTAAGCCCTCCTTTAGTCACCCGATAAGCACCAAGGTAAAGGTTACTTGTTCATGCATGTCAACTCTTCACATTCTTTTCCTTAATAGTTAGGTCTCTATTTCTATAAAGAATGTTTTCTAGTTGAATTAAAATATTTTGCAATTCCCACAAGTGTCTGATTAAGTAGACCCACAATTATCTTATATATTCCATAGTTATTTTAAATGAAATTTCTCTTTCAGTCTTGCCTGCTGAGTTATGCTTGTTACACACAGAAAATTTAATGTTTTATGTGACTTTAGGACCTACAACTTTGTTGAAGTTATTAATTTTTAATTTTTTTGAACTGAATCACAAATTCTTGAAGTAAATCATTGTGTAAGCTGCAAAAAGCAATGGACTTATTTGGTAGTTGCCAGTGCTTATTCCCTCAATTAATTTTTCTTGTTTTCTTGTTATTTCTAGCTACCGTTTTTAGCATTATATAAAATAATAGAGGTGATATTAGATACGTTGGCTTTTCCTACCCAGTATTTTATTGGAAAGGTTTATTTCATCCCCTTAAAATATAATGCTGATCTTTGGATTTCCACAGATTCTTTACACAAATGGTTCTTCTGTGGTGTCAAAATATAAGTTTTTTTTTCTATACTTATTGATATAATCACATGATTTTTGTTGCCTTATTATTACTATGGTCTATGATATTGATAGTTTTCCTAAAATTTAACTAATCATTCATTATTGCTATAAATCCCATGCAGTTATGGAGTGCAATTTCTGATTTTATTGTCCCTGATTGACAGAGTATTACCATATTTGTCCCATAAAAGGAATTTGGTATGAACTCTTCTGTTTATTATTATTATTATCATTATTTTGAATACAGCTTGTATAATATTAGAACAAATTATTCTTTGATAGAATTCATTTGTAAATCCATATGGAGCCAGTTTTTGTTTCCTTTTGCTCTTTTCATTTCCCCCACTGAAACTGAGTTTATTTAAAATATCTATTGTTCTATTAATCTGGATGTTTCATATTTTTGGTAAATATCCATTTTTAATGGTTAGTTTTATTAATTTATATTGAGCAAAATAATTTCTAATGATTTCTTTTGGTTCTAGAATTTTTTTTTTTTTTTTAACGAGAACCGATCACAGTTTATTCAGCCCACGGGCTGCATTCTTTCAGTTCGGAAGCCAGTCATTCTGCCCACTGGGTCTCTGTCTCTCTCTTTTTTCTCCACACACTTAATCTAACATAAGCTTGGGGAAATCGAAAAGAACTTGCAACCGTGCACACAATCTGTGGTCATGTACAAAACATGATCAAAGGCGCTACTCTGGGTTTTCATTAGAAGATGAGGTATGTGTATGCTCACTTCCCCATCAATGTTGTTATTCAAGAGAATGGCTCACTTGTTGAAATTAGAAATTTCTTGGGTGAAAAATATATCCGAAGAGTGCACATGAGACCAGGTGTTGCTTGTGCTGTTTCTGAAGCCCAAAATGATGAGTTAATTCTTGAAGGAAATGATATTGAACTTGTTTCAAACTCAGCTACCCTGATCCAACAGGCCACAACAGTCAAAAACAAGGATATCAGAAAATTTTTGGATGGCATCTATGTTTCTAAAAAGGACACAGTGCAACAAGCTGATGAATAAATTGGAAAAGATGCCAAAGGCCGTGTCCTGAGGAGTCAACACTTATTCAGATGTCAAAATAAAAATACTTTTTGTCAACAAAAAAAATTACAGCTCAATGTCCTCAAAGGAGGTAGGCTTAACATTTTCATTTTGATACTGTTATTTGGGTTTTACATTTTCTTTTTTTTTAAATCAGAGTAGCTAAATGATTTATCTATTTAACACTTTTTCTTCAAAAATTATTTCTAGTTTAGTTTTTTAATTGAAAGAGATTTTTTTTTTGTTTTAAATTTCCTGGGCACCTATTTGATTTTCAAATATCGTTTTTGGAGTTTAGCTTTTTTTCCTTTTTTATTCCCCAACTCATTTATTTTTCTCTGTTCTTCTGATAAATATGTTTAGAGATAAATACTTTCTCCTTTTATTCCATATAATTTCATTGCATTGTGGTTAATAAAAATGTTTATTATTTCTATTTTTCTATTTGTGAAGTTTTTATGCCCTAATATATTGTCAACTTTTATAAAACAGCCATACACAGCTGAGAAATATAGGTACTCCTATCTCCATCACATAATTGACAGATGTATATCATAAATACATTTTCTAAAACTGTCTTCAGACCCTTAGCTTCTTTTTTGTCTACATTTGTCAAAGGATTAAAGGGGTACATTGAGATCATCCACTGTTGCAATTATACTACTTCTCTCCAAAACATTTAACTTTTTCCCTAAGTATTTAGCTGTGAAATAATTCATTGAATACATGATTTAAACTGATACTAATTATTGCCTATGACATCCATATAGTATCGTTTCTTTTTTTTCTTTTTTAATGAAGTCATTTTCTTGCTGCATTGCTTGTGATCATGATTGCTACTTTTGCCTTTTTCATTTCAGCTTAAACATAGAACATTTCATTTCAGACGCTGATTTTAACTCTATGGATCTTCGTTTTTCAAGTACATTTCTTTAAAACAACATATCATTGGATTTTTCTTTCTAATCCATTCTGTGATCCTCTTTCATTTTATGAGTGAGTTCCTCCCATTCACAGCTGTAGTTATTTATTATGTATTTGCCTCTGTTCTATTCTCTTATAATTTTCCTTTCCTTGATTCTCATCCCTTATTTATAAAATAGAAGGGGAAGATGAGTGGAAGGAATGTGCTCAGCTTAAATGCTCTATGCTTGATGCAATATGGTTCTGCTTCTCTTCTCTTTCCTTCAAGCAGAGCTTAATTACAATTCCTTTTCCTTTATTTCCTTTTAAACCTCTCTTTGGGATCTTCCCTCAGTGGTAAGAGTTTGCTTTAATTGTAACTAATGTCTCCCCAAATCTATACTTTTGCATATTCTCCCCTCTCCATTTTCTTTCTTATTTTCCTGCTAAGTGAAATACATTTCAGCACCTAAAGGTGTTGGAGCCTGTCTGCTGATTTGTGTTATTTCGCTCTGTTTATATAATTTCTGTTTATGTTTTCTCTGATGTTCAGGGTGCTGATTTTTCCCCTTGAACTAAGTGAATGATACATGTATTTTTATATAAAGTAAGATTGTTAACCCCTTAAAGTTGTTTTCCTTAGAAAATCAGATCAAAGAACCTGTGCTAGTAGACCTCCTGTGTGCTGGTGTTATTGGCCTTATACAGCCACAGTAGCAACAAGTAGCACTGTGGTTACAAAAGGTATGTACCTATTTTTCCTTTACTTGACCAGTTAAGACAAAAATGAGTTTCAAATGTTTCCTACTTTCCTCACAACTTCCTCCTTGTTTGTATAGTCTTCTACATGTGCTTCATGATTGTGTGAGATAATTTCCTCCCCTACTTTTGTTAGTTTATTCTGTCCTCCCTTTTCTTAACTCTATTAATATTATTAAAGCATGATAAATCCATTCCCAGGCCCTCTGCTTTATTTAAGTCTTTTGATGAGCCCTGATGACTGGGATTTTTGAGGGGATACTTGTACCATTCTCACTCTTACTAGAATATATTTGCTTCATCTTTATTTTACTTCTTGTGATTACTCACAACTTAGCTTTTTATGTTTTTCCTGGTTCCTGTGTTTATAGTTCAAATTTTTTTGGTCATAAGCCAGATTGCTTTGAAGTCATCCATTTAGTTAGTGAGTCATTCAGCTGTAATAGCATGTACAAATTTTTCTGTGTAAGTTATTTTTGGGTGTAAGTGGATATTGTTTGATTTCGGAATATTATATCTTTGTTAGAGTAGTTGTTGGGATGAGAATGAATTATTGATTGTAGTGTAGAAGCTGCTTACTACAGCAGCAGTATGAATGGTCTCCCTTGCACAGCACTCCCTCACTCAAATTAAAGTCAACTGCAAGTCATGTCATCATTTCCCTGATGTCATGGTCCTCTTTGAAAAAGAAGGACAAACACAACCTGTGAGTAGATGGAGCTGCCTGAAAGGGGACCAGCTAGTTGAGTAACTCAGCTCATCCTCTCCCTCTCCCTCTCTCTCTCCCTCTCCCTGTCCCTTTCCCTCTCCCTCTCCCTCTCTCTCTCTCCCTTTCCCTCTACCTCTGCCTCTCCTTCTCCTTCCCCTCTCCAAAAGAGGGTAAATTTTGATGGCCAGAAGCTGCCCACTTAACTTGCGGTTTACTGGCTAGATATCTTTCTTTCTTTCTCTTTTCTTCCTTTCTTCCCTTTCTTCCTTTCTACCTTTTCTTCCCTTCTTTTCTTTCCTTCCTTCCTTCCTTCCTTCCTTCCTTCCTTCCTTCCTTCCTTCCTTCCTTCCTTCTTTCCTTCCTTCCTTCCTTCTTTCCTTCTTTCCTTTTTTCTTTCCTTCCTTCCTTCTTTCTTTCTTTCTCTTTCTTTCTTTTTTTCTTCCTTTCTTTCTTTCTTTCTTTCTTTCTTTCTTTCTTTCTTTCTTTCTTTCTTTCTTCCTCTCTCTCTGTCTCTCTCTCTCTCTGTCTCTCTCTCTCTCTCTCTCTCTCTCTTTTTCTTTCTTTCTAATTAAAGGGGGCATCCTTTCACTTATATCTTAAAGAAACCTATTCACTGAATGGGCATTACCTCATTCTAAGCGAGTACATGAAAAGGCCTAAGTCTAAAAGGGCTGGAGTCTCCTATTGCACCCTGGGTCATTTCCAGTCATCCTGATGAATATCAGGTCACTGGATGCAGATGGCTCTGGAGGAGAAAGTGAGGCTGGTTACCTTGTACAGCCCTCCCTCACTCAAATCAAAGTCATCTGTAAGTCATGTCATCATTTCCCTGATGTCATGGTCCTCTTTGAAAACAAAGAATGAACACAACAATAGTGCTATGTTAATCTATGTTACAAGTGTGATTTTTTTGGTAAACATATTTTTGGATTCTGCTATTTCATTCTGCTATCTTCTTCTATATTATTAGTGTGTCATGACATTCCTGTTTACTATTTTGGTTATTAATTGTGTATTTCCTTCTAACCTATCCTCTTGTAGCTTTTTTGCTCTCTTTCTTCCCCCTCTTCATTATAAATTGTAATACAATTGGTAAAAAGAGGGAGTTTGGCTAACATTTTTGATCTATAAAAAAGCAATCTTTTTCTGCTTTTTTTGTCCCTCTTTTCTTCCCCTTTTCCTATACCTCATTGCAGTCTTACTCTATTCTTTTTTCCTCATTCAATACTCATGTCATGTTTCCTCCTCCATGACAGGGTTTTTTTTTTCTTATGTATATTCATTATCTACCATGATCTCCCCTGTGTATCTCTTCTTCCCTTCTGGTGTTCCTGTTCCCTCCTATTCCCTTTGTGAGTTTATTGTGTTTGTATATTATAACCTTTATGAGTGTATATGTATGTAATTTATTCCAACCCTCCTTTTTCTAGCTTAGAAGAAAATACTTCATATTCATGTTTCCATTACCTTTTCCTCCAAGTTTAAATACTCTTCATTTTATCTACCTGTATTATATGAGGTACTGATTTATCTCTATTTCTGCCTCCTTTACTTCCTAGCATATATTTCTTACAATTTCTTTTATTTTAGAAAAAAGCTTTTAATTTCATTTTAATATTTTAAATTATCCCAATGAGTCATTGTTTTCTTTTTGGCCTATTATAATTTTCAGTGAATTTAATTTTGGACAAGACTTCTTACCAATTGTTCTGACATGTTGTAGCAACAATCTGTTAGCAGCTGCTGTAGGGGTGTAAGACCCACCAACAACCAGCACACAGAAAGCTGCCAACACAGGTTCTTTGATCACTTTTCTAAGGAAAACAACTTTAAAGGGTTCACAATCTCAGTTTAATCAAACATACATATATCAATCACTTAGTTCAGGGGGAAAAGATCAGGCCCCTGAACTTCAAGGTGAATACAAACAAATTACAAACATCAATAGGCAGATCTTGTCTGATTCAAATCACAATTCATAGTTACCAGAGAAGCACAAATATCTGGGTTACAAAGCCAGGGGACAGTTATGGCTTGCCCAGTGTCTCGACATTCTTTCTATGAGTATGCCCCAAAAGTCAAATGCTGAGCTCCCCTCTATAACTTGTTCAGAGCCCTGAGGGCTCTGACCTCACCCAGGCTGGGTGTGTGAAAGTTCCCCATCCCCAGTATCATATCATATTCAAGTCAATGGCTCCTCATTGTCTTAATGCTGAGGAAATATTCCAAGAGAAAGACAGCAGAAAGGTTTCCCACCCATTGAAACAGAAGGGAGACTTGTTGGTCTTAGCATCGCAAAAGGGAAGAACAGGGAAAAAAGTCTGATGGCCTTAACAGATATCAATTCTTGTTATTTCTTCTTCCTTATTACATTTTTTATCTCTTTATTCATTTCTTCCAGGCCCTTTTCAAGTTCTATAATCAGAATATTTTTTTTCTTCATTTGACACTCTTCTTGGACAGTTGTAGGATTACTCTCTTTTCCGGCGTTTACTCCTTGGATATATCCCTGAGAGACATATTTATGGCAAAAAATGAAAAAGTGGGGAAAATAATTCAGTAAAATATCAAGTAAAAAAAACCTGATATTGTATGCAGAACTCAACCTCTGTCCTCTCCCAACTATGCAAAAAATGAGAGAGGTGTTTTTTCATGTTTCCTATTGGGTCAAGCTTGGTCATTACAACTTCGAAGCATTAATTTTTTTTCATTTATAGTGTTGTAGTGATTGCTAATATTTTGATGGTTCTACTTAGTTTAGTGTTATGAATTAATATAAGTATTCCCATACTATCCTGTATGAATCATATTCGTATTCTTCCAACACAGATATTTTCCCTTGAATTTATATATTGTTCTCATTCATAGCTATTTTCCTATTTGATGAGTATCTAGGTTTTCCCCTGAATCTTTGCACTGTCTATTGCTAGAATCTCTGGCCAAAAGGATACAGATATTTTCATCACTTTTTAACATAATTCCAAATTATACCCCCAAATGGCTGAACCAATTCACAACACCATAAAAACAGCATTAATTAGCATGTTCATCTTTCCATAACTGCCAACAGGGAACGTTGCCATCTTTTGTTATTTTGTCCATTTTATGAGTGTGGGGTGGGACCTTAGAGTTGTTATGACTTGCATTCCTTGTATTATCAATTGTTTGTAACATTTTTTGAATGACCAGTTTTCTTACTATTACGTTGGACTGAACATATATTTAAGAAAATATACTATGAATGATAAAATTCAACAATGCCATGTAAATCACTCTTTTTGTTGCTCTTTGTACATTAAAATATTAATAGGATCATGTTTTCAATTATTAATAAAAATATAGAGACATTGTCTCAATATTAAAAAATACGCTTGTGAAAATGCATAACCCTTACTATGTAGCAGTGTTATCTTTAAATCTGAAGTACAACACTTTTAATTTTTTTCACTTGTGAAGTCTAACCTAAAGAGTAATTAACAAATCTAACAAAAACAACACTTTCTCTCTTGAACCTAACTTACTAAATGAAAGGAAGTAATATCCTATGAGAAGCACATTAAAATGATGAACATAGGCAATGTTTATATAACATAACTTTAAAACTCATTAAAATATACTAATAGATTCATGATAGTAATTATATAAGGAAGATACCACAGATAACATAATTTCATTGGTGAGGAAACTGAACCTCAAAGAATTTTTGGTGACTTGCTCATCATTGCTTCACAATTAAAGTCATGGTATAAACCAAGCTTGCATCCGATTCTGTCTGGCATCCTTTTTAAGGCTTATTTTGAGTTGATAAATGTCTTGACACATCAGTTAAACACCTCCTTCACACCAAGAAAAGAAAAGAAACACCTAAATTAAATCTCCAATCATGTACAATTCAAAACAGCATGAATAGTTACTCTTAAGTGGTTTAATGTGTTTTTTAATGATGGCAACATATTTTGTTTAGTTTACTTTTTTCTTTTTTTTTTGCATCCTCATAGTTATCCCAAGTATCCCTTCATTTTACTGTCTCAGAGAGAGAGATCCCATATAACACATATTTTTTTTTAAAAAAAGAAAATGAAATCATAAAGATTCATAGCTAGTAAAAGTCTGAAAACATGTTCATCGTATAACTCCTGTTGACCTCTCACCTCCATGAAAGAGTGGTTTGGTGTGTCCTCACATGTCTCTTCATCTGAGTACTTCTTGGTTTCTATAATTTTATTGCATTAAATTTTTATTATTTGGTTTGTAGTTTTCCTTGCCATTTAGATTAATGTAATTCATACACTATTTACATTGTAGTTATTCCTATACTATCTATAGATAATTAGCATAACATTAGACACCCATCTATTCTGTCTTTCTATCCATTTCTCTCTCTCTCTCTCTCTCTCTCTCTCTCTCTCTCTCTCTCTCTCTCTCTCTCTTTCTCTTTCTCTCTCACTCTCTCAGATACCAAATCCTTGAAGAAATTTGATGCAATGGATTTTCTTTACCCATTTGACTACTTCCCTTCTTATCCTTGGTGCATTAATTTTGCCTATGAAAAAAGCTCTTAAATTTCAAGTAATCAGAGTTCTCTGTTTTATTTTTTTTTTGTAATTGCCTCTATCTCTTATTGGATAAGAAAACATCTTCTAACCATAGCTATGAGAAATAATTTGATTGGCATAGCATTAGATATGTAAATCAATTCTGATAATATTGTCAATATTATTATATTGGCATGGTCTACCTATGAAGGCAATGAATATTCCTTCAGCTATTTAAGCTGCTCCCTGTCTTTAAGGAATAGTTTTAATTGAATTTGAACAAGTCTTTTGTGTGGTTTGGTACCTTGATCCTCAGATATTTTATGCATGTTGTCACATTTTGAATGAGATTTCCCTTCCTATGATTGCTTTTTGTATTTTGTTATTATAATATTGAAGTTCTGTTGATTTTTGAGGATTTATTTTGTAGCCTGTAAATTTGCTGAAGCTATTAATTGTTTTACTTAGTATTTTTCCTGATTGCACAGGATTTTCCAAGTGTTGCATAATATTGTCAGTAAATAAGAATACTTTTATCTCCTCTTTAATTGTCTTCCTAACTTTTAAAGATATATGTGTATATATATATATATATACACATATATGTGTTTATTTCTATTCAGTTCATTAATCCTATCTCTTTTCGTCAATGTATGTTTATAGATATGTGATTTATTTTTCTTTTCACAACTGCTTAAGTAGGTCACAGAAATTTTGGTATATTATTTCATCTTTATAAATTTCTTTTACATAAAGTTAATAATTATTCCTATGATTTGCTCTTTTACCTACTCATTATTCATGATTTCATTGTTAAGTCTCCATTTTGGTCTTTAGCTTTTGTTTGTAGACCCTGAACCAATTTTTATTGCCTTGTGGTCTGTAAAGAATACATTAATTATCTCTGCCTTTTTACATTTGTTTACAATATATCTGTATCCTTGTACAAGGTCAATTTTTATAGAAGTTCCATGTGGTACTGAGCTACATGTATGTTCTTTTATAGTTTCATTTAGGTGATACCATAAGTCTTTTCGACTCTAGTTTCTACAAAAATATTTAACTTCATAATTTACCTTTTATTTTCTCTGCAAATTATCTATAACTAAGAAAGGAATACTGAAGTCTTCTGTCATTGTTTTGTTACTGTCTATATCTCCTTTTACTTCAACTAATGTTTTATGTATGAATTTGGATGATAAGTCATTTGGAAACATAGGCTTATAACTACTGTTTTGTTGTCTGTGGTTTCTTTCAGCATAATGAATGTTTCCTTGTTTATACTATTTATTTTCTGGGTGATTTTTTTGGTTTTGTTTGTCAGATAACATGATTGCAAGTCCTGTTATTTTGATTCACTTAATGCATAATAAATTTTTGATCAGTTTTATTTTGTCTACCTCTGTTTTTTAATGTGTTTCTTATAAGCAATAAATTGTAGGGTTTTGTTTTTATCCAATTTATCACTGTTTTATTTTATTTGATATTTTATACTATTCAGTATATTTTTATTATAAAAGCTAGATTTATATTTTTCAACTTCTTTAATATTTTTCAAGTTATGATTTTTGCCTTCTGCTGTAAACACAGTACTTTGTTCCTTCAGTACCTTAATGTTTTTGAAGGTGACTGTTTTCCTACTGTTCCCTTCCTCTCTTCCCTGATCCCCTACTCTCAATTGCTACCCCTTTCCCTTTAGATTTTTGCTTATTAATTCCTTTTTTTCTCTCCTGCTTTTATCTGGTAATACAATTCTCCCTCCCCATCCTCCTTTCCCTTTCAATTAATCAAGTAGATTCTCCCTTCCTCCTTTCCTTTCAACTAGTCCTGTTCATTATTAGTTTTTTTTTATTTCATTGTTTGTACTTTCCAAAAAGGATTTCTCTATTTATTACCAGTGTTCTTTTTCTGTCTTCTCTAGCCCTCGTTCCCTAATTCATGACTCATATAATTATCAAGTTGCTCTCTATTTTCAAGCAATCAAAACTTTTAAAGTATCCCTTCTATCCCTGACAATTTTCCCCCATTACTAGGAAGGGGCATCACATATTCCTCTTTATTACCTTGTTTCCCTCCTCCCTTTCACATACACTCCCATGTTGTAATGCAGTTCAACAACAGCAACAACAAGCCATTGGTTCACCTGTAGGCAGGGTTTTGACAAATTCTGTTTACAATGGCATAGGTCCATATTTTCACCATTACCTCTACAATACTTCTCCCTTCACCTCCAAGTCTCTCACTGGTCACTCTACTGTTACTCTACTGCTGTTGCTTCCCTTGGCTGCTTCTTTTTTTCATGCTTCCTGTATTTTTCACTGTTTGATATTTTTAAGAAGCAAATAATCTCTTCAGTTAATAATTTTCTTTTCTAAAAAAATTAATCACCTCTTTGTTATTGGACATCCAATTTTTTTTTCATTTATGGTTAAGCTCAGATTTTCTGGGTAGTTCAGCCTGGGACATATCTTGAATTTCATCTCTTTTTGGAACACATTATTCAATTCTTACCTATATTTTCTGGTAGGTACAGAATAGCCTTGTATTATATGTATTTCCTTTCCTTTGTACTTGAAAGTCTTTCTCATAATCACTTGCAGAGATAATTATTTCTGAAATGAGTTGTTAAACTTAGAATTTCCAGCTTTTTGTTGTCATTCTTGGTGGTTTTGGAGGGTTTCTTTTACTGATTCTTTTAATTGGTATTTCATTTTCTATGTTCAGAAGTTCTGGACAATTCTTGTCTATTATTTCTTTTATTATGGTGTTAAAGTTTTTTCATCTTGTCATGTTCTCAAAAACTTTCTGAGAAGGTTGTCTTTTCACATATGAAACTATGTTTTGCTTGCATAATGAACCTATTTCCTTTTGCTGTTATTGTTTTTTGCTCTTCTTCTTTTAGATAGTTCTTCACTTCTGTATATTTGCATTCTTACTCTATTGTTCTCTAGTTTGTTTCTTTGGTGAGACTTGACATCTCAGATTCCAGTTTTTTTTTTCTATTCTTTCCATTACTTTGTTGTGTAGGCCATAATTTCTGCTCTCATAACTCTCAATTCTCTTTTGAACCACTTAGGAATATCAAGCTGTGGTTTCATATTCTCCTTACATTCCACTGGTTCCTCTGTCTCATCCAGTGTTGGATCATTTTCCTTTGTTTTGCAGTTTCTATTCATAGAAGTCTGAATTTGTTACTACATATAGAGGACATTTTTCTTTCTGTTTTTAATGATTTCCTTGTTGATTTATCTGTCTATATTTAAAGGCTTTGAGCTTTATTCTTTCTGGGATCTTTGATAATTTCAGTCTTTCTCCCCCTCCCCCTTCCCTGCTGTTACATTCCCCCTATGACTTACTTTCTGAGTCTCTCTGACTTGTTCCCTCTAAAGGTAGTTTCCTTGAGGCTGCATTTCAGAGTCTCAGTCTCCTCCCATGCTGGGCAATTTATGGTACATCAGCCTAGGTCTCCACCTGAAGTGACTTTTGGGTAGATATAACCAGCCCCAGCTTTGTGCTAAGAATTTACCTTCTGGCTTAGTAGAGTGCCACATAATGCCAATGAACACACTGTGTCCTCTCCTGGTGTCCTGTTCTGCTCACTCTGTTTCTTAGTTTTTTGACCTACTTATAGACAGTTCAGATATCTGCCATGCTGGCTCTATCAGGTTGAAGAATTTAGTGTTATGCTCTATTTTAATCCCAGACATGTGTTCTTCCCATTTCCTTCCACTCCTGGCTCTCCTGCAGAGATCTTCTGCAGCACAGAATGCTGTCCACTGTGGATTTGGCTATATGGATCCAACGAGCTTTTGTAATCTGAAGGGCTGCAGAGGTGTGCTGGTTATCTGTCCTGGTCCCAAGCAGTATTCCATAGTCTGAAGGCGGGACCTCCACAATGCTGAAAAGAAGGGTAGACCAGATTGAAAGTTTGGGGAGCCCTTGTGTTTCATCAAATGTACCCTCTCTGCAGATAGCATGGTGTCTGGGGTGGGGGAAGTGTGCTGAATGAGCTTAGTTTCAAAATCAGTTGATTCTACAAAATATCATACCTTTTTTCAGATTCCAGGTGTCCTAAATCATGTATACAGATGAAGTTTATTTATCTTTGGCATATAATTTCTAATTTCGAGAGGCTTCAGAGGTCTGGGTGATCAGAGTAAATTTCTAGTCCTCTATTTTTTTATAACATGACCCAGAAATCTATTATTTAATTTTAATAAATTTATACCAATGTTTTCTATTGATTTTTTCTTGGTTGTGTCTCTATGTAGATAGTTGTAGTCAGAGCTAAACAAATCTAAGGTAGGTGAACAGGACTTTGCCTTGTATTATCATAACAAATTATCTGTTCCTCATGAGTAAATTCACCCTAATTATTTCTTGTTTCTTTTTTAAAGTCTTGAGGATCCATATTATGCTACTTTCTCTGGTGACCAAAATTACTAATTACAGCCTGGTTGTAGTCCAGCACTGCACTTTCAATGACACAGCTACTTCTCTTTAACATTAAACCTTTCACTTTATAGAGACAGCAGTTAGTTAACTACCGCTTGAAGTAATACTCTCTTACTTGGGGGAAAAACAAACAACAAACGACCTATCTTTGTTTGGCTTGGAGACCTTAGGCTACAGTCTAATTAAATGGCCCCAATTATAGCAGCAATTCTTTACTTGGAATAAGAAGCTGAAATATGTATCCAGTCATTCATAAACTTTGATGTGTCACTTCCCATATTACATCAACATATGCCCAGTTATTTGCTAGCTTCGCTGAGAAAACTAAATAATTAACTAGGTGCCCGATATGCAAAAAGTAAAAGGATTAAAAAAATCTTGGACCAAATACAAGGGGTGTACCAAGTTTTTAATACAAAATCCCACATCTTCTTATTTTTAAACTATTAGCATAATGATCCTAATTATAATGCTTTTGGTTTGGATAGCACTTTTCACATACCTTTTCTAAGATGATTCTTCCAACATCTTGGTGCAAGTCCAATAAAGTCAACTTTATGGATGATGAAACTGAGGCTCAGAGAGGTTCAACGAGCTGTACAAGTTCATGTAGTTATTAAATTGCAGAACAGATACTTGTAATTACTTCTTCTAACTCCAAGTGCAGTACTCTTTCTATTATACACAAATATTTTACAGTAGACAGGCAAAATAAAGTGTAGTTAATAGATTTCTTGGGGTCCATTGTTTCAACAACTTGGCTAGCAGCTGCTATGGGGGTGAAAAACCAACACCAGTCCAACAGTGAGAATGCTGCAAGCCTAGGTTCTTTTGATCTGCTTTACTAAGGAAAGCAATGTTAAGGGGTTAACAATCTTACTTTAATCCAACATACAAATATCATTCACTCAGCTCAGGGGGAAAAGCCTGCACCCTGAGCTTCAGAGCAAATACAAACAAATTACAAACATCAACAGACAGACCTTATCTGATTCAAATCTTAATGCATAGTTACCAGAGTTCAACAAAGTACCAACATCCGGGTTCACAAGCTGGAGGGCTCTTACTACAGATGCCCAGAGTCTCCACGTCAGCACTCAGTGTATTGGCGATCAAGATGGGCTCTTAGCACTTACTCAACCAAGTGCCCTTTGTGTACTTGATTAAATTAGGAGTCTTTGATAACCTCCTTGCCTCAAGGGAAAGCCTCATTTGCATGGGCTTGAGTGACATGTTTGTGACATCAGAGGCTTTTAGAACATATGGGTTTAAGTCGAATTTTTGTGACAGTTTTAGGTCACATGGGTGAGTCGCATGTGTGACTCACCTTTGACCCTGAACAAGATACATAAAACCAGAGGTTGGCTTTCTTTTTTTGGAGCTCTGAGCCATAGCAGGAGTAGCATGTGACTCTGAGCCAGCCTTGTCGAGCTCCCAGCTGAACTCAGATGTTGATGGTTCCTTGGCAATTACGAATTTTATTTGGTCTGTTCATAAATATTGTTTGTAGTTTGTTTGTGTTTGCTCTGAAGTTCAGGGGGCTTGGCTTTTTACCGTGAACTAGGTGAATGATGTCTGTATGCTGGATTAAGGTAAGATTGTTAACCCCTTAATGTTCCTTTCCTTAGTAAAGCAGATCAAAAGAACCTGGGCTTGGGGGCAGGTAGGTGGTGCAGTGAGTAGATCACCAGCCCTGGAGTCAGGAGGACCTGAGTTCAAATCCGGCCTCAGACACTTGACATATGTCCTAGCTGTGTGACTATGGGCAAGTCACTTAACCCCAATTGCTCTGCCTTCCCTCCTCCAAAAAAAAGAAAAGAAAAGAAAAGAAAAAAAAAGAACCTGAGCTTGCAGCATTCTGTGTGCTGGTTGTTGTTGGTTTTACACCCCCACAGCAGCTGTTAGCTGGATTGTTGAAACATCCACACATTGTAATAAAAAGGTGTGTCTTGCATTTCAGTGAACTGAAATAAGCCATGATACTTTACAGTGTCTCTGGGCATTTAGCAAACTGTTTAGAAGAATTATAAAATAATGGCACAAGGGCAGTAATTATTTGGTGTCCCATTTGTACTTCTGCACTCTATGAGAGAAAATTAGCCAGCCATAAGAAAATATGTTTTATAATTATTTTGTATATGCCCTTCTACTGTCCGAATTGCTATATGCAAGTGAAAAGGTGCTAATGAGCCTTTAGAGAGAGTCATTTGTATTAATAATTATTGCTCATTATGTAAATTTTTAGCTAATATAAGAACATTATTAAGATAATATGGCTTAATGGAAGCATATATTAAAGATATTTTAATTACCCACTGGAATGGGTTGAAATTCATGTTTTATATGTTAAATCAAGATGTGTAGGAGGGCTGATACTTTGGCTTTGTCTGGAAATGAGGAATCCTTTCAAATATTTTTGTCATTAGTTTCTGTGTTCACATCTAGAGTTTGAATCTAGTGATTAGCAAATTATCCGGGACAATGAGATAGAATGAGAGAATAGAGAATGAGAGAATGAGAATGAGATAGAATGAGAGAATGGATTTTCCAGTTAAGAAGCAATAACCTCTAATTTCATTGGCAGGAGAAGCCAATAAAAAGTTAGAGAGAAGCCGTTTTCCATCAAAGTTTGCAATGGATATTTTAAATGATTGCCACAAAGGACTATAGTTATTCTTGAGAGTCTCAATTCTGACTAGGACCCTTAATCTTGCTCTGATCATAATGTTAATAGTTACTTTTTCCTTAACCCCAACCATGAACCTGACTTCTTCATTTCAAAATATATGGAAGAATGTAATGATTGGCCAATGCTTATCTTTCTGCTAGAGCAAGTCACCAAAATTTAATATATAAGCTTGTCATACTGCTTGATGGAAAGATGAAAGGACTTAAGGAGAATCTTTGTGAACTTCATTTTATTAGAGAAAAGGAAAACAGGATATGAGATATTGTGGGAAAGGTTATCCAAGAGGATCAGCATGAAAAGTTACTGTGAAACCAATACTTAGAGTACAGTGGTTAGAAATATGTGGTAGAAAATAAGTGGGAGTAGAAATGCTTAAGCTACTGGAGGTGTATTATTAAGGCTATTCAAACAAAGGGTTAATATGGAACTTCTATACCTTTTATGTTCCACAGAATGAGAAATAAAATGTTCAGATTCCAGGAAACATTGGGCCTTGGGATGAAGAGACAGATTACTATTGTTGTTAGTTGTTTTTCAGTTGTGTCTGACTCTTTGTGACTCCTTTTAGGTTTTCTTGGCAAATACCGGAGGGTCTTGCCATTTCTTTCTCCAGCTCATTTTACCCATAAGGAAATTGAAGCAAAAAGAGTTAAGTGACTTGCCCAAGATCAGGGAGCTAATAAGTGTCTGAGGCCAGATTTGAACTCAGGAAGATGAGTTTTCCTGACTCCAGGCCTGGCCCTTTATCCACTGTGCCACCTGGCTGCCTCTAGAGACAAGATATAATAGCTGTCACATATCCTCTATGTAATTCCCCACTAAGAATTATGGATTAGGAAAAATGATACCTGACTGGTACCACTAAGAAGTTTATTGTCTTTTGAAAAAAGTATGGTTACCCAGTCTGTGCTTCTTGCTATATATCAGCTATTATTATTTTAATTAAGGTTGTTATAAATAATTATATTATTATTTTAGATGAGATTTATTATTAGAATCTGGACTATGTCAACGGAAGATATTTCTGGTTAATGGAAGGCTTAGTGGACTTCTACTGTCTTTCAAAAATATTTATGTGTGCATGGATTTTCATGAAGTGAAGTAATGGGGAGAAGCACAGAGTAGAGCATCTGAACCTAAATAAAAAAGAAAGGGACGCAGAAGTGGCATTGTTTTGGGCAGTTACTACTGGCCACTCTGCCAAATGGGAAGAAATACATTATACATTCCAGAGGAGCATTATGATACTTGCACAAAAATAAATAATAGCAAGGGGAGGCTTAAATTATTGACATTTCTGCTGGAAGTCATATGCTGCCAAAAGCACAACATATAATAAATTCTCAATTTGCAGAGAATTTTATCTTCAATAAGTGGATGGAGTGATTAAGTCATACTCTGCTCAGAAGATTAGCATCACCTGACCCTAGAATGACAAGTGAATTTATGAAGCATTCCATATTTTTGTGCTATGAATTGGTCCAACCATTCTGTAAAGCATTTTGAAAATATGCTTTAAAAATTACTAAAGTCTCCAGAATGATAATATCACATAATGAAGTCACCATAGTAATAACACCGCTACTACCAAAAATAATAAGTAGAATATATCCAACATTTTAAAGTTTTTAAAGTGCTTTTCATAGTCTCTCATCTATAATGTGCTGCTGCTACTTATACCCTCCAAAATTCTATCTCGTTTTTTAAACATTTCTGAGACATATTGTTATGTAGATGTAATCTGCTTTGGAAAATTCATTGGTGAAATCATGCCTGTTTCCCTTCCATATTTTTATTAATGATACTGTTTCAAGTAAATGTACCATCTTACAAACACACACACACACACACACAATGTGTGTGTGTGTGTGTGTGTGTATATATATATATGTATTTGAAAGCAATAATATGAACTAGTACTTGGTGATGGCTTTTTTAATGAAATTTTTGTTGTAAAAGTACAATTTTTAATTATTTCAGAATCTTTCCCTCTTTAATGTAATTTGAAAAACAAATTGGAACTTAAAATCTTGCAAAAGTGAATGTTGAAAACTAACTTTGCATTAAAAATTTGAAAAAATAAAATACTACTAAGTGGGAAAAAACATAACTTGAGAACTGATTCATCAGCATTCTTAAAATTGTGTCACTTCCAATATGAATTACTTCTACAAGCCTTTGGCCAGGTTCAGCTACCTTTCTCAACATCATATTCTTGTTTCATTACTATTTTCTCTGATCACATACTAAGGTTATAGATTCTAAATGTGGTGGTTTTTGCTAACATCACATGGAGAGAGATTATTACAAAAATCACAAGAAGTTATATTTCATCCTATATAGATAATAAAATAATGCAGAATTATCTAGATTTTAGTCATAAATATGTATGCCTCTGAAAAGTATCCATCTGTTGTTTATTGCCCTGGTTTCAGTTGAAATGCTCTTGGAATGATATGCCTTAGCTTTGGCTGTTTTGTGAGATTATACTAATCTTTATTTTCTATCTGTAACAGTAATGGTAATCTCTTATTTCTTCAGATTTTGACCTTTGCTCAAATCATTTGATGATAAGATTGCACAAAAAATGAGGACACTAGAATGGCTGCTATGACTGTAAGCTATAAATTCCTTACTTTAGTATACAGTTAGTTTCATTTATAATGATGTTTTTCTATGCTCAGAAAACAATGATACATAAGCATTAGGCTTCTGAGTAGACTACAAGCTTTCATTTCTTGATCACAAGCTAAACACTGGATTTATTATGAGACTTTAAATCTTTGAACTTGAGCAACTTTCTTTCCCAGCCCTCTATTCCCTTTAACCATTGGCTACTGCAATAAGTTTATTCTATTTAATGGTAATTTTCTTAGGCAATTACTTTTGTTTATGGCAAGAATACCTATATGAGTAAGGTTTGGTCTTCCATGAGTATGTCAACTCATAGGTCATTGGGCTAAAGCAACATTAAAAATGCAAATGGTTAAAGAGATTGTTTATAGGTGGCTGAAGTAGTAGAAGATCCTAAGAATCCTCAGCCCTCTTTTCCAATCATTCTACCAATGTCAATGAAGAAGCAGAAGGGAACTGCTCAGAGCTGAAGGCCAGCTTGTATTTTTGCCTAGTTAATGGGTTGTTGTAGCCAAAAATAATTCATTACTTGGTAGCCAACCTTCTGGTGATCAGTATCTCCTTACTTAGTTGGGCAGGTTCCTGGAAAGCAGATACTTGGTCCATTGCCGATCAGTACTTGAAGTTTTTCCAAAAGTTAGGGCCTGCCAGAGCTTGTGATCAGCTGGCATAACCACTGAGCACTCATTCTATAATAAGGCATCTCCATGCTGTAATGAGACGCTGGTGTAGGAGTTTTGCAGAAGAAGGGTGCAGTCTAATAAGATAAAATCTAATGGAGATAAAATGGAAAATTCTACATTTAGGTTTGAAATTTCAAGTTTGAAAATACAGGGTGGGGAACAAATGAGGTCTCTATATGCTGTAACTCGATGACAATCAGTATGCACTTATTCCATTAATTCGAATAAAGTGCTGGGGATGCAGAGAGAGACCAATAGTTCCTTTGCTGAATAAGCTCATATTCTAATGAGGGAGACAATCTGAAAATAACTATGTATATTCAAAATATATATATTTGTGGTACAAAGGGGAGTCTCAGAGGGAAAGCACTTGCAGTCAGAGAGCAAGAGGGAGAGGCCTCTTGAAGATGGTAAGATTTGATCTGACAATTGAAGAAAGCCAGGGAATAGAGAAAGGGAGGTGAAAAGGGATAGCATTATAAGCATGGGAAACAGAGTTTATGAAAATATCATATTAAATGAAAAAAAATTTGGAAGTTTTAGTTGTTTATAAGTTAAAAGTATTGTGTATCTACATAGCAAAAACAAACAAAAATTCATAATCAAAACTAAAAGCAACAAAAAAGAATAGCTAATGTTACCTCAGGCACAATAATAGATAATATGAAGGGTATTGTGTTGTAATTTGAGTTCATAAGATCCAACATGAACCTTTACATTCAGTTCGGCACATCACATTTTTAGAGTGACATGGATAAGCTGCAATACATCCAGAGGAATATAGCAAGGATGGAAGATTGGGAAAGTGGAGGAACAGACCCACAAATCTGTCATGTGATGATGTTTGGCCTGAAGAGGTAATAGCCATGGACAAAGAGAAAAGGAGTTTGAAAGTTAGAGCTGCCTTCATATATTTTAAGTGCCCTTATGTGGAAGATGGATGGTGCTTATTCTTTGTACCTTCAGATGGAAATGCTGGAACCAGTGAATAGGAGCTAGGCTTTATCTCAATTTAGAACAGTCCAACAATGGAATGAGCTGCCTCTTAGAACAGTGAGTTCTCCCACACTGGCGGTCTTATGGTGAGAGCTGAATTACTAATTGTTGGAAATTTTTTTGAAGTTAATAATAAATAAGTTAGCATTGATCTAGATAAATTCAAGGATCCATTCTAACTCTGAGATAATAATACCACTACTACCAAAAATAATAACTAGAATATACAAAATGCTTTAAGTGGTTCCCATATTCTCTCATCTGATCTTCTCACCATCCCTTTAAGTGAGGTGTCATTACTATTCATATTTTACAGATGTAGAAATTGAGGTTGAGGGCTGTTAAGTGATTTTCCCAGAGTCACAAAGCTGTAAATGTCTGAGATTGGATTTGTACTGAGGTCTTCCTAACTCCAAATCCGTTGCTCTATCCACTTTACCACATAGTGGCTTGTGAATTAATGGGAATGAAATGTGTTTTAATTTTTATGGAAATGATAACAGCAACCACATTCTATTTCAAGTATCAGAAAATTTATGAGAAAAAAAGCTAACAACACAAATAATTTTCCCTCTTCACATGAAAGAGGACAATTTGTGTTTCATAAGTTTAAAGCACTTAGGTCTCAATCATGCCAGTTCATTTAGTTATTTCAAACAGCCATTTAACAGTTGGGCAAGGGGAGTATTAGAATAAGTGGTTTAGTATAATACAGAGACACTCCTTTCCCACTCAAGAAAAAAGAATAGCTGATTGTTTTTCAATTCAATTTTGCTCACTAGTATTATATGCTGGCAGCTTATCTTTTATTTTACCAGCTTAGGCTACCTTTTGACATTTTATATTGTAATGATAAATGTATCTTATTCATCAGATCACATTCTAAATTTCTAATGAAAATGAGATTAGGGGCTTTGAAAAAAAAGAATTCTAATCAAATCTCTTTCCTTTTTCCAGTGTTATGACCTATGAATGTTTATGTAAACAGAATATCTTCCATTTTCTGAGAATTAATAAAAATAGGCAGAAACATTTTTTAGTTTATTCATACATGATGATGGTTTATTGTCCCATGCTAAAATATTAATTTTGCCTTACCTTTCAATTAAATTCATGTCTAAGTATGGATTTATTTGAGCATTGATTTATCTATTTTTCTATACTTTATACTATAGACATCTGATTTAAAATGTTTTGGAGAAAAGTAAATAATATTTAATAATAGTCTAGGTAGATAAATTTATTCTAGAATCAGTTAATTATATTCGGGATATTGAGATTATTAGAATCTAAAAAATCTTTACTACCCCCTAAATAATTAACACTAACAAAATAATATGCATTCTTGCACTGGCTTGTTTTATTTTTAGAGGTTATTTGTATTTCAGAGAGTCTATCATATTCCTTCTGCCCATTAATTTGATGGCCTTATCTTTAGTCTTAGCAAAGGATTTGTTGACTATTTTTAGGGGGAGATAACTTGTCTATTATGAACTTTTGTAATACTTTGTCAGTTGCTGTGTGGTAATACATACATGGTCATGTCAAGAATTTTTAATTAAAACGTCTTCAGTGGCTTCCTTTTGTTAACCCCAAATAGTTTGCATTACCTTTCTTGGTATTCAAGGTCTTCTGTGTATTTCCTGGGGATCATAACAGTACAGTCACACCTTTATGTCATCCTATAAGCTAACCTGGATCCAAGTTGCCATCTGAAAACATGAAGCACTTCTGAAAAGCTCTCTAACAGCAATTAGTCTATAATTATTGGCAATGAGTTCTACTTTTTATTCTCCTAAAAATCGTTATATGCCATATCCTTATGATTATAATCCAATTTTTAATGGATTAATTCTTTCATTGTCATGGGTACTTGCTTCATTAATGTGGATCATAACTCATTCATGCCTTCTATGTCTGTATGATTCTAGCGTTCCTCCAAATTCTCCATAGATAAACCCTCCATGCCAGAAGTCATCTTTTAGCACTTTGTGTGTACAAGGGCTTTACTTAGGGAATATCGTTACAACTCACTTACCACAGGACCAGCACATGTCATTTTTTGACCACAAATATGCAGGATGTTATTCTCTTATAATTTGTATGCAATCTTATTCTTGCACTTTACAATGTTTCTCCCCATTGCTCTTTGTGTTATTCACATGTTTGATTCTTTAAAGATGGTAGCATTTTGTGATTCCTAGTTAGACTGCATCACTAATATAATATGGTGAAAAAGATACAGGGAGCTCTCCAGTTGAGTGTCTCTGAGAACTCTGCTTAATCCTCTGCTGTTTAACATTCTTATCAATGACTTGAATAAAGGAATCAAATGTATTCTTTTGTCTACAGAACACAAGGCATAGTAGCTAATAGTAATAACTAACATTCTGTATGACAAAGTCAAGATTCAAAAAGATCTTGACAGACATTGGGACAAATTAAATCTGATTAAATTTAAATGATCAAGGTAAGGATTCATACTTAGGTTAAAAATCAACATCACAAGTAAAACATTAATAAGCTATGGTTAGGTGACTGAGTACAAAAACATATTGGAGATTTTAGGGGACTCTAAGCACATTGTGTAAACAATGTTATAATATATTATATTTATAATATAATAAAATGTATGTCATTGGAACTTTAAATTTTCAAAATGTTTGACATATATTGCCTCATTTAAGATTTGAAATATTCCTGTGAAGTATGTGAAATGTTTTTACTCCTGTTTTGCAAGTGCGGAAATCGAGGCTCAGAAAAGTATTTTTTATGTGGTCACACAGTTAATGAATGCATATCAGAGGCAAAAGAATTCTGGTTTTTTGACTCCAAATATAGACTCATTATATTATACTTTGCAGCCAGGAAAATTCATTCAACTCACACTAGCCATTATTAGAGAGATAATAGCTTCAGTATACTTTGCCTTGCTTAGATGATATTTGTAATATTTTGTTCAGATATGGGTGTCACAGTTAGGAGGGACACTGATTTGATGAATGGCATTCACAAAGGGCAACCCAATTAGATGAAGGATTTGGAACTCATGCATTTCGAGGACTTGCTGAAAATGCTTTGGCCATTTAGTCTTCAGAAAAGACTCTGTGTGTGTGTATGTGTGTGTGTGCGTGTGGGTGTGTGTGCATGTGTGTGTGTGTGTGTGTGTGTGTGTGTGTGTCTGCACATTTGTGTGCATATGTGAGTATTATGCTGGTTGTTAAATATTTGAAGGGATAACACATGGAAGGATTAATATTGTTCTGTTTTATTCCACAGCATAAATCTTGGAGCAATGAGTAAAAGTTGCACTTTTGTGTTGCAGTAAAGATAGATAGCAATAACTATCCAAAAGGAGGATGAGCTTCATTAAGACATAGAAGTTTTCCATACACTGGATTCACTCATGTAAAGAATGAATAATTACTTTCAATTTATGTTATGGAGAATATTTTCACTCAATATTGTTTGCATTATAAGACTAAAATTCCTTCCAATTTTGAGATTCTGTGTCTTGCACTTGATACAACTATCTTTCCTATCTACTTTATTTGCCTCTCCAAGTAGGACCTGTGAGCCTTCTTGTCATGAGCTAAAACTACTGTGTATCTTTTGCTCCTCTTTATAATGAGCAATTCAATATTTATGTGATTCATTTTTTCTAGTCATATATCACTTTATTGACCATTATACAAACATTTTACCTTTAGAGCACCAAAAAAATTTTATGTTTATAGACAGATTAAAAAGTAGTTTTCTTTAGCCTCTTATCACCACTCACACTTTCCAGCAATTTTCCACCAAGATCACAAAATTAAAAGAGGGAATGTCATGTTAATATTTATTAATAGGTAGCTATATGTAATTGATTCTACAAACCATGAGGCACTTTGAAGTTAACAAGGCTGGTCTTCAGAGGAAAGACTAGGATTTTCTTTTGTACCACAGATGAACCATTTTTGAGTTCAACAGAACTGGTGAGAGCTTTTATTCTTGTACCCTAGCTTTTAAGATCCTGCATCATCTTTATGATTCAGTGAAGCATCATTATAGACTTTTTTGGAGACCCTTAGTTCTCCAGTGGTGGTAAAATATCTCCTAGCTTTGGCTTTACATAGATAAGTGGACATACAGATGAACAGAGACAGACAGACAGATAGATAGATAAATGGATGGATGGAAGAGTGGGTGGATGGATGGATAGATCATTGAGAATTTATCATATGTCAGGATCTATATGTGTCAACTCAGCTCACCATTCTCATCTTCCCTTTTGCCCCATGTTAATGTGCTAACATAACTATTATATGAATACTTTAGGAGTCTTTGCATCACATTAAATGTCAGCCCTTCTAGGAGAATTATTTTTTCCCAAGAGGATAGACCCAACATTTAACGTACATGCTTCAAAAATGTACCTATTTCAGCAACATTAAACAACATGATGACAAAATTTGAAATGCAGTACTTCTGATTCAAAGATGACGCCATTAACATATAATTAGCGGAAGAAAACTTTGTGCTTTAGTGATTTTGATGGATTTTCACTGAATTCTCTCCCAAGCCCCTGAATGACCAGTGATATTCTAAGTGACACAAATGGATGATGAATCTTGAATTGTGACCTTATTAGCATGAGTCAATAAAAATCTGAGCAAATTACCCATAGACGATAAGGAAAATTATCCATATTGTTTTATCTTATAAAACTAAGTTGCATAAATAATTAGTTTTATAACTATTTGACTAATATTAGACTTAACAAAGAGGAAGTAAAAACCTAAATAACATATCAGAATGACAAAAATACTTAAATCAAATATTTTATGACAAATGAATGATACTTAATGAGGTGATGAAAGCAAATATTTTCTTATCTTTTCTTAGGTTGTGCTCAAAAAGGAGTCACAAAGTAAGTGATGGATAGCAAGTTAAGGACACACTATAACAATTGTTCAAACTCCTTCTAATTAACCTGGGAAACTCACAATACATAGGATATGTTCAATTAAATTCACACTGGATTTTTTTTAACCTGAGTAAATTTGTGACCATTAAATAGGACTTCTGGTTGTACAAGATAAAATAAAGATAATAAAATCTCATGCTTCAGAGCATAAACTGATCGCCTGCAGGGCTGAATAAAGAGATATTTATTTTTCTTACACAAAAGTTCTCAATAGAAAATATGAATTATGAATGTTCTTTATCTTTGCCTTAAGCATTAGGTTATGGCCAGTGAAGGAATAAGACACTACATTTGATAAAGCAATGGTCTGATGAGTTTTGACAAACCTTATGCTCTTATGATAGCGGATTCTTTTTTCTTGATAGATTAACTGTGCATAGAATCACAAAATGAAGAGATTATATGAAAGGGTATCTTCCCCATTTTATAAAATATTGTAACTGTATCACTATATTTTCTATTAGTAATGCTTGTTTTATTTAAATGCTAAGATGTTTGACAGTCTGTCTTATATATGTCTATCTGTCTCATATTTATCTTATCATATCTATATTAGGCAGGTGTTTTCCAGTAATGCCACGGGTTTATGTCTCACCTTGATAATGTGTTCTTCCTCCGTAATGTTATGTCTATGAGTCATTAGAGCATGCATGATTAAAACCTCATAGAGTCATAGATTTAGACTTAAAGCTGGAAGACACCTTGGAAATTATCTAAGGAAATTTCTTCACCATATAGATAATAAAATTGAATCCTACAAAAGTGATTTGTCCAAACTGAGAGAGGTATAAATATATAAGTTAAAAAATATATGTTGTATATATATAGACAGAGAGTTTATGTATATATGTGTATATATACATATGTGTATGTATATATCTACATATCTCTGTATACATGCACACATTTAAGATTCAATGATGTAAGATTTATTCTGAGTCTAACATTTTCTACTGAGTATTTTTCATAATGAAAGTATTTGCTGGATTTCAGTGAACCATTGTTACCTAGGTTGCTTCCTGCAACATTTATGAGTGGGAAATGGAGGTAGTGGTGGAAGACAGAATATGTAGTCAAAGGATCTGACTTTACATCATAAATGGGCAACCACCTTGTCCTAATTCCACTTTTGAAATCTCTTCCTTCTTTCACAAAGTCCGATTTCATGTCTTTTATATAGCTTTCCTTCATGGACCCAATTAAATGGAATTAAATTGGAGATTAAAATGGTATTTAATTTAACTGAGGATTTTCTCCATTACCTATGGCTAATTTGTTCAGGTTTTTATTGCATCATTCTAATAGTACTACAATACAAGATTCATTACCCATATGGTTCACTCACTAGCCAATATGGTGGAAAATCAGAAAGCAGTACAGCAAGTTCTCTCCACTGCAACAAAACTTCAGACAGATCTAGAGAACATATCATATAGAATACTGATGGGTAAATCCAAGAACAAGCCTGGATGAGTTATTTTCTAGCCCTGATTGGTAAAGAGAGACTGACAGAGAGGTCAAGACACAATGGGGATGAATTCTCATCAGGAGTAGCTGCCAGAGTACGCTACCACCCAGGGAGAGGCTGTTTACCAGGGCCAGAAATAGTTTCAGATCTACATTATGACCCAGTTATAGGAAAGCGTGACTTCTGGTAGCTTTGTCACCTACTATACACTCCCAGGTCACAGATCCAAGATGGATAGAAGATGGCACCTGGGTTTAGAGATAGTGGTTCCCAATCTGAGCTAACCCTGATGTGCTAGAATAACATAATAACCAATATACCAAGAAAGCAGCAACAAGTCTAGCCCAGGCATTCACTGCAAAAGTCTGCTGAGTGTTCTCTCAACATCAAGTCTTAAGTCAAGAAGTAATCTGGAAGAATGAACAAATAAAAAAAGAACCCCACCACAAAAAGCTATTATGGTGACATAGATACTAAAGGCCCAAACCCCGTAAAAATGACTTCAAATTACTTTTAAGCACATTCTCAATGAAAAATAGCTTGGGCACAGATTCAACTAGTATTGCTGGAAGAAATGAAGCAAGAGTTGAAATAAAAGTTAAAAGCTGTATTTTTTAATAAATTAAATGAGAGTTCTAAGGAAAAAGTTGGAAAAGAAATGAAAGTTATTGAAAAAAGATTTGAGAAGGGAATTAATACCTTGGTACCTCTTGCAGGATGTCAGCAATTGGAGAATGGTTGCTCAAGTTATGTTATATAAATATGAAATGCTGTTCTTTATTAAATGTTAAAGGCAATGATTTCAGAGAAATCTGGAATAATTTGTTTTACCTGATGCAGGGACAGTGAACATACCAAAGAAAACAATCTATAAAATGACAACAATATGGTAAAGAAAAACAAGGAATTAGGGACTCTGATCAGTATAATTAAACCTGCTGGCAGAGGACTAATGATAAAATGTGCTAGCTATCTCATGAAAGAGAGGTAAAGGACTCAAAATGAAAAATGAGATATATATTTAAGGACATGAGAAATGTGGAAATTTGTTTTACTTAATTATACATATTTGTAAAAAGTGTTTTGGTTTTCTTTCATTCACACTTAAGTTGGGCACCTAGTTTTGGAGGGAGAGAAGGAAGATTTTTTGCTAATTGAAAATACACACATATATACACATATGTGTGTATGTGTATATACATTTATACGTCTATATGTATGTGTGGATATATTGTGAATTGATACAATCATTCTGGAAAGCACTTTTGGAACTATGCCCAAAGGGCTATAAATCTATGCATACCCTTTGATCAAGAAATAACACTACTAAATTTGTGTTCCAAAGAGATAAAAAAGAGAAAAGGACCTACATTTATAAAAATATTTATAGTAGCTCTTTTTGTTGTGGCAAAGAAGTGGAAACTGAACTGATCCCATCAATTGGGGAGTGGCAGAACAAGTTCTAGAAAATGACTCTGACAGAATGCTGTTGTGCTGTAAATATGATGAGTAGGATGCTCTCAGAAAAAAAAAAAACCCTGGAAAATCTTACTTGAACTGATGCAAAGTAAAATGAGCAGAACAGGGAGAACATTATGCCTAATAACAGCAATGTTGTAAAATGATCTACTGTGAATGGCTTAGCTATTCTCAGCAATACAATGATCCAAGACAATTCAGAAGCAATTATAATGAAAAACTCTATCCACCTCCAGATGAAAAAAGTGATGGAATCTGAATGCAGATTGAAACACACGTTTTCTTGACTTTCTTGTCTTTTTTCTCTTTTTTTCCCAACACAAGTAATATAGAAATACATTTTTCATGACTGCAATGTATACCTACATCAAATTTCTTGCCGTCTTAATGAAGGGGAAAGGAAAAAAAAGGGATGAAAGAATTGGAGACTCAATTTTTTAAAAAGAGACTATTCAAATTGTTTTAACATGTAATTGGAAAAAAAACAGTAAAACAAATAAATTTCAAATAGAGAGGAAATTTTACTTGATACCTCTGGCAGGCATTACAAGTACTGGCAGGTATTACAAATCTAACAAGTCAGAAATCTTGTTCAGAGATCTGAGCAAAGGCTACAAGAAGCACATGCAAATTGTAAACCCAAGCAAGAAAGATGTAAAGTCCACAGATACCAATTAAATCATTAAGAAGCTGGCAATTACCATAGGTCTTAAACCAAGATTCAGAGACAAAGATATCAGTAGCTAAGACAAAGAATCAGGACTAGAGGACTATGGGGAAAAAAGATTTTCAGAATAAAAGTTCAGAAATCCTGGGTAAAAACTCTGAGGATTATTTAGGTTTACTAGACTACATAAGATTTATTGAGGTACAGGCTAAGTCATATAGGGGTGACCCAGGTCAAATTCTACTGCCTAGAACTGATTGTTAAGTTTTCAGTATGATCTTTTACGCATTGGAATTCAGCAAATGCCACTGTTCGGACCTTGATTTATATTTTTTTTGGTAATTTTCTTGACCTAGGAAAGTTATGGAGAGAATATTAATAATGAATATTAAATTTGAAAGTGCGCATACATTTTTGGAGAGCTGGTTATTACACATTTACTAGCCTATCCCTCTATCTTATCTAAATTTCAAACTGCCCAGTACATAGCACAGTATTTTATGTGCCCTAAATGCTCAATACATGCAACTACTTGAGCCCAATGGAACTGAATTAGTTTAAAAGTTTCTGAAACGCATAAAATACCAGCACTAAAATTGAAATTTAATACTAAGCCAAAGGCTGTCATTTCATGTGACTGCTTGTCTGTCTCTCTAGCTGAAGAATTAACTATTAGTGACTTGAACTTGGAGATAGAGTTGGTAGAGTAGAAAATGAAGGGAGAGAAAGTCAATTCCTCACAATTGCTGTTATATAATCTACCCCTTATTTGTCTTTTTGTGTGTTAAATCTATTTCTTCTTTGTGTATCTTACATGGAAATGGAGAACATTTGCTCACTGTTGGCTTCATAATAATTTTTGATATATTTGGAAACCATTATTAAATTTTAAAAGGTCATCCCAAATGGAAGAAATGAACTAAATCTAGTCCTAGTATACTCCAGTTCAATATTATTATTTTATAGTATTTCTATGAGAATACAGGAATTATAGTGTATAATAACAGTTGAGTGATTGAATTTTCTATTCTGTGAAGTATTTTAATGTAATCTTTAAGAATTGATTTTGGTAATCCAAGATAATCATATATTGAATTAAATAAATAGTACATGAAAAATGAAACCCTACATCAGTCAAAAGGAACTGTCTACTAGTTTGCGTAGAATACCAAAGTGATGCTACTGCTTTGCATATAAAGGAATTAATGTTTTAAGGAAACTCTTCCACAGAAAATCAAATTATTCATTCACCTACTTTGTATTTAGGACCTATTTTGCACAGATAACTATACATTTTATTATATTTTGAAGTGATAAGGTGTTGATATAGCATAAAGTGATATAAATTGAAATAAAGTGATACTATAAAGTGAAATATGTGCTATTTTTTAGGGCGAAGGGGCTTTTAAAAGTCACAACTCAATAAATAATGCCAGCATATCTTTGTGTTCTTGGCATTAAATCTTAAAGGAGTACAAAATTCTTACACTCATTTCAGATACTGAAACAATACTGATTTCATTTTTTTGTAACTGGTCATTATTGAAGGTAATATGTAGAAATACAGGTACAATAATTTATTATTTAATTTGTCATACACATGAACTAAATTTACAACTAACACAAAAGGTCAAATTAGAAATTAAAAGGATTTGATTCTTTTCTGAGCTGAGGAACTAGAGATTTGAGGTAATAATTTAACTTTTTATAATGTGGAGCAATAATAGGAATAATTCTAAAACATAATTTCTACTTGACAAACATGTAAAGACTCATATGATATTAAATATGTCTGAATTTTTATATACACTAGTTACACCAAAGTCATTACTTACAACTATTGATGTATATTAGTATGTGGAACAAATAATTGATGCTTAATATTAATTCAATGTACTTTTAATTATGTTCTATATATTATATAGGGTATACCAAAAGTCTTAAGCTAGGAGCAGCTAGGTGGCATAGTGAGTAGAGCACTGGCCCTGGAAGCAGAAGAACCTGAGTTCAAATCTGGCCTCAGACACTTGACACACTTACTAGCTGTGTGACCTTGGGCAAGTCACTTAACCCCAAATACCTTGCCTCTCCCCACCTGAAAAAAGAGGAAAAAAAGTTGTAAGCTATCAAAACTTAAAACTGTACTAAGATCTTTGGGTCACTATATTTTATTAGATACCTACAAACTTTATGAATACAAGCAATAAATAAATTTAGCTTTATTGTTTAAAACAATTTAATCAAAAGTCAATAAAATACAATTAAGACATAGAATTGTTGAGATAGATGGATACATGAGAGGCAGTACATAAATTAAGGTCATAGGATCAAAAATCTACAGCTGAGAAGGATTTCAGTGACCAGATAGTCCAACCACCTCATTTTGTAGATGAGAAAACTCTGCCTAGAATGACCACGGTAGTAAAAATCAAAGGCAGCATGTGTACCCAGCTCCTGATTCCAGAGGCAGTACTTGGTCCATTGCAGGAGAGTGCTTCCTAGATAGTTTAGATTGACAATTACATAAATACAATTTGATTTCAGGAGTGCCTGGAACTCTTAATTTTCCTACCTCAAATAAATAAAAAAGAATAATCTTTCCTCATCTATTCACTGGTACCTTAAATTCCTTTAACAGAAATTAACTCTATCCTTAAAGGAAAAAGGTTTAAAATTCAAGAGGTGGCACTTGATTTAAATGCATATCAAGGTATAAAATGACATATCAAATTATTTTCAATGAGCAGGTTTTGATAGTGGAGATCATGAATGTACAAAGTCCCTGAGTTGTAAAAGGTATTTGACAAAAAGGAGAAAACTTAGAGAAAGTAGAACTGGAAGAGGAAGATAAAGACACTTTTTTTGGTTACAAATTATAAAGCTGAGATTGGGGAGCGGGAAAGAGAATGAATGACTTATACCTGAGCATACATACAGGTGAAGATGTATGTCACAAAACTCTTGATCACTGGATTTGACTATAAGTGACCTAGACATTACTAACAGGTAGACACATTAAATTAAAGACAGCAACAACTTCTAAAGGACCAAAAGAAGCTCTGGTCTACATTTTAAATAAACAAACAAATGAATAATAAATGAATAGATAACACTCTTTACATTTAAAATAGACAAATGAATAATGAATGAGTGAATAGACAAATGAATAAATCAATAGACAAATGCATATATAAAATAAAGGAAGGAAGGAAGAAATGGACAAACAGACAAACGAATGAACAAATAAATACATTCTATTGGGCTCCAAAGTTCATTTTGCTCCTTTCTCGACTATGCACTTCCTAGGTTGTTATTGGCATAAGCTAGAAGAATCAATTGATTGGATGTGGTCTTCCCATTTTATGACTTACTACCTTAACAAATATTTTATGGAAAAAAATGTCCATTTTATAAGAAGAGGCATGCAAGTATTTTATATTAAATTAGTACAGAGGAACCTTCCCCAGTTTTCATGTAAATGATAATTAGACACCAGAAATAATGAATAATTCTTTCATCATAGGATATTGTATAGTTTTTACTGTATTATCAGCTTGTGCTCATGACAATGCTTTGTCCAGTAACAGACTTCATAAACAGAATAAATATCATTCTTACTCATGTAAGAAAAAAAATAGGTTAAAATCTATAATTATTTTTAACATATGCATTCATTATAAAAAGAGAGAAGGTAACATATTCTCAATTATCTCAAATCACTCAGATATGGAAATAGTTAAAATATTGTTTAGGTTGATTCACTTTGGGGGTAAAAAATAAACTTGTGTGTGTCAACACGTAAGGGGAAAATATGCTGTTCTGGACATATTATCAATGCATAGTTCAGGGATGGGGAAGGGTAGGATGGAGTCTTCATACTGTTGTTTCTCTGAGGAAGATAATAGGAGAAATGTAGCTATTTCCATACAATGAATATAAGTGGACTACTTTAGCTTTAGGTGGCAACCAAGTTATTCTCCATGCCTCTATCCAGAAAACTGGCTGACCTGGAAATTATGAGTTGATGCACATGGAGAGTTTTTTCTTAGCTCTATATTTAGGAAATATTCCTGAATATGAAGAACCTCTAATGATCCTCTGTGTCTTTTACAATTGTGTTTAAAACAAACACAGCTGCTAGAGGATAAACAATACTAACTGATTTTGGAACCTAATGTGTTCTGTGAAGCAACATCTGTGAATGGCTTCTTAATATTTAAAATTATTTAATCTTTTTTTCCATTAATTTAAGGTACATATTTAATGGCTCCACCGAATTATATACGTATATGTTCATAAGTATAATTTTCAAATTAAAATATTAAAATATTTTTTAAAATCCTAAAGATAAAATCCAGACCACGCACATGAATTGTGTTGGCAAACCCACTCATATACTATTCGTTCATTTCCCATGTACTTTACCATTAGTGTAGATGTTTGAAAATATAGAATTGGGGAATTTACTTCCTTGAAGAGTTAAAAGGTAAGATAGTGATGCAATTGACAGAATAACACATTTGATGTAGTAAAATAACTAAAGGATTAAACATTGTAGCTTTTCTGTATCTGTGTGATGTTGACAGTAATTTTGTTTATTAAGGGCTTTTCTTGCCAAAGCAATCATATTTAAGGATAAACCCACATAATAATACAGCACAGCCAATAAACTATGCCAAATGCAAGGTTTCTTAATGAGATTATGGTGGACAGATGCTCATATAAGAGGCCATGTGAGGAGTTAAGAGTTCTGTATCCAATCTATGGGGATGTGGAATCAGTTCACATCTGGATATTTGAGAAATTTGCTTGGGCAAGGGATATTTTCTCATGACAGGAGGACAAAATTTCTCTTATATTAGATTCTTTTCTTCAATCCAGGAGCCTTTTTAAGTTCCATTCACATATCCTGCCCTCAGATCTGAAAATGGAGAAAATCATCTCTATTTCTAGTAAATTATATACTCACACACATTAGTTTTATTAAACTGCTTTAAAAATCAAAGTTTTTTTAAAAAATAAAAAGTTTCTTGCCTAAGAGATAGAATAATCTTATTCAACATATGAATTAATTACAATTTCTGTTCCAAGTACTTTGTAAGACTTTAGAATCTTTATATAAATGTGAAAATGTGGGAAGAAAAAAACATGATAGAGATAACACAAACAGAGATATAGAGCAGAAATATACTTTAGGGGTAATCAAACAATTAGCCAGTCAACCTACAAACAATTATTGCCAGACACTTTGCTAAATCCTGGGAACATCAATACAAAGGTAGGACAATCTTTGCCCTCAAGTAGCTGACATTCTACTAGGGTAAAAAAAGGTGTTCATAGACAAATAAATAAAATGTAATTATGAAATAAATTCAATGATTTGTATTAGGAATAGGAACACATGGGGGGATCAGGAAAGGTCCTTTCAAGATCTGGAACTTGAAGTGAGCCTTGAGGGGGAATATTCTGGAATGGGGTATAGCAAAAGAAACTCAAGAGGTAGGAGATAAGATATCATATCCATGGAAAAGCAAGTAGTGGGAAATGAAATCTGCCTGAAGAGTCTGTGAGGGGGAATAGCTAGAAATAGTAGCTAGAAACATAGACTGGAGCTAGATTGAGAAGGTTTTTTTTAATTTCAAACAAAAGAATGTGTGCAGATGAGGCAACCACGGCCAAAATAATTAAGGTGTTTCTCCTATGTTGTGAAGGTTGGAAGTGCTAGGATCTAGGACCTCTGAATCAAAAGTCTGTACACTTGGAACTTTATCATATTGCCCTACTAGTTGGCAAAATGACTGAAATCTGATCAGCAGTGAAAGCAAGAGAAGATAAGTAGAATTGAATGGCGGCTTGATTTTCACATACAAACTTTGGGTGAAAAACAGATGAGGCAGATGTTTGCATTAAGACTTTGTTAGGAGTCCCATCATTGCAGTGCAATTAATTGCAGCACAGGAAGGAGACAAATAACATTATCTGGTGAGAAAAGGTGAGGGAAGTCCCAGAAAAAATAGAAGGTTAAAAAAAAAAAACTTTTTATGTCTGTAATGCCTCATTCCCAAACCCCAGTGCCTGTTTCCAGTGCTGTGGTGATTCATTTCAAATAGGCCCTTAAGTCACTATTGTTAACTGAGAACAAGTAATAGGAGGCACAGAGACGTGGATCTTAGGGTGCTAGTAAATATTGAAGCCTGAGGGAATTTTGGGGTGGCATGCAGGGAGGGAACTACGCTTCTGTTTCTGACACTGCCAAATAATAACTATATCTTTTAATAGGAGAAGAAAGGACTAGAGGAACCAGTAATTTGGTAATTTCCAACTAATATTGGCGAGATCTATATTAGTCAACATATTAATGGTTGCTAACTAATATGGCTGTCAAAAACAAAATGAAACAAAACAAAACTCATGATCTTAGGTTGTAGTAATGTAAGAAGAAACTTTCAACTGAAGAGATAATAGTCCCCCTGAATCCTGCTCTAATCAGACCAAATCAGAATTGTGTTTGATTATGGGCAGCATATTTTTGGAGAGACATTGAAAGATAAATATTGTACACGGGACAGTAACAAGGTCAAATAATAGCCTCAAGATCATGGAGTATGAGAATAGAAAAAAGGGAAATGGGAATATTTAGTTCAGAGAAAAGAATGCTTCATAGGGATGTGATCATTTCCCCCAAGTATTTGAAGGGTTCTCATTTGAAAGAGAAATTTCACTTATTCTACATCATCATACATGAGAGATAGAATGAAAAACAATGATGGAAAGATACTGAGAAACAAATTCTTGCTCAGCACAAGGAAAAACTTCCAAACAACTAGACCTGAAGTTCTAAGAGTGTGGACTAGGTCACCCAGGGGTGGCCAAACCTTTTTAGAAGGTCTGTGAGGACGAAAAGATTTTCATCATAATAAACGTCATTAATATAATCAATATAAACAAAAGATCTTTGGGGGTCTCAATAATTTTTTTTAGTGGAGAGGGCTTCTGAGACCAAAAAGTTTGACAACTGATAAATTAGACATACCTTGAAGTGAAAATGAGAGCCTCAGGAGACAGCATTTCCCTCTTCAAATGATTTACAAGCAATGACTAGGTGAAGTTTTGTAGAGGGAATTTGCAGTCAAATATGGTTTGAACTAAATAGGCACCAAGGTTCCATATAAGTTTGAGGCACCTCAAAACCCTTGTCTCTTCTCTATGTTATGAGCAAAAATCAAGTGTTTCTTGAAAGAAAAAAAATAACCTAGAACCTAAAGAGGCATAGGGGAATCCTAACCTGCATCAGAAGGATGGAAGAATGACAAAGAATGAAGGAGAGCCACTAAACCTTTTGACATACAATAGGTTTGAGGCTCTTTCCATTGTGAATAGAGCTGGACTCACTGAAAATGAAATGACTTTTTGTACTCCAAGGACTTTGGATTAGGATTTGGATAGGTATATTTCAGCACCTGCCAGAAAAAAGAGTAAGTATTTGTGATGGCTGTCAACTCCTTACTGAGGGGTATTAAGTATATCCCATATATTGACTTGACAAGACCAAGAGAGAAGTATGCTAAGTTCTCAGGACATGATAAAAAATTTTTCAAGACATTTTCAAAACCGATAGCTACAAAGAGCCACTACAAATTTCTAGTGTAATGCACATAAGTAAATGTTACATTTGGCAGTAATAAATAAAGAATTTCTAGGGATTACTGACCCATCAAGGATATTGCTCAATAAAATTTAACCCTTTCCAATTTTTCGATCGTGAAGGCTGCCTGATTAATTTAAAATGTTCCTTTTGTAGGGCTACAGACTAAAGATGATTTGGCACTGACCCAGAAAAGCTAAAGTTTCCAGATAACAGCTCCAGAAAACGGGATGGGACTAGATGGTGCCGTGAATAGAGCACTAGACTTGTAGTCTATAAGTCTAAGACCTGAATGCAAACAGTCTCAGATATTTACTATCTGTTTGAACATGGGCAAAATCACTTTGTCTCAGTTTCTTCATCTGTAATATGTAGATAATAGTAGCATCCAACTCACAGAGGTGCTGTGAAAATAAAATGAGAAAATATTTTCCTCTTCAATCTTTTCCAGGCTGCATTCCTTATGCCTCTTGCCAGCCACCTTCATTTCTTCCTCCCACTCTGCCTCCTGCTTTTCAGCTTTCTTTTATGTGTTGTCTTCCCCTGTTATAATGTAAGTTCTTTGAGCCCGAGGACTAAGTGTCTGATTGTTTTTGTATTCCCACAATCTAGCACAGTGCCTGACACAGAGTAAGTTCTTAATATATGCTTGTTGTCTACTTGTAAATAGCTTTGCAAACCTTAAAACAGTATAAAAGGTTAGCTACATTAAGAACAACAGCAACAAAAACACCAGCTAATGTATAGAGCACCTACCATATGTCAGAGATTGTGCTAAGCAGTTTACAATTATTATTTCATTTGATCCTTAAAATAATCCTGAGAGGTAAATACTATCATTATCTCCAATTTACATATGAGACAGTTGAGGATAACTGTGGCATAATATATAGAGATCCAACCTTAGAATCAGAAAGACCATCCTTCTGACTTATACTGGCTTGTGACCTTGGGCAGGTCACTTACCCTCCCATTAAATCCCACCATATCCTAAAAACTAATAGTTACTAAAAGTGGCAGAGAAGCAACTTGTATGCATTGGTTGAGAGAAACCCCCCCGCCCAGGAATTCACTACAGTAATGGAATTATAGATCTGGTAAAACAAAGAAACAAACAAATTATATCTATAAATTATAGTGATAGACTGGTAGATAAAACACTAGGCTTGGAATTAGAAAACTTTGGGAACAAATCCCACCTCTGATACTTATTATCTGTATGATGTGGGGCAAATTACTTAACTTATATATGCCTCATACATATCTACGAAATCATAGCTTGGGGTGCAGTAACCTAGTGGAGGGAGATCCCATGCCAAATGCTCCTCACCCTGCTGAAATAATGGATCAGCCATATATTGCCATAATGGAAAGGTATCTGATGGTTCTTTGCTCCTTTTTTCTTGTTTTTTTAACAACATGCTCAACAGAAGAGACATAGAATGATACAGTTCAGATGATATGGGACTAAGCTGATATTAGTGTATTATCGTTGCTTGCTCAACTGGTATTGGTTGGGGTTGTATGGACTCTCATATAACACAGTTGTATGGCAACACCAATAGATTTACCTATACTGCAATAACTAGTCCAAGAGAAGACATCTGAGGTTAATCCATATCACTTTCACCAGTCTATAACCCTACCAATCCTCACCTAATTTCTCTTCTTCAATCACTCATCTCACTTATTCTATGATCTTCTTACAGCAAATGTAGCCACTGCTCACCACATATAGTTCACTGACTTCCCTACAATAACTCCCTACTCATTCATCAACAACCACTCATTGTTCACAATTGCTAAACCCCATTGACTTTCTTCATTTTAGAACTATGCAGCATATCTTAAGGTTATGTTTTGTATTGTCACTGTGGGATTTTCTCTGCTTGGTTTGATGTTATTAGTTTGCCAAATAGAGCTTTTTTCTGTTCTATATTCCCTATGCCACGTACTTGGTTCCATGGGCCTGAATGTCAGAATATGAGTTTATATGTGTGAACTGACTGTCATCTAGAATCTCACTGAAGATTCATTTTTCTGCTTGTTTTAAATATTACTTCATAAGAAGGTGAATGTCCTATCTTCAGCTGATCCACATCTCACAATCATGTATGGTGATGCATGTCTCACTTATATGCCCAAGGGAAAGTACACTTTGGATTTGGAATTAGATAACCTCAATTTGACTCCTGGTTCTGAGATATACTATGTGCATGACCCTGGGCAAATCAGCTAACCCCCATAGAACTCAATTGCCTCATCTGTAAAATAAGAAAGTTGGACTGATTATTTGACATAAAATGCTTTCCTTCAATCTTTCAAGCATCCAGAAATTTGGAAAGACTTGAGTTTTGACTGAAATACACAGATTTACTTGAATGTTTGATAATGTAGAGGTAGGAAGTGCAAGCACCTAATCTATTTCCCTCTTTTAAAATCAAATTATGAATAACAAAAGAAAAGATTATAAAAGGTGGTCTTGACATAATATAGCCTAATAAAAATTAGTTTTGTCCTGTTCACACTTGTAAAGGTAATATGTACCATGGGGATGATGAAAAATATGGTCATGTTTCTCATAAACATCAATGCATTATAACTTTGTCAGGTTATTTGAAATTACATGATGGAAAAATAATAAGCATTCAATTCTGTGGTCATAAGAATGCAGGCTGAATTTTATCTGTGTGCATACACATAATCCTATACACATGACAGGAAAGTTCTATTTCCCTGTATACAGAAAAGAAAGAATTTTTGTAATTTTTGGTTGCCAATTTAGGCTTAATCCTCTCTGGGAAATAATGTTGTTTTTAAGAAAGCTGTCTATGTGCAAAAGTGCATTGAAAAGCAGTCAATGAAGCAGTGCTGACAGGAGCCACAGTCTTTTTCTGTTCTATAATTGATTGTGGATTTGTTTTTTATGACACAAGGGAAGTTGTGATTATATAAATAAATTTTGTGAGACCTTGTTTTTAGGAGTGAGATGGAGTGACAGAGAAACAGAAAAAGGGACAGAAAGAGAGACAGTGAGACTGATCATTTTGTGTGGTGAGTAAATCTTCTGTCTCTGAAGGGCTAAAATGTTTTTCGGCAAAATCAATATCCAGGAACATGCTGAAAATGTGAGCTACATTTTGATCCATATAAATTTGTATGCTTGTTTTCACAATTTAATGTTGAGCTCAATTGAAGAACAATTCAACTCATTTTAAAGAACACATTTTAAATACCCAGTATGAGTCTTGATAGGCAAATAATAGAAATTTGAAAACAGATATATAAGTATAGTTAGCTAATACATAAAATCTTCAAGCTTACTTGACATAAATATATTCTTTAGACTCAAGTTAGGATTTCATTTCATTGATATATGTTTGTCATGCCAAAATAAGAACCAAAGAAATATGATAGCATTCCCCATAAAGAGGAAGAGGCCTTTTAGATAACCATAATGGACACCCAGATGAAAATGAAAATTCAGTCTATCACCAAAGTATTTGGTCTACATGAAATCAAATATATAGATATTTGGGAAAAGACATATAGATAATTTATTTGTTGATATTTTTCCCTTGAATTTGTAAATGTGTAAATGCAGATCAGCAGGGGACTCTTGGATATGGACCAGGAGACAAACAGTGCATAGTGGTCTCTAGAGATATGAGTAAAGTTTCCTCTATATCCTTAATAAATACTTAAGATAATGGCTTTAGGTATATAATAGCTTTTATTTTGTCTTGCAGAAAATACAGAAAATACAAAATGTTGTTGAGTCCATAAACACACACAAGGCTAATAAAAAAAAACCCAGCAATGAATATAATTCTACTTTTTGGGTAGATTCGACTGATTTTCATAGCCCTGATGACTAATAAATAGCCAATGGTTTCAATTCTCCTCAAAATGGGACTAAACTTGGGATTATTTTTGAGAAAATTTTACAACATCTGATGAATCTATCTTTCCTACAGGATTACAGATAGCCTCCTAGCCATACTCGTAGTGCTACTCCTAAGCATGCAATGCCTCCAGAAGGGAACAACCTTGGGACTCCAAAATAGAAAATATGTCACTCTGGTATATTTCCCTCCAAAGTTACTAAGAGAGATCCTCTATTGACCTGGATTCCCTTGGAAAGAAACATACTTGAAATTACCAGTCAGAAAATACCCTACTCCCATATTGTATCTAAACTGTTGAAATTACTCACATCATAAGAGATTGTTAACCACACATCCCTTGCTCCACTATATCATAGTTTTTGGTCTCACAACCACCTGAGCTTCCTCTTGTCATGGCCTTATTTTTTGCTGTTCCTCCATTTTTGGAAGGCCTCTTTTTTCCCCAAGCAGAAATCCCAAGTCAATCATTGTTCAAGAGTCCACCAGGAATTTGAAATTGTCTCAGAAATTTCTCCTCCTCAATCCATGAATCTGGGAATGAGGAACTCATCTGTCTTTCTCTTTGTCTCCAACAGGACCAAAATAGACATCCAGCTTTTTAGTACTATAAGCAGTTCATCAAATTGATGGAACTATTTTGATCAAACCCCTGTTCTTCATATAAAATTACATAGGGAATAATTTATTTTATTTTATTTTTGTAGATATTATTGAATGTCTTACAAGTGTGTGTATAGTTCTTTTTTCATCTATGTACAATAAGCAACTTTAAGAGACTCCAGGAGCAGAATAGGCTCTTATTTCCAGCTTCCAACCTAGTCTAAAGCCTATAGAGCTTATAGAGGAATAAACAAGGCAGAAATTCTATGCTTATAATTCTCTTATTCCAAGCCATCAAAACTTTGCTCTTATTTGATAGTGGCTGAATCCTATGTAGAAATCTGAGTCTATGAATGTTCCAGGAATTTGGCATCTCAGAAATTCTTCCTTAATCCAAGAGTCTGGGTTTTAGGATATCCTTTGCCCCTACTACTTGTTGCCAACAAGGTTCATGTGGGCATACATTTTTATGGAACTGAAAGCAGTTCATCAAATTGATGATGGAACTCTCTTGTTCCACTCCCTCTTCTTTGCATAAGATTACACAGGGAAATATTTTAAATTACTTTCCTTTCGTAGAGATCGCCTACAGTTTTATCACTGTGTGTGTGTGTTTGTGAGTGTGCCTCTGTGTGTATGTGTGTGTGTGTGTAGTTCTACTTGCACCTATGTTTAATAAGCAACTTTAACAGATGAGACTGGGAAGCAGGTTTTGACAGCAACAAGCAAAATCATAAAATATTATGGTAGCTTTATGTAACAAGCTGGAAGTTACCTCAAGCTTGATAAGTGCTGAATAAGCTTTAGTCATTTATATGAAATGAAAAACAAAAGCAATCATCTCTAGTACTATAGAGACACACTGTTGAATACAGGATAATTGGTGTGTCAGGGCTTTTTATAAAATGTATTTTTAATGTAAGAAATAGTTCACTTCAGAGAAAAGGAATGCTAATTGACCTAAAGACTGGTGAAGAGCATAAAAGATTCCTGAGAAAGGGGGGAGAGTTCTTGTCTTTGAAACTGTTAGGGGGAAAATGGTATGAATAAATAAAGGAGTAAGATAACTTAAAAAGGTAAGAGGGAAGAACTGACAACATTAGCTCTAGAGTAAGGCTGATGAGGCAATACTTTAGAAAGTGCATGAAATAATATTTAAAATGTAAAGTTAGCCCAAGTTTATGACTGCCAAACAACAAAAGAAATTCATGAAGCAATCATGGGTGTGTTAAAGAGTAGCAAGGATCTTCTTGACGGGTTTCCCTTCTAAGGTTTAACTGAGGAAGGGAGAATTAATCTCTTGCTACCTGCAAGAGTAAGTGGCATAGGGAAAATTCCCTTCCTCCACAACTCCAGGAGATGCTAAGTGTTGCCCTTAGGCCAGGAAGCGAAGAATTAAGCTTATTAAAATGAAGTATTGGGCTCTACCCCTTCGTTTTTAGAAGTAGATTACTTTGTAGCTCAACCTCCTAGCTGTTCCAGCTATGAAAATTGATTCTGTTCTATGGAGGAATTTAATTAATGCAGGTACTTTCATCTATATAGACTAATTACCTCTAACTAGACAATTAAGAGCAACGTTTATAATATTTTCCTTTCTGCTAACAAGAATTGTTGGTGAAATAACAGTTCTATATCTAAAATTATTTGAAAACTTTTCAAAAGAAATACTTACAATAATGACTGACATTAGTATAGATATTCATTTCAATAAAGGGCACATCATAGTCCTTTCTATATTTATAATGTGATCTAACAATAACCTCACAGCAATGTTTTGGAAGGGTAAAAGTAGATTTAAGATTTAGTAGCCATTATGATATGCAGATAGAGAGAAATCATGGCATAGTAGACAGAGAACTAGCCCTGAACGCAGAGAAGAACTTGATTCCAGTCCCAATTCTAATATAGACTCTTTAACTCTGGACAAATCACTTTATCATTCCTCCAGATAGCTCTTTAATACTGTAAGTTGCAGAGAAGGTGCCAAACTCAACTGAAAAGGGAGTTTTGTCACATGGGAACTCTCATTACTATTGAAAGCACAGTCACAGTACCTACCTTAAATATTTTCTTTGAAAAGAGAGGATCTAACTTGCTTCTTTATCAGCATCCCCATCCCATCGGTCATCCTGGCTTCTATGCTTGCTAAATTATTTTAGTCGAAACTAATTGATAATTCTGGTAAACCTCACTTGAGGTTGCTTTTCATAAGTAGTCCTCACACCAATGGAAGATAATGCTTCTAGAAAAGGTATGGTAAATCACATGTGATTTTTCCATAGAAATAGATAAAAAAAGATTGCATTTGTGACCAATACCCTGGTACACAACTATCTTTATTCTTTGTAGAATTAACCACAAACTCCATATTTAGTCAAGTACAAATGATATAGTCACAATGGTAGCATATTTATGGTTTTATATACAAGCACATGTTCTTTCTGAAGAGTAAATAAACGGATCACTACAATAACTGATTTGCAAAGTTAGTATTCTATGGCATCCTGACCTTCTGTACAATGGCCTTCATATTTTCTGCCTTATTTTTATTGTACCAGATGAGATGGTGAATGGACACTCTCACCAAAGTTATGTTAAAACAAAACAAAGCAAAAAATACTTGTTGTGAGACATTTGCACAAGCATTCTTGAGCTAATGTTTGGGGGAAGCACAGCATGACTTGATAACATTGAAGAAACTATTCCAGAAATATGTCTATAGGCTTTCTTTTTCTTATAAATTTTGATGTGGCAAGTGTAGGCATTAGAGATCAAATTGTTGGTTACTATAGTGCTTTTAAAATAGAAGGCCTTTTAGATATCTCATTAGCACTAACAGTTTTGCTTTTCTCTCATATTATATAAAGTATACTTACCTTTACGATACGTGAATCATCCCATATTTACAATATATTAGCAACTTGTCCTATACTACTCCCACTTAATCTATGTTCCAGACAGGGTGGAGTCCTCATCATCACTCATAGCACTTTCCTTTTTATGCCTTTCAGCATGTCATGATTTATACCTAGAATGTTCTCTCACTTCCCCCATCCCCACAGAAAGGCTTATAAAGTCTTTAAGACTCAGTCACCATGCTTCATAAAGCCTTTCTTGTATTCTTCAATGGAAAATGAGATATCTCTTTCTCTGGAAAATAACACAAAATTCTTGTAATTTCTCCGAGTATTAAGCATATTTCATTTAGGATTATAGTTCTTACTCTTGTATCAGAGGCTAATTTCTGATACAAAGGGTATAATTTGAAGCCTTTCTATTTCTTTGACTCATTTATTCCATCTAGGTAATCTGGGACTGACACTATCTGACACTATCTATTCCCCCTACTTCAAGGTATAATAATGTACCCCATTTACAAGGCCTTGAGTTCATCAGGCCTAAAGAATAGAGTCTTGGATTTGAAGTTAGGAAGTCCTGAGTTCAAATCCTCCCTCATATATTTATCTTTGTGACATGGGCACGTCACTCATTCCTCTCAGATTCTGTTTTCTCATCTCTAAAATGGCGATAACATTGTTTTCACAAAACTGTTTTGAGGATCATTTGAAATGAGCTGTGTAAAGCATTTTGTGAATTTCCAATTGCTATAGAAAAGTTCATTATTGTTGTTATGGTTATATTCATTAGGATTCTGGTAAAAAAAAATAGATCTCTATAGAGATCCCTCCTAGAAAATAACCACACCAGTCAATGAACAATTCTCCCTTAAGTGCCCAATGTAGTTTAGTCATTTATGGGGCAATTTAACTCCCTTTGAGGCTTTTATTATACTTCCATCTTTTTACTCAGCTTGCAGTTCTGTTAGCTCTTAATAGTCTTAGATGTTCTGCCACTCCACCTTGCTCTTTACCTCTGTCCTACAGATAAAAATATAGGAGATAATCTCCTATATGTGTTGACTCTCCCTATTAGAATGCAATATCTTGACTTCTGTCCAAGACAGCTGCTAAAGAGGGGACAGACCACAAAGGTCCTACACACTTCCTCCATCAAAACCCTGTAGTGTGCGCCTGACTGAATAATAATAAATCCAATGAAAAATGACAGTGACTTCTTCCACCCCAGAATTACACAGGAGATCAGTCAAAAGTCAGAGGGTAACAAGAAAGGAGGTTGCCAGCAAAGCCAGCACTAATACAGCATAGCCTTTCGGCATGGCCAGGAATAAATGTAACCTACAAGACTCTGTGTCCAGAGGCAGCAAGAAAGAGGGATCCTCCAGAGAATGCCCCATAGTGGCAAGAAAACTCTAGAGTTGAGATCTTAGAAGTGCTAGGGAGCAACAATAGGAAGTGGTAATGATCAAACGCATAGTACAGCATTGCTTAGAACTGAACACTGCAGGCACAGGGTCTCTGAGAGCTCTGTCTTGAGTTACTACAGAATATCCTGAAAATCCAGTAATTTGAACATTTAAGATCCACGGTTGTGGCAAACCCCAGGACATGGGGGTTTGAATGGAAATCCAGATGACGCAGGGAAAGACTAAGCGTGGCAGACCACACACTCAAATATAAGTGGAGTTTCACCCCAATACAAGTCCCAATTCAGATAATAAAGTTGGAGAGCCGAGTACATCACAGAAAACATCAATTAGTATAGAAATCATGTTAAATATGATAAAGATTCCTTCCCCCCAAATAAAGAAAATCTCTATAAAAACTATAAGCATAGACTAAAAAGAAACAAAAAAGGACATTCTACAAGAATGACATGAAACCTAGAAGAAATAAAACAAAGGATAAAACAATGAAAGACAATTTCTTGAGAAAGGGATTAGATGGATAATAGGATAGAAAAGAAAGTGGTAACCCTTGCCTAAATAAAAAATAAAAATCAATCATCAAATTATTTTTTCGTTGTTTGCTCAATTTTTTTTCTAGCCTATTTCTTAACTTTAAACTTTTTGTTAAAGTTGAGTTCTGCTCAATGTGGATTAGGGAAGCATGCTCCCAAACCTCAGGCTTTTTTATGCTATGGTTTTGAGTGCTAGTTCTGGAGATCTGCAAGTTTTTGGTGCTTCCAAGGTGTGATGCCAGGAGAGGAATGGTCACTGGTACCCAGGTCTGCACTCTGGTCTTTAACCAGGGAAGGCCATTGGTCCTTTGTAGGCACAAACACCCCTCCTTGCTTTGCAGCTGTGTTCTGAGCCCTTGCTCCCTTCTGACTGATGAACATTCTGCCCTGAAACTGCAACCCAAAACTCTCTGTGAGTAATAGAGTGGCCAGTCAGTGACAGCTGTACCCAGTGCCACAAAATGGTCCTCTGTAATCTTTTTCTGACAAGTTGTCCAACCCAATCAATTCCTTTGGGCTGTTCAGCTTCCTCAAAGCTTGATTCCAAACTACATTGATAGTCATACCATATAGTAATATAGCCTTCATGAAGTCCAGCCAAACTGGGATTTTTGCTGTTCCTTATACATGGTGTCACATCTACTATCTCTGTACTTTTCACAGACTATTTTCCTTGCCTAGAATTCACCTTCTTCCCATTAGAATTTCTAATTTTCTTTAGAGCCACTATTTTGTTGATTCATGAGGCCTTTCTTGATTCATCAGGTATTAGAACCCCATACCCCCCTCCAAGAATCACCTTGCATAAGTACACATTTTACATGTTCTTTTAGATGTACATATTATCTCTACACATAGAATTTAAACTTCATGATGGCACGGTCTATTTCATTTGGTTCTTGTAGCCCAAGCACCTAGCATAGTGCCTGAATTTAATAAAAGCTTGTTGATTGATTCATTTAATGTTTGAGAAAATCCATGGAAGGATTTATTTAATAAAAAAAAACACTCAGTCTCAGAGTTGAATGTACCTAGGTTGCCTAATCCATTTTTCCAATTGGAAATGTATTGTGTTTACAGGGCTTAAAGATGATATATTATCTATTCAGTGGAAAATGTAAGCTATTAGATTTAGAAGGGCAAGGCAGGTGGCATAGTAGGAGGAGCTCTGAATTGTGTCTGAGGACCCAGGTTCTAATCCTATTTCTGGCATGCATGGCCTGTGTGACTTTAGGCAAGTTACTTAACCTATCCAGGCCTCAACAGCCTCATCTTTAAGAAGAGGAAATTGGACTAGATAACCTTTGCAGTCCCTTCAAGCTCTCAAATCAAATTTATGATCCTTTGTCCTAACTTTTGGATTTCTTCCACCTAGCTTAAAACAAGTGAGGTGGAGGCTGATATAGTAAAGACAGGAGCTTGAGTGTGTCAGGTGCAAGGGAAGGCCATCAGGAATGGTAAGGTAAATTAAAACCACTGGGATCAAAGCTAATTTACTGATGAGGCAGGCATCTCCTGAACTAAAAGCAAATATATGGATAGGATCCCCTGGGATTCTTCCAAGAGTAAGGATAAGTACATACACTTAGGCTATGACTTAGCAAGGGGTCCAGTGTAAACCATTTCCCTTACATATATGGAACATGAAAAACACTATATTTGTTCCCTGCCCCAATATGAAGTTAAGAAGAGTTACAAGTGGAACTTTTATGCCAGAGACCTTCATACCTACTCCTCGAATTACTTAGGCTTTGAAGAAATAAGATCCCTATCCTGTACTATGTGTTACACATATAAGCCTCTGTAGACAAGTGAATCATTGGAACTTTTCATCGTGATCAGTAGAATGTTAATCTATTAGAAATACCTAGACATTTTTTTCAATTTTCATCTGGATGTTTAGTGAAACTGAAAAAGCTTTCATCTTTGACACTATTCCTGAGTTATTTCTGTAGGCTTTCTAATTTTTACATACAACTTCACAATGTTTTACAGTTTATAAATACTCATTTTAAACAATTTAAACACTTAAAATATTTATTCCTAATGAGTATGCTATACACATTTTATGCTTACAAGCCCTTACTACTGATAACTATTTGAAATTCACTTAAATATTTTTTCTTCATAAAAATACTATCTAAGGAAGAAACATTCTATTTATTTATGGTGACTTCTATATTGCCTAAGTTCATTTGCTAAATCCCAATGTAAAAACACTGTGCTTGGATACCCCTTGAATCCTGAAGGACTTACCCTTAAGAAAAATTAAGGGAACTTTATGTGAGAATATTTACATCTGATCTTTTCTCAACCCAATTGCCTGGCTGATTCTGAACAGACTAGTCATTGAGGAGATGATACCCAAATCAGGGGAAAATAAGTTAAATAGGGCAACTGATAATGGTTCGTTTGAAGTTGTGTTCAGAAAACACATTGTGGGCTAGAAGAGTGTGCAAAGAGGGAAGCAGAGAAAGATTGTCAAAGCATGTTAGCAGAATCAATAAGGAATGAATTCCCTGTTCATGGCCAAGTTGGGAAATGAGGTAGTGAATAGAGGATTTATCAGGATATTTTGCTGCTAGTCTACTTTAACCTACACACACATCTGGGCTATTCCTATTAGTACTGATCCATGAGAATTCATTTGTCTAAAATGCATGTGGAACTCAAACTTATTCATTCAACATAAAATCTATAAGAATACACAATTTGCAGCATAATGGAAGACAGAGGAAATGTAAGATATGGAGGTGGACTTTGAGATAGAAACCCGTGGTCTCAAATCCCACCTTACACTCAAACTGCATGATCCTTCAAATATCTCCCTAGGACTGATGAACTAAATCATAGACAGCCCTGATAGGCGTTGAATGGAAAAAGTTCCCACACTACAAGTTCCCTTTACTGATGAAAAAACTGATCTTTAGCATACTCATATTTGCATAGTACCCTGTTCTGGATACTAATGGAGACACTTAGATATTTTCCTGCCAGAGTATTTGAGAATCTAGATACCACCACAGAACCATGTGCCATTAAGAAAGGACTTTGTAAAGAAAGAGACATAAACAAATAAAATATAGATTATAATGTAATATGTGAACAAGTGAATTAATTATTGACTTTTGCTCACTCCTATGAGACCAGAAATTTATGTTTATCCCAAATATTCAGCATCATCAGAGAAAGGGAGGTCCAGGTTTCTTTCAACTATATCATCTGCTCTTTATGCATGAGTATATATAAGAACTCCAAAGTTGGCCCTCTTCTCCCTCTCTCTATACTTGCTCTCTCTTAGTGATCTCATATCTCATGAATTTAACTATCATTTTCATTCTAATGACTTTCCTGTCTATATATTCTGTCCTCATCTTTCTTTTAGGCTCCAGTCCGACATTTCCATTTGATGCCATTTCCTCCTTCATCTCTCATACACATCTCATACTCAGCATATGTTACTCTGAATTTATTGTTTGCCCCTCTGGATGTTCCCCTTCAGGAATTTCCCTCCTTTATTTAAGGGTACCACCATTCTTTCAGTCTCCTAAATGTGCAACCTAGGAGTCACTGTCAGTTCTTCTCTCTCAGTTACCCCATACCCAATCAGTTGCTGCTTCCTGGGAATCTCCTTTAACATTTTTCAAATCTATTGACTTCTTTTCACTGACATTGCTTAGACAAGTTAACCTATCTACCCTATTTGCCTACTGTATGTCAGAATTTTATCACCTCTCACTTGGACTTTTGCAATAGGAACTTAATTGGTTGTCCTCCCTCCAGTTTTCCTCTCTCTAATTCATCCTCCACACAGGTTTAAATTGGATTTCCAGTAACATAGTTCCAATCATTCGATTCCTTACTCAAGAAATTTCAATGTATTTAAAAATTCAATAGAAAATCTATAGAATCTTTAGAGAACATTTGGGAAAATATGTAAAAAAATGCAAACTCTTTTGTTTGGAATTTAAAGACCTTCAAAGACTGGCTTTTCAGGATGACTATAAATTACTGCCTCTCATTAATATAATACTTTAGCCAAATAGGCCTATATAATTTTCTGCATATTTCATAATATCCCATCTCTCAACCCCCATACCTTTGTATTTGTAGTTTGATAGAGAATGAAGAAGAGAAGAATACAGTTATGAAAGATCTTCTTGACTTGGAAGTGGGAAAGTCTGTTTTTGATACCACTCACTGGATATCTGCAACTCTGGTTGAGCTCCATGGCACATAGCAAAGGGAAGCAGATCTCTCCTCCATGTACATCTAAGTCCTTCTATAGGTATGCCAATGTCCATTTATCACTTGGAGACTTTAAACTTTCACTTGGAAAAATACTTGGAATGCTCTCTGTCTCTCTTTTACCTTCTCTTCTTATTATACATAATTCATTTAATGACTCAGTTTGAATAACACCTTCTCTAAGACATATTTCCTGATTCTCATAGCTGTCATTCCCTCTATCATCCATGGATATATATTTTTTTAAAAATTTGCATATATTCTGTATTTACTTTCCTGTGAACATGTTGTATTTCCCAATTAGAATGTCAGATCTTTGAAATCAGAAATAATTCCATTTTGTATTTGGATTCCTAGCAATTTCTACAGTGTCTGGCACAGAGTTGTTGTTTATCCTTCATTCTTGAAGGGGACCAATGATATCAGGAGAGTTATATCTGGACTTGCAAGTGAATTGGATTTAAGCAAAGTAGCCCCACTCTCTCCTCCAGAGTTATTGGAATTCAGTGGCAAGGCATAGGTCAAGATGATTGGTGATGTTCCAAGAATCAGTGAGAGACCTTAGCCTTTATAATCTAAGGGTCTCAGTTTGTCTGAGGCAACACCCCTTCAGCAACTAAAGGCTAGGTAAGAACTGAGGTAAAAGATAGCCTACTTTGCCTTCACAAAAGAATCAATATGGGAGGGGAAGACCCTCAGAGTTTCTGGCCAGAACAGAAACAATTGCTATTTATACACACCCCTCAAAACCCAATTGACGAGCCCTGGCACAGAGTATATACTTAATAAATGCTTACTTGTCATTTAATTGAGGTAGTTTTTGAGTTATCAAGACTCCTTCAGCATCCTATGAATCTTGAGTTATTTTAGGATCAAGGCCTCCAAAGCAGATTCCTCTCTCAGCTCAATCTCTTTTTCCATGTCTAGAAAAGTCCTGCGTATCCCAGTTCCTCTTCCTTGCAGGCCTGTCCTTGTCCTTTCTTCCCTGCCCTTGTCCTTAATCTTCCTGATGGGCTCACAGTATGTGGTAAAGAAATATTTATTGAAAGATGATAAATTTGATGTCTTTTCTGCCCTATTCTGTTCTATTCTGAGTAAGTACGCATGAAATGGGCCTTTGTCTTTTTGGGACCTGGAATGGAATTGGAATATTTGGCTTCCTCAGTTTGGGCAACTTTCAAGTAAATCATTAAGGCTCTTTATACTCTGGGTGTTATGATGCTATATTAAGATATTATTTGCTAATGTACCACTATCAAAGAATGGGTGTTTTCTTAAAGACAAAAGGAATCTTACTTAGATAAATATAAATAGTTGTCTATGTGTATGTTTTAACCCCTGATTAGACTACTAGGTCATCATGGCAGAGACTGCGTCTTTTCTAAATATTGTATCTGCTTAGCACTTATCATGGTACAATACAGTTTATCCTTAGTATGTGTTAATGCTGTGAATTGTATTATATTGAATTGAATCTAGCCTCACTTTTTACCTATTCTGCTCCCAAATGGTTTTCTAAAAAGTGAAAAAGAAAAAGGTAATTGTTTCTAATTGAAATTATCTAAGTTTTTTGCTATCCCTTTTCACTTTAAAAAATTTTTGTCATTGTATAGATTTATAGTATATCAAATGGCATTGAACTGACCAGAAGATGCTAATGATAGTGCCTGGCACCTCTTTTACCAGTTAAAAATAGGACTTGACATCAGAACTGAAATAACTAAAGTTTGACATTTAACCCCCCTTCCCCGAAATAAGGCTTTACCTATATCCTACCAAAATATTAACATGTTTTAGGACATCACTCATCTTGTGGTATGGAGATCTGAGCATAGTTGATATATCTTGGCATTGTCTAGGTGACCATTTAACAACTATGGGCTTTCATTTATTTCCTACAAAATAACTGGTTGTGTTAACACCCTTTGGTCTCTAAAATTCTATGCTTTGTTTAATTTTGCCATATCAGTAGTCTGAATATTCTGAAAATGCAAAGGTAAAGTCATTTTAGCATGTTGAACCAGTATTAACTAATTTGACATTACATAACTTCAGCTATTTAAAACTGAGTCTTGTAAAAGTTGCAGATATATAGCAGGTCACAAAATAACTTCGGAGTGGTAGCTGCAAGCAAATCAGAAGCAATTGCAGTGCTTGGAATACAGTAAATGAGTCTTCAGTTCAGAGCCCTCTGGCCTCCTTTACAGGGATTCTAGGATGATAGATGGTATGCTAAATTTATAGTGACTTGACTTCATTTAAAGAAAGCTACTAAATAAACCACACAATAGTTTCATTCTATTATTTTTAATTTTGAGTAATTCATCAAAATTAGGGTTTAACATAAAAGAAAATGACAGTATTTTAAATATCTAAGTCCATAGCATAGATGTAACAACAACAGCAACAAACAAAAAAAGAACTGGCACTGCATCCATCACCAGAATAATAATAAGCATTTATAAGTCTTGCAAAGCACTTTACCAAGATTAGCTTATTTGATCCTCACACCCCATCTTAGTGAGGAGGAAATTCAGGCTGAGAGAGGTTAAGTGACTTTCCTGGCATAAGCTAATACACATTTGGGACAGTATTCAAATTGACCACAAGAATGGCACCTCATTTTATAGAAACAACATATACAATTGAATGATGAATTGTTATATACACAGTTGTGTCAAATCATTCAATCATTAGGTGGATTTCTTTTTGTTCATTTTGAAGTGCATAGAACTAGCTTAGCCTATTACCTCAGTCTATGATCTCAGTGTGAATTCAACTTTTGAAGTGACCTTGTGGTATAGATATATATGATTAATGCCTCTCAAATCTGAATATTTGGGCACTTTGTTTTCTCTTGTTATTCTGTCACACATAGTCTATATTGCAGCCAAACTTGATGACTCTCTGTCCTTTGCACAAGGTCTGTGCTTTCCCTCCTCCAGGACTAAATTTGCCTGTACCATTTTTCTTCCTTATCAAAATTTTTAACCTTTGTCTAAAGCCCAATTCAAGTTCTACCTCTTACAAAAAGCCTTCCCTTCAGACTTCGTATAACACTTTTCACATCTCATAAATTCACTTTGGAGAGGTAGCACATCATTGTATACAGATGGTTGCATTTCAATACAGAAAAATTTGGATTCAAGCCACACCTGAGTACTTCCTGTTAGGATTAACCTAGGCAAATTATTTAAACACAATTAACAGTTATAGTACAGATGAATTATGAACTGAATTGGCTAAAGGACTTTCTGCACCAAAAGTTCACCACATGAATGAAATAAAAGATTCACCAGCACATTTCTATGACTACATGCAGTCCTAATATAATTATATTGGAAGGGTTTTGGGGGTCTTTCCACCCTACTAAACCATGTTGTAAATTCCAAAGTGGCAGGAACCATTGATTATTTAAATGTTGTATCTCTTGTATAATCTAGAGATGTAATTGCTTGTTGAATTTAATTTTTATGTTAAAACCTTCAAAAGTCATAGCTAGACTACAAAAAGGTAAATTACCAACAATGAGGATTGACAGTATTTTGAGATAGAAAGTTGGCAGGCTATCCAAACTAGCAAAAAAAAAGCCCAATTAATTCTAGGATCTGATTCCATTAAATTCAAATGGTACTGTCCATTTGAAAAGGCAGTGAAAAGAAAAATGAATAGAAGAGATGATTCAGAATTTGTGTAACATATTGAGTACATAGTTAAATACCGTGCTAATTGAGAACACAGAGAAAAATCAATTAAAATGATCCTATAATTTGCTGTAAAATATAGCTAAAATTCAGTATGTTCACTGTGTATGTTATGTGAAGGCTGGCAATATGTTCTGTGCAAAGTAAACACATTGCCTTGTTACTAAAATTAATTGCCTTCAGCTGCATTAACAATAGAGTGTGATCAAGTAACATGAAAGCATTGGACAAATCAATAACGAACCCCAATTAATTTCTTCTTTCTTCAGAGCCATCACTCCAAGATTAATAAATTTCAGAAGGAACAAATGAGTGAAGCATTTAGCTTAAAATTGTGACAGAGCATTTAGAACTGTCACCCAAATGGGAAACGTGCTAGAATCATTCAGAATTTCTAAACAAGTTGGATAAAATTGACATAATGAGACAAATTATAATAGCAGTGATTTAAAAAATAGGACTCTAAAGTGACACAATAGTGCTTATCTATCCACCAAAACGGGAATTGGGCTTCTATGCTTTTGACAATCCAACACAGTGTGGAACAAGTTGGGCGTGAGGTACGGGCTGACAATATTGCCAGTTCTGCTGGCAGGTAGCAGGACCGTTTAACTAAAGCATGCAGAGTGAAGTGAGACCAATGATTTATTCCTGGAAGTCTCTTTTGTAAGATGCAGAGAATTAGAGTATCCTAATATAGCGAGGGAGGTGTCAAATGAAATTTGTAAGGTGTGAATGGGCCACATGAATCCCACATTCTTGGTCCCTGATTGTCTATTCCTTGTGTATGCTGTATTTCTTTAGTCTTCCAATAGCCTTATTTTGGTGACAGGGGAATTACAGTGACTGTGTAACATTCCTGAAGTGCTATGTGGTTCTCCTTTGCCTTTTGTTTGGGAGCCAAACAGTCTATAGCTAGAACTGGAGCTGTGAAGAAAGATTCTGCCTGTCCCTGAGAAGCCATTTCTCTTCACTAAGGATATATGTGTACCTGATAGCTAACATGACCAATAGAGGTCAGGGACCCTGATAGAGACAATGATAAAAAAAATCAAAAATAGATGATAGCATGGAAAGCTTAAAAGTGGAAAAATAAAACAGCAGAACAAGTCTTTCAGTGGAGAATAAATTCAGCACTTCAATATCAACTTTGGCAGAATCTGCCAAATCTATTTTTTTTCTTTATAAACAAAAGATTCGGCTGCATAAAGAATGTCATGCAAGCTTTATCATCTTTTTTTTTTTCTTGTACTAGATGTGCATGCAAATTCCTGACTAGCTAATGGCAAAAACTCACTGAAAGACTGACAATGAAAGTGAAACATCTAAGAAAACCTCTCTCTAAATATATAACTGATGAAAATGTAAACCATGTTACTGTACTAAGCACTGATTGAACATGAGCAATAAGAATTGAACTGTGATTCAAGAGACCTGGATTCTATTCCTGGGTCTATTACAAACAAGCTTGACCTTGAGTAAGTTAAAAAAAAATCAGTCTTCAAGGACTCATGATGTTATGGGTATCAGTATCCCCTCCAACTACAAAGATCAGATCCACCCGGACTATTTTAATACTTTGTGACTCTTGTTCATAACTTCCTAGAAATGCTTCACAGGAACCCATACAACCTGTGATCCCAACTTATTCTATATTCTCCAGCAGCCTATGTTCTTTATTCCCCAATTCTCACTTATAATTTAATTTCTCCCTGACTACTGGCTACTTCTCTACCGTCTACAATCATGCCTATCTCTCTCTCATCCTCAAAATACCCTAATGAGCCATTCATTCCTACTAGCTATTGTCCCATATTTCTTCTCTCTTTTGTGGCTAAACATGTTGATCAGAACATCTAAAACATCACTTCTTGAACTGTGGGTTGTGACCCAATACGGGATCGCATAACAGAATGTGGAAGTCATGAAAAATTTTGCAACAGTAAGAGGTTTCTGAATTCACAATGACAAAAAATTAATTCAAATTCAAACAGGTAATGAATCTGAGGTGTTTCTGGAAGTGCTTGCCTTTGTTGAATTGCACAACTTCACTGCTTGGTTGCATGGAGATCCATCTCATTGGTATGCAAATTTGCTATCATCTTTAATAGATTATAAAATTATATGTATACCAAAGAGTTGTTTAAAAATAAATTTCTTTATGATTTATTATCAGTAAATGTTTCATTTGTATGCCAATTCTATATAGCTATATACCTGGGATTTTATAAAAATTTCTTGGATAAAAAGGTGTCGTAAGTGGAAAAAAGTTTAAGAAGCCCTGATCTAATATAGCTGCTTAGATTTCTTTTCCTCTCACTCTCTTCTAAATTCGAAATCATTAGGTTTTTCATCTTAACCTTAACAATCTCTTCACTGCCAAACCCACTGGTTTTGTCCTCAATTTTCATTTTTCACAACCTTTATGAAGACTTTGACACTGTTGCTCACACTCATTTCCTTGATACATTCTCTTCTCCAGGTGCCTGTGACATTACTATTGATTGTCTCTTCTGTCTGACCATTCCTTCTCAGTCTTTTTTGCTGAATCTGTATCCAAGTATCCAATGAGTTTTCCAAAGGGCTCTGTCTAGGGCCCTCTTCTGTTCCTCTCTATATTATGGCAGTTGAGGATCTCATCAGCTCACAGTTATCACTTCTACACTGATGATTCTCAAATCTACTTACCCGACTGTAACTTCTCTGCTAACCTCACATTTCACATCTCTGCTAGTCTCACATCTCCACCTGCCTACTGAACACCTTAAACTAGATATCCCATAGACATCTTAAACTCATCATATGTAAAACTGAACTCATTATCTCCTTGTCCCAAACCCTTACCTGTTCCAGACTTCCCTAGTAGTATTGAAGGCGCCACCACCATCCCCAAAACCCAGGCTTCCAACCTAGGTGTCATCTTTGAATTCTCTCTCTCTTTTGTACTTCTTATCTAAGCTCTTGAAAATCCTAGTGATTTTACCTTTGTAACATCTTTCATAAATACCCACTTCTCTTACCTGACATTGCCACCACATTGATTTGGACCTTCATTATGTCACACAGGTCATTAGTGGGTCTGCCACAAGTATCACCTTACTCTAATTGACTCCCCAAGCAATGGTCAAAATGATTTTTCCTAAAGTGTAGGTCTGACTATGCTACTTCCTTAATTCAATAAACTGAAATGGCTTGTATCATCTCCACAATCACAAAAACAATCTGGTACTCACTAAGAAAGAGAGTGATTGATCTTTGGAATAGATTAGGTACACAAGAGATTGTAGTAAATGCCCATAGTAGTTTAGTGTTTGATAAACACAAAGACCCAGGCTTTTGAGATAACAACTCACTTTTTGAGAAAAACTGCTGGAAAAAAAACTGAAAAAAAGTTTGGCAGAAACTAGGTCTAGACTGACATCTCACACCATATACCAAGATAAGGTCATAAAATGGGTACATGATTTAGACAGAAAGGGTGATACCATGGACAAATTAGGGGAACATGGAATAGTTTACCTTCCACATCTATGGAGAATAGAAGGATTTATGACCAAACAAGGTATAGAGACCATTACAAGATATAAAATGAATAATTTGGTTTATAACAAATTTTAAAAACTTTTTTTCATGCAAATGATATCAATATATTCAAGATTAGAAGGAAAGCAGAAAGCTGGGGAAACAATCTTTATAGTAAGTGTCTCTGACAAAAGTCACATTTCTCAAATATATTGAGAACTGAGTCAAATTTATAAGAATACAAGTCATTCTTAATTGATAAATGATCCACACATATGAAAGGCATTTTTCAGATGAAGAAACCAAAGATTTCTATAGTCATATAAAATGTTCTAGATCACTATTGTTTAGTCTAATGCAAATTAAAGCAACTCTGAGATACATCTTCATACCTGACAGATTGGCTAACATGACAGAAAAAGGAAAATGACAAATGTTGGAAAGGATGTTGGAAAATTGGGACATTAATGCACCATTGGTGGAATTATGAATAGGTCCAAACATTCTGGAGAACAATTTGGAATTATGGCCAAACAGCTTTAAATCTGTGCATACCCTTTGACCCAGCAATATAACCATGTAGCAACAATCTACTAGCAGCTATTGTGGCTGTGTAAGACCAACAACACCAGCATACAGAAGGGCTGCTAACACAGATTCTTTGATCTGCTTTACTAAGGAAAGTAACTTTAAGGAGTTAAAAATCTCATTTTAATCAAACATACAAATATCATTCACTTAGTTCAGGAGGAAAAGCTAGCACCGTAAAGTTCAGAACAAATTACAAATAGCAACAGCAGACCTTGTCTGATAGAGTTACCAGAGAAGAACCAATGGGTCTGGGTTAGCAAAGCTGGGGGCAGTAACAATGACTTGCCCACAGTCTCAACACTCCTTCCATGAGTGAGCCCCCAAAGTCAAACACCAACCTCCCCTCAACTATATCCTGTTTGGAGCCCTGAGGGCCCTGACCTCACCCAGGCTGGTTGTGTGAACGTTCCCCATCCCCAGCATCACATCATACACAATTCGATGACTCTTGATTATCTTAGTGCTGAGAAACATTCCAAGAGAAGATCCCAGTTTACCAGCCCCATTCAAACAAAGGCCAGCATCATTAAAGGCATTTAAGAGAAGAACAGCGAAAAGCCCCAACCTGATTACCATTATACACTACTAGGTCTGTATCCCTAAGAGATTTAAAAAATGTATGTATTTGTACAAAAATATCTATAGTAGCTCTTTTTCTGATGTCAAAGAGTTGGAAATTGAGGGGATGTCATCAATTGGGGAATGGCTGAATAAGTTGTGTAATATGGTTGTAATGGAACAATATTATGCTATAAGAAATGACAAGCAGGATGCTTTCAGCAAAACTTGGAAGGACTTACATGAACAGATGAATTGTGAAGTGAGCAGGAGCAGGAGAACAGTGTGCACAGTAACAGCAATATCTCACAATGAATCATTTAGTCTTAGATACTGTCAGCAATACAATGATCCAAAGCAATTCCAAAAGACTTATGATGAAAAATGCTATCCACCTCCAAAGAAAGAACTGATGGAGTCTGTATGCAGGTTTTAGCATACAATTTTTCATTCCCCTCACTTTTGGGTCTGTGCATTTCAGAGCATGACTAATGTGGAAAAAAACCTGAATAAAATATAACTAATTAAATAAATAAGCAAATAAATAAATAAAAATGTCAGTTTTCTGAGGACCTGTCAAGTATGAAGGTTCGTCACAAGGAGCTAAGCACTGGATGATGAACTCTTTTGCAATAAAACACGTGACAATAAGTACAAAATTGAATGAACTTTATTTTGACAGATTTCAGTTTTCTCATCTGAAAAATGAAGAAGTTGGACCAAATAATCACTAAAAGGTCTCCTAGTTTCAAATGCTACATCTCTAGGCAAAGTCTGGATAGTGACAGTATTTGATCACGAGGGCTGGTGATACTTAAGTTCCATTGATAGGCAAGTATTTCAGAGGCTCTCTTCAAGCCATCTTTGAGTTACACATGCTTTACTTTGGTGAAAGAAATAACAAACAATACCCAGGTTAAGAGCTAGTGAATTCATTTAAAGTTAGAAAATAGAAACAGAATAGGTGTGAGAGAATGAATTTGAAGTATAAGTTAAGGAAGGAATCTGAGATTTGTGAAGGAGGGGCCAGAGAACAAAGGACCAAGTCAACATATCCAAAAAGGAGCAAACTCTCCTTGTTGGAAACTTGGAGATGGAAGAGTACACTAAAAGATCACTTTTTTCCCTTGTCGTCTTCACCATTATATTATGAGCTCCTTGAGGGTAGGGGCTGTTTTTTGACTTTCTTTGTATTGACAGAACTTAGCACATTGCCTGGCACATAGTAGGTGTTTAGTAAATGCTTATTGACTGACAGGCTCAGTTTATGCAAAGCAGTCACATAGCAAGTCACCTTTGGAAGGTACATGGTGAATTTCATTGATCTTTTCATTTCATAAATAAATGAACAGCCACCATCTGGCCCAGGAAGATGACAATTTGCTCAGAATTAAGGCAAATAAAACCACTGAATTAAATGTCTTTAGCATTATAAGAAACAGAACTCCAATTATTCATTTTTTTCTGAAAACTTTAGTTGTTGCTGAATATCATAGGCATCCTAAAACTGTGTTTTTGTGACAGAATCATCTGATATCATTCCCTGATGAACACACTCCTTTATGTAGCTTCCTTCACATTTTAATTAAATACTTTGTGAAAGGCAGAGTGGAACAGTAAAAAGAAAGAGGTTTGGGATTGGAATCTAGAGACCTGGGTTCAGTTCTTGTTTCAGTTACTTACTAGCTGTGAGAATATGGTCGAATTATATAACAACTCAGCACAATTCCCACCCCATTTCTGAAATAGGTATATCAATATTTGCATTACCTACCTGGTTAGGGTCAGATTGATAGAAGGAAAAGGATCTTAGAACTCTTCCAGGCTAATCTCCTTACTTTACGGAGGAGGAATATGAGATCCAGAGAGTTTAAGTGACTCAACCAAAATAACATAGAGTTTGGATCTGAACTCAGATTTTAATCCAATACCAATGCTTCTTCCTTGAAGGCTATTGTGAGAAAAAGGGCCTTTTAAGCCTTCAAGTGCTTCTTGAGCGTTAATTCCTTTTCTCTGTTTTGAAAAATATGTTATAAACTTCATTCTTTGTATCCTACTTAACCAAAATGCCTCCACTGAAAAAGAATAAAAAAAGAAAGCAAATATAATTGGTATCGTCAGAGATTAGTTTATGATCATTTAAGGATAAGTTACTAAATTTAACATTGCAACATTACATTAAGTATATTCCCATGCTAAGTATGGTTTTAAATTATTTCAGAAAGCTGAACTTTCCTTAAATGTTAAATGATATTTTATTGAAGTTAAGATCCAGATATTGGGCTGCAGTGTTTCCTCATGAACAGAAGGTTCTACAAATGATATGTGCTCTAAAAAAGTAGTTAAATATCAGAAGGTTGAATTTGGAATCCCAAGACTCAGAGCACACAGAAAAGTATCAATCATTCCTGACCTTACTCATTCCTTTACATTTATGAAAAGGACACAGCACATATTCTTTACCAAAAATTCCTTCTCCAAATGCAATGATACTTCCCTGTAGAATTGCTT